>NC_138839.1:10070772-10622030 GCF_965183815.1 Platalea leucorodia | reverse complement strand
GAAGGCCAAGGGAGGAGAAAAGCTCTTGAGTGCAAGGAAAAAGATGGTCAAGAAGAGAAAACGATTTGGGACTTCTTTCCCAGAAGAAGACCTCACCATAAGCAGGGTAGTAGCAAATGTCCCTTGGTGCATGGGTCAGGAACGGCGAGGCCATCCTGCACGTGCTCTCGGTCTCTGCACAGTTCACGCCGAGGGAACCCAAAGCCTTGCTTTCACCTCTGGCATCCCCACAACCAAATGAATGTAGATGGGACCAACAGCCTTCACGACGTAGTCTGAATGTGCAGATGTATTTAGCGGGACGCCCAGCAGCTGTGCCCAGGGCATGGCCAGCAAGGGCAGGGACAGCCCCCTGAGCCTCCTGGGCCCAGGGAGTGCCTCGGGGCCAGCAGCCCAAAGGCCTTCCTGGGAAGGATGCTGGGCGGAGGGCCGGCGGGCGGGGCCGCGCGGGGGGGCCCCGTCACCCCCGTGTCACAGTGCCAGCAGCCGGCAACGCAGCAGTCACCATGCCCCGGGGCAGCATAAAAGGGAGCACGCTCCCGCGTCGCGCTGCCATAGCTGGCCTGGGGGCAGCCCCAAGACGTGCGAGAGGAAGTCCTTGAGGAGGCGGTGGAATTGCTTGGCGAGGGCTGAGGGAGGAAGGCCGGAGGAGGCTCGACGAGGCTGCTGGAGACGAGAAGAACCACCAAGAGCTGGAGGTTCGCGAGGCTGGCTGGCCTTTTCAGCTGGCTAGCAGTGGCAAGAGCAAGGGAATGCCTTCTTGAGGAGCACTGCAGAGCTCGCCATCCTCATCCCCTGCGGAGCCAGTGTCAGCAGCCGTGAGGAATGGGATGCAGAGATGTTGGCGGGGGCGCCGGTGCTTTGGAGCAGCCGCTGGTGCCTTGCCAGGCGCTGGAAGGGTCGTTGTCCCCCAGGTGGATCAGGCCGGGGGCGTTTTGCCCCTCTGGGAAGGCCCTGAGGTGGCAGCAGGCGGAGGGAGAATCGGGGTTGGGCATCTCCTGGGAGGCGTGAGCAGCCTGCGGGCCGAGGAGGCAGGTCTTGCTCACGTGCTCAGGGAATAGCCCATCGCCGGCGACGCTGGGGTCAGGAAGGAATTTTCCCCCGGGGCAGATCGGCTCTGGTGCCCGGGGGTTTTTTGCCTTCCTCTGCAGCACTGAGCATGAGCACTTGTCAGGGCTCCTCTGGGCCATTTTGGCTGGGTTACTGCCTGTTGCTCATGCACCACGAAGGTGGCCTCTCATGCCCTGCAGCTGCGGGGAGGAAGGCTTTTTTCCCCCCACGGTGGGCTAGCAAGTGTCCCCGGGGGTTTTTTTGCCTTCCTCTGCAGCATTGAGCACGGCCCCTTGCCAGGGCTCCTTTGGGCCGCTTTGGCTAGGTGCCTGCTACTCCTGTTCCACGAAGACGGCCCTCGTGCCCCGCATGCGGGCCGGAGGACGCTTTCTAGACTCCCAGGGCGGACGCCCAGGGTGGCCCCCGGGGGTTGCTTCTTCTCCTGCGTAGCATTGAGCGCAGCCCTTGTCAGGGCTCCTCTGGGCCCTTTGGGCTCAGTTCTTGCCCGCTGCTCTTGCACCTCCCGAGGCGCCACTCGTGCCCTGGCGCTCCCTGGCTCTTTTGCCCATTGCAGGTTTGGAGCAGGAGCGAGCTCTGCTCTTCCCTTGGCTCCGTTTCCCGAGGTGTTCTTGCTTCTGCAAAACAGCCTGTGCTTGGAAAGGCTGCAGGCTTGCTGCACCATCCGGAGCTGCAGCTTTTCAGCTCTCCCTGCATGCCATCCAAGCGCAGGGCAGGCAGGAGAGCGCTTTTCATGCCTCCCTGGCCAAGAAGCACAGCGGAGCAAGTTTGGGAAGGCAAAAGGGGTGCTTGTCATCGACACGTGTCCTGCTTGTGAAAATACCCCAGGGCACCACACCCCTCCTCTTCTCCTCCTTTTCGGTGTGTGGTGGGTACCCATCCTCCTTCTTCAAGTTCTTCTGCACTGCTGAGAAACGAGGGACTGCTTGGCCTGTATTCCTGCTGCTCCTTTCTGCAGCTTTCCTTTGCCAGACTGCAAGGGATGCTTTTTCAAACTAAACTGAAGAACACATCAGCCTGCTCCTGGCTCCACATGCGCATTGTGTTAATGCTCGTGAGCATCGGCTCTGAAAGAGATTCAGCCAAATAGCCCAAAAGAGCCTAAAACAAAAGAAGATCAAATAAAATAATAAAATAATAAAATAAAATACCAAAACAAAATAGAAACACATAAAGCAAGGTAAAATAAAATAAGATAAACCAACATAAAAGATAATAGTAAGAAATAAACCCAAAGAAAATGTAATAAAATCAAATACAGTAACCTAACATGAAAGAAACGAAACTAAACTAACATCAACCAACAGAACAAGACAGAAAATAAAAGAAAGTCAAATCAAGTAAAATGAAATCAAATCCTGTTCCCACTTGTATCCTTCTTGATTTGTGTCCTCAAAAGTGTTTCTGGAGCTGTAAACCCCCTGGCATTTCAGGCAAATAGTGGTCTCCTTGTTATTCGCCTCATCGTCAGTGCAGGGAATAGAACACAAGTGAAGAGAAGAGAAGGGTTGAGTTGGAAGGGACCTGCAGCGATCCTTCAGGACTGTCTAGCTGAGGTGAAGACGACTAGCAGGAGCAAGGCAAAGGCTGAGAGGGCTGCCGTCCCTTTCAGGAAAGGTATTGAGGGTGAAGGCCAAGGGAGGAGAAAAGCTCTTGAGTGCAAGGAAAAAGATGGTCAAGAAGAGAAAACGATTTGGGGCTTCTTTCCCAGAAGAAGACCTCACCATAAGCAGGGTAGTAGCAAATGTCCCTTGGTGCATGGGTCAGGAACGGCGAGGCCATCCTGCACGTGCTCTCGGTCTCTGCACAGTTCACGCCGAGGGAACCCAAAGCCTTGCTTTCACCTCTGGCATCCCCACAACCAAATGAATGTAGATGGGACCAACAGCCTTCACGACGTAGTCTGAATGTGCAGATGTATTTAGCGGGACGCCCAGCAGCTGTGCCCAGGGCATGGCCAGCAAGGGCAGGGACAGCCCCCTGAGCCTCCTGGGCCCAGGGAGTGCCTCGGGGCCAGCAGCCCAAAGGCCTTCCTGGGAAGGATGCTGGGCGGAGGGCCGGCGGGCGGGGCCGCGCGGGGGGGCCCCGTCACCCCCGTGTCACAGTGCCAGCACCCGGCAACGCAGCAGTCACCATGCCCCGGGGCAGCATAAAAGGGAGCACGCTCCCGCGTCGCGCTGCCATAGCTGGCCTGGGGGCAGCCCCAAGACGTGCGAGAGGAAGTCCTTGAGGAGGCGGTGGAATTACTTGGCGAGGGCTGAGGGAGGAAGGCCGGAGGAGGCTCGATGAGGCTGCTGGAGACGAGAAGAACCACCAAGAGCTGGAGGTTCGCGAGGCTGGCTGGCCTTTTCAGCTGGCTAGCAGTGTCAAGAGCAAGGGAATGCCTTCTTGAGGAGCACTGCAGAGCTCGCCATCCTCATCCCCTGCGGAGCCAGTGTCAGCAGCCGTGAGGAATGGGATGCAGAGATGTTGGCGGGGGCGCCGGTGCTTTGGAGCAGCCGCTGGTGCCTTGCCAGGCGCTGGAAGGATCGTTGTCCCCCAGATGGATCAGGCCGGGGGCGTTTTGCCCCTCTGGGAAGGCCCTGAGGTGGCAGCAGGCGGAGGGAGAATCGGGGTTGGGCATCTCCTGGGAGGCGTGAGCAGCCTGCGGGCCGAGGAGGCAGGTCTTGCTCACGTGCTCAGGGAATAGCCCATCGCCGGCGACGCTGGGGTCAGGAAGGAATTTTCCCCCGGGGCAGATCGGCTCTGGTGCCCGGGGGTTTTTTGCCTTCCCCTGCAGCACTGAGCATGAGCACTTGTCAGGGCTCCTCTGGGCCATTTTGGCTGGGTTACTGCCTGTTGCTCATGCACCACGAAGGTGGCCTCTCATGCCCTGCAGCTGCGGGGAGGAAGGCTTTTTTCCCCCCACGGTGGGCTAGCAAGTGTCCCCGGGGGTTTTTTGCCTTCCTCTGCAGCATTGAGCACGGCCCCTTGCCAGGGCTCCTTTGGGCCGCTTTGGCTAGGTGCCTGCTGCTCCTGTTCCACGAAGACAGCCCTCGTGCCCCGCATGCGGGCCGGAGGACGCTTTCTAGACTCCCAGGGCGCACGCCCAGGGTGGCCCCCGGGGGTTGCTTCTTCTCCTGCGTAGCATTGAGCGCAGCCCCTTGTCAGGGCTCCTCTGGGCCCTTTGGGCTCAGTTCTTGCCCGCTGCTCTTGCACCTCCGAGGCGCCACTCGTGCCCTGGCGCTCCCTGGCTCTTTTGCCCATTGCAGGTTTGGAGCAGGAGCGAGCTCTGCTCTTCCCTTGGCTCCGTTTCCCGAGGTGTTCTTGCTTCTGCAAAACAGCCTGTGCTTGGAAAGGCTGCAGGCTTGCTGCACCATCCGGAGCTGCAGCTTTTCAGCTCTCCCTGCATGCCATCCAAGCGCAGGCCAGGCAGGAGAGCGCTTTTCATGCCTCCCTGGCCAAGAAGCACAGCGGAGCAAGTTTGGGAAGGCAAAAGGGGTGCTTGTCATCGACACGTGTCCTGCTTGTGAAAATACCCCAGGGCACCACACCCCTCCTCTTCTCCTCCTTTTCGGTGTGTGGTGGGTACCCATCCTCCTTCTTCAAGTTCTTCTGCACTGCTGAGAAACGAGGGACTGCTTGGCCTGTATTCCTGCTGCTCCTTTCTGCAGCTTTCCTTTGCCAGACTGCAAGGGATGCTTTTTCAAACTAAACTGAAGAACACATCAGCCTGCTCCTGCCTCCACATGCGCATTGTGTTAATGCTCGTGAGCATCGGCTCTGAAAGAGATTCAGCCAAATAGCCCAAAAGAGCCTAAAACAAAAGAAGATCAAATAAAATAATAAAATAATAAAATAAAATACCAAAACAAAATAGAAACACATAAAGCAAGGTAAAATAAAATAAGATAAACCAACATAAAAGATGATAGTAAGAAATAAACCCAAAGAAAATGTAATAAAATCAAATACAGTAACCTAACATGAAAGAAACGAAACTAAACTAACATCAACCAACAGAACAAGACAGAAAATAAAAGAAAGTCAAATCAAGTAAAATGAAATCAAATCCTGTTCCCACTTGTATCCTTCTTGATTTGTGTCCTCAAAAGTGTTTCTGGAGCTGTAAACCCCCTGGCATTTCAGGCAAATAGTGGTCTCCTTGTTATTCGCCTCATCGTCAGTGCAGGGAATAGAACACAAGTGAAGAGAAGAGAAGGGTTGAGTTGGAAGGGACCTGCAGCCATCCTTCAGGACTGTCTAGCTGAGGTGAAGACGACTAGCAGGAGCAAGGCAAAGGCTGAGAGGGCTGCCGTCCCTTTCAGGAAAGGTATTGAGGGTGAAGGCCAAGGGAGGAGAAAAGCTCTTGAGTGCAAGGAAAAAGATGGTCAAGAAGAGAAAACGATTTGGGACTTCTTTCCCAGAAGAAGACCTCACCATAAGCAGGGTAGTAGCAAATGTCCCTTGGTGCATGGGTCAGGAACGGCGAGGCCATCCTGCACGTGCTCTCGGTCTCTGCACAGTTCACGCCGAGGGAACCCAAAGCCTTGCTTTCACCTCTGGCATCCCCACAACCAAATGAATGTAGATGGGACCAACAGCCTTCACGACGTAGTCTGAATGTGCAGATGTATTTAGCGGGACGCCCAGCAGCTGTGCCCAGGGCATGGCCAGCAAGGGCAGGGACAGCCCCCTGAGCCTCCTGGGCCCAGGGAGTGCCTCGGGGCCAGCAGCCCAAAGGCCTTCCTGGGAAGGATGCTGGGCGGAGGGCCGGCGGGCGGGGCCGCGCGGGGGGGCCCCGTCACCCCCGTGTCACAGTGCCAGCACCCGGCAACGCAGCAGTCACCATGCCCCGGGGCAGCATAAAAGGGAGCACGCTCCCGCGTCGCGCTGCCATAGCTGGCCTGGGGGCAGCCCCAAGACGTGCGAGAGGAAGTCCTTGAGGAGGCGGTGGAATTACTTGGCGAGGGCTGAGGGAGGAAGGCCGGAGGAGGCTCGACGAGGCTGCTGGAGACGAGAAGAACCACCAAGAGCTGGAGGTTCGCGAGGCTGGCTGGCCTTTTCAGCTGGCTAGCAGTGTCAAGAGCAAGGGAATGCCTTCTTGAGGAGCACTGCAGAGCTCGCCATCCTCATCCCCTGCGGAGCCAGTGTCAGCAGCCGTGAGGAATGGGATGCAGAGATGTTGGCGGGGGCGCCGGTGCTTTGGAGCAGCCGCTGGTGCCTTGCCAGGCGCTGGAAGGGTCGTTGTCCCCCAGGTGGATCAGGCCGGGGGCGTTTTGCCCCTCTGGGAAGGCCCTGAGGTGGCAGCAGGCGGAGGGAGAATCGGGGTTGGGCATCTCCTGGGAGGCGTGAGCAGCCTGCGGGCCGAGGAGGCAGGTCTTGCTCACGTGCTCAGGGAATAGCCCATCGCCGGCGACGCTGGGGTCAGGAAGGAATTTTCCCCCGGGGCAGATCGGCTCTGGTGCCCGGGGGTTTTTTGCCTTCCCCTGCAGCACTGAGCATGAGCACTTGTCAGGGCTCCTCTGGGCCATTTTGGCTGGGTTACTGCCTGTTGCTCATGCACCACGAAGGTGGCCTCTCATGCCCTGCAGCTGCGGGGAGGAAGGCTTTTTTCCCCCCACGGTGGGCTAGCAAGTGTCCCCGGGGGTTTTTTGCCTTCCTCTGCAGCATTGAGCACGGCCCCTTGCCAGGGCTCCTTTGGGCCGCTTTGGCTAGGTGCCTGCTGCTCCTGTTCCACGAAGACAGCCCTCGTGCCCCGCATGCGGGCCGGAGGACGCTTTCTAGACTCCCAGGGCGGACGCCCAGGGTGGCCGCCGGGGGTTGCTTCTTCTCCTGCGTAGCATTGAGCGCAGCCCCTTGTCAGGGCTCCTCTGGGCCCTTTGGGCTCAGTTCTTGCCCGCTGCTCTTGCACCTCCGAGGCGCCACTCGTGCCCTGGCGCTCCCTGGCTCTTTTGCCCATTGCAGGTTTGGAGCAGGAGCGAGCTCTGCTCTTCCCTTGGCTCCGTTTCCCGAGGTGTTCTTGCTTCTGCAAAACAGCCTGTGCTTGGAAAGGCTGCAGGCTTGCTGCACCATCCGGAGCTGCAGCTTTTCAGCTCTCCCTGCATGCCATCCAAGCGCAGGGCAGGCAGGAGAGCGCTTTTCATGCCTCCCTGGCCAAGAAGCACAGCGGAGCAAGTTTGGGAAGGCAAAAGGGGTGCTTGTCATCGACACGTGTCCTGCTTGTGAAAATACCCCAGGGCACCACACCCCTCCTCTTCTCCTCCTTTTCGGTGTGTGGTGGGTACCCATCCTCCTTCTTCAAGTTCTTCTGCACTGCTGAGAAACGAGGGACTGCTTGGCCTGTATTCCTGCTGCTCCTTTCTGCAGCTTTCCTTTGCCAGACTGCAAGGGATGCTTTTTCAAACTAAACTGAAGAACACATCAGCCTGCTCCTGCCTCCACATGCGCATTGTGTTAATGCTCGTGAGCATCGGCTCTGAAAGAGATTCAGCCAAATAGCCCAAAAGAGCCTAAAACAAAAGAAGATCAAATAAAATAATAAAATAACAAAATAAAATACCAAAACAAAATAGAAACACATAAAGCAAGGTAAAATAAAATAAGATAAACCAACATAAAAGATAATAGTAAGAAATAAACCCAAAGAAAATGTAATAAAATCAAATACAGTAACCTAACATGAAAGAAACGAAACTAAACTAACATCAACCAACAGAACAAGACAGAAAATAAAAGAAAGTCAAATCAAGTAAAATGAAATCAAATCCTGTTCCCACTTGTATCCTTCTTGATTTGTGTCCTCAAAGGTGTTTCTGGAGCTGTAAACCCCGTGGCATTTCAGGCAAATAGTGGTCTCCTTGTTATTCGCCTCATCGTCAGTGCAGGGAATAGAACACAAGTGAAGAGAAGAGAAGGGTTGAGTTGGAAGGGACCTGCAGCGATCCTTCAGGACTGTCTAGCTGAGGTGAAGACGACTAGCAGGTGCAAGGCAAAGGCTGAGAGGGCTGCCGTCCCTTTCAGGAAAGGTATTGAGGGTGAAGGCCAAGGGAGGAGAAAAGCTCTTGAGTGCAAGGAAAAAGATGGTCAAGAAGAGAAAACGATTTGGGACTTCTTTCCCAGAAGAAGACCTCACCATAAGCAGGGTAGTAGCAAATGTCCCTTGGTGCATGGGTCAGGAACGGCGAGGCCATCCTGCACGTGCTCTCGGTCTCTGCACAGTTCACGCCGAGGGAACCCAAAGCCTTGCTTTCACCTCTGGCATCCCCACAACCAAATGAATGTAGATGGGACCAACAGCCTTCACGACGTAGTCTGAATGTGCAGATGTATTTAGCGGGACGCCCAGCAGCTGTGCCCAGGGCATGGCCAGCAAGGGCAGGGACAGCCCCCTGAGCCTCCTGGGCCCAGGGAGTGCCTCGGGGCCAGCAGCCCAAAGGCCTTCCTGGGAAGGATGCTGGGCGGAGGGCCGGCGGGCGGGGCCGCGCGGGGGGGCCCCGTCACCCCCGTGTCACAGTGCCAGCAGCCGGCAACGCAGCAGTCACCATGCCCCGGGGCAGCATAAAAGGGAGCACGCTCCCGCGTCGCGCTGCCATAGCTGGCCTGGGGGCAGCCCCAAGACGTGCGAGAGGAAGTCCTTGAGGAGGCGGTGGAATTGCTTGGCGAGGGCTGAGGGAGGAAGGCCGGAGGAGGCTCGACGAGGCTGCTGGAGACGAGAAGAACCACCAAGAGCTGGAGGTTCGCGAGGCTGGCTGGCCTTTTCAGCTGGCTAGCAGTGGCAAGAGCAAGGGAATGCCTTCTTGAGGAGCACTGCAGAGCTCGCCATCCTCATCCCCTGCGGAGCCAGTGTCAGCAGCCGTGAGGAATGGGATGCAGAGATGTTGGCGGGGGCGCCGGTGCTTTGGAGCAGCCGCTGGTGCCTTGCCAGGCGCTGGAAGGGTCGTTGTCCCCCAGGTGGATCAGGCCGGGGGCGTTTTGCCCCTCTGGGAAGGCCCTGAGGTGGCAGCAGGCGGAGGGAGAATCGGGGTTGGGCATCTCCTGGGAGGCGTGAGCAGCCTGCGGGCCGAGGAGGCAGGTCTTGCTCACGTGCTCAGGGAATAGCCCATCGCCGGCGACGCTGGGGTCAGGAAGGAATTTTCCCCCGGGGCAGATCGGCTCTGGTGCCCGGGGGTTTTTTGCCTTCCTCTGCAGCACTGAGCATGAGCACTTGTCAGGGCTCCTCTGGGCCATTTTGGCTGGGTTACTGCCTGTTGCTCATGCACCACGAAGGTGGCCTCTCATGCCCTGCAGCTGCGGGGAGGAAGGCTTTTTTCCCCCCACGGTGGGCTAGCAAGTGTCCCCGGGGGTTTTTTGCCTTCCTCTGCAGCATTGAGCACGGCCCCTTGCCAGGGCTCCTTTGGGCCGCTTTGGCTAGGTGCCTGCTACTCCTGTTCCACGAAGACGGCCCTCGTGCCCCGCATGCGGGCCGGAGGACGCTTTCTAGACTCCCAGGGCGGACGCCCAGGGTGGCCCCCGGGGGTTGCTTCTTCTCCTGCGTAGCATTGAGCGCAGCCCCTTGTCAGGGCTCCTCTGGGCCCTTTGGGCTCAGTTCTTGCCCGCTGCTCTTGCACCTCCGAGGCGCCACTCGTGCCCTGGCGCTCCCTGGCTCTTTTGCCCATTGCAGGTTTGGAGCAGGAGCGAGCTCTGCTCTTCCCTTGGCTCCGTTTCCCGAGGTGTTCTTGCTTCTGCAAAACAGCCTGTGCTTGGAAAGGCTGCAGGCTTGCTGCACCATCCGGAGCTGCAGCTTTTCAGCTCTCCCTGCATGCCATCCAAGCGCAGGGCAGGCAGGAGAGCGCTTTTCATGCCTCCCTGGCCAAGAAGCACAGCGGAGCAAGTTTGGGAAGGCAAAAGGGGTGCTTGTCATCGACACGTGTCCTGCTTGTCAAAATACCCCAGGGCACCACACCCCTCCTCTTCTCCTCCTTTTCGGTGTGTGGTGGGTACCCATCCTCCTTCTTCAAGTTCTTCTGCACTGCTGAGAAACGAGGGACTGCTTGGCCTGTATTCCTGCTGCTCCTTTCTGCAGCTTTCCTTTGCCAGACTGCAAGGGATGCTTTTTCAAACTAAACTGAAGAACACATCAGCCTGCTCCTGGCTCCACATGCGCATTGTGTTAATGCTCGTGAGCATCGGCTCTGAAAGAGATTCAGCCAAATAGCCCAAAAGAGCCTAAAACAAAAGAAGATCAAATAAAATAATAAAATAATAAAATAAAATACCAAAACAAAATAGAAACACATAAAGCAAGGTAAAATAAAATAAGATAAACCAACATAAAAGATAATAGTAAGAAATAAACCCAAAGAAAATGTAATAAAATCAAATACAGTAACCTAACATGAAAGAAACGAAACTAAACTAACATCAACCAACAGAACAAGACAGAAAATAAAAGAAAGTCAAATCAAGTAAAATGAAATCAAATCCTGTTCCCACTTGTATCCTTCTTGATTTGTGTCCTCAAAAGTGTTTCTGGAGCTGTAAACCCCCTGGCATTTCAGGCAAATAGTGGTCTCCTTGTTATTCGCCTCATCGTCAGTGCAGGGAATAGAACACAAGTGAAGAGAAGAGAAGGGTTGAGTTGGAAGGGACCTGCAGCCATCCTTCAGGACTGTCTAGCTGAGGTGAAGACGACTAGCAGGAGCAAGGCAAAGGCTGAGAGGGCTGCCGTCCCTTTCAGGAAAGGTATTGAGGGTGAAGGCCAAGGGAGGAGAAAAGCTCTTGAGTGCAAGGAAAAAGATGGTCAAGAAGAGAAAACGATTTGGGGCTTCTTTCCCAGAAGAAGACCTCAGCATAAGCAGGGTAGTAGCAAATGTCCCTTGGTGCATGGGTCAGGAACGGCGAGGCCATCCTGCACGTGCTCTCGGTCTCTGCACAGTTCACGCCGAGGGAACCCAAAGCCTTGCTTTCACCTCTGGCATCCCCACAACCAAATGAATGTAGATGGGACCAACAGCCTTCACGACGTAGTCTGAATGTGCAGATGTATTTAGCGGGACGCCCAGCAGCTGTGCCCAGGGCATGGCCAGCAAGGGCAGGGACAGCCCCCTGAGCCTCCTGGGCCCAGGGAGTGCCTCGGGGCCAGCAGCCCAAAGGCCTTCCTGGGAAGGATGCTGGGCGGAGGGCCGGCGGGCGGGGCCGCGCGGGGGGGCCCCGTCACCCCCGTGTCACAGTGCCAGCAGCCGGCAACGCAGCAGTCACCATGCCCCGGGGCAGCATAAAAGGGAGCACGCTCCCGCGTCGCGCTGCCATAGCTGGCCTGGGGGCAGCCCCAAGACGTGCGAGAGGAAGTCCTTGAGGAGGCGGTGGAATTACTTGGCGAGGGCTGAGGGAGGAAGGCCGGAGGAGGCTCGACGAGGCTGCTGGAGACGAGAAGAACCACCAAGAGCTGGAGGTTCGCGAGGCTGGCTGGCCTTTTCAGCTGGCTAGCAGTGTCAAGAGCAAGGGAATGCCTTCTTGAGGAGCACTGCAGAGCTCGCCATCCTCATCCCCTGCGGAGCCAGTGTCAGCAGCCGTGAGGAATGGGATGCAGAGATGTTGGCGGGGGCGCCGGTGCTTTGGAGCAGCCGCTGGTGCCTTGCCAGGCGCTGGAAGGGTCGTTGTCCCCCAGGTGGATCAGGCCGGGGGCGTTTTGCCCCTCTGGGAAGGCCCTGAGGTGGCAGCAGGCGGAGGGAGAATCGGGGTTGGGCATCTCCTGGGAGGCGTGAGCAGCCTGCGGGCCGAGGAGGCAGGTCTTGCTCACGTGCTCAGGGAATAGCCCATCGCCGGCGACGCTGGGGTCAGGAAGGAATTTTCCCCCGGGGCAGATCGGCTCTGGTGCCCGGGGGTTTTTTGCCTTCCCCTGCAGCACTGAGCATGAGCACT
The DNA here is from genome assembly GCF_965183815.1 of Platalea leucorodia. Taxonomy (NCBI): domain Eukaryota; kingdom Metazoa; phylum Chordata; class Aves; order Pelecaniformes; family Threskiornithidae; genus Platalea; species Platalea leucorodia. The sequence goes on along the minus strand of NC_138839.1, from coordinate 10,610,081 downwards.
TGTCAGGGCTCCTCTGGGCCATTTTGGCTGGGTTACTGCCTGTTGCTCATGCACCACGAAGGTGGCCTCTCATGCCCTGCAGCTGCGGGGAGGAAGGCTTTTTTCCCCCCACGGTGGGCTAGCAAGTGTCCCCGGGGGTTTTTTGCCTTCATCTGCAGCACTGAGCACGGCCCCTTGCCAGGGCTCCTTTGGGCCGCTTTGGCTAGGTGCCTGCTACTCCAGTTCCACGAAGACGGCCCTCGTGCCCCGCATGCGGGCGGGAGGACGCTTTCTAGACTCCCAGGGCGCACGCCCAGGGTGGCCCCCGGGGGTTGCTTCTTCTCCTGCGTAGCATTGAGCGCAGCCCCTTGTCAGGGCTCCTCTGGGCCCTTTGGGCTCAGTTCTTGCCCGCTGCTCTTGCACCTCCGAGGCGCCACTCGTGCCCTGGCGCTCCCTGGCTCTTTTGCCCATTGCAGGTTTGGAGCAGGAGCGAGCTCTGCTCTTCCCTTGGCTCCGTTTCCCGAGGTGTTCTTGCTTCTGCAAAACAGCCTGTGCTTGGAAAGGCTGCAGGCTTGCTGCACCATCCGGAGCTGCAGCTTTTCAGCTCTCCCTGCATGCCATCCAAGCGCAGGGCAGGCAGGAGAGCGCTTTTCATGCCTCCCTGGCCAAGAAGCACAGCGGAGCAAGTTTGGGAAGGCAAAAGGGGTGCTTGTCATCGACACGTGTCCTGCTTGTGAAAATACCCCAGGGCACCACACCCCTCCTCTTCTCCTCCTTTTCGGTGTGTGGTGGGTACCCATCCTCCTTCTTCAAGTTCTTCTGCACTGCTGAGAAACGAGGGACTGCTTGGCCTGTATTCCTGCTGCTCCTTTCTGCAGCTTTCCTTTGCCAGACTGCAAGGGATGCTTTTTCAAACTAAACTGAAGAACACATCAGCCTGCTCCTGGCTCCACATGCGCATTGTGTTAATGCTCGTGAGCATCGGCTCTGAAAGAGATTCAGCCAAATAGCCCAAAAGAGCCTAAAACAAAAGAAGATCAAATAAAATAATAAAATAATAAAATAAAATACCAAAACAAAATAGAAACACATAAAGCAAGGTAAAATAAAATAAGATAAACCAACATAAAAGATAATAGTAAGAAATAAACCCAAAGAAAATGTAATAAAATCAAATACAGTAACCTAACATGAAAGAAACGAAACTAAACTAACATCAACCAACAGAACAAGACAGAAAATAAAAGAAAGTCAAATCAAGTAAAATGAAATCAAATCCTGTTCCCACTTGTATCCTTCTTGATTTGTGTCCTCAAAAGTGTTTCTGGAGCTGTAAACCCCCTGGCATTTCAGGCAAATAGTGGTCTCCTTGTTATTCGCCTCATCGTCAGTGCAGGGAATAGAACACAAGTGAAGAGAAGAGAAGGGTTGAGTTGGAAGGGACCTGCAGCGATCCTTCAGGACTGTCTAGCTGAGGTGAAGACGACTAGCAGGAGCAAGGCAAAGGCTGAGAGGGCTGCCGTCCCTTTCAGGAAAGGTATTGAGGGTGAAGGCCAAGGGAGGAGAAAAGCTCTTGAGTGCAAGGAAAAAGATGGTCAAGAAGAGAAAACGATTTGGGGCTTCTTTCCCAGAAGAAGACCTCACCATAAGCAGGGTAGTAGCAAATGTCCCTTGGTGCATGGGTCAGGAACGGCGAGGCCATCCTGCACGTGCTCTCGGTCTCTGCACAGTTCACGCCGAGGGAACCCAAAGCCTTGCTTTCACCTCTGGCATCCCCACAACCAAATGAATGTAGATGGGACCAACAGCCTTCACGACGTAGTCTGAATGTGCAGATGTATTTAGCGGGACGCCCAGCAGCTGTGCCCAGGGCATGGCCAGCAAGGGCAGGGACAGCCCCCTGAGCCTCCTGGGCCCAGGGAGTGCCTCGGGGCCAGCAGCCCAAAGGCCTTCCTGGGAAGGATGCTGGGCGGAGGGCCGGCGGGCGGGGCCGCGCGGGGGGGCCCCGTCACCCCCGTGTCACAGTGCCAGCACCCGGCAACGCAGCAGTCACCATGCCCCGGGGCAGCATAAAAGGGAGCACGCTCCCGCGTCGCGCTGCCATAGCTGGCCTGGGGGCAGCCCCAAGACGTGCGAGAGGAAGTCCTTGAGGAGGCGGTGGAATTACTTGGCGAGGGCTGAGGGAGGAAGGCCGGAGGAGGCTCGATGAGGCTGCTGGAGACGAGAAGAACCACCAAGAGCTGGAGGTTCGCGAGGCTGGCTGGCCTTTTCAGCTGGCTAGCAGTGTCAAGAGCAAGGGAATGCCTTCTTGAGGAGCACTGCAGAGCTCGCCATCCTCATCCCCTGCGGAGCCAGTGTCAGCAGCCGTGAGGAATGGGATGCAGAGATGTTGGCGGGGGCGCCGGTGCTTTGGAGCAGCCGCTGGTGCCTTGCCAGGCGCTGGAAGGATCGTTGTCCCCCAGATGGATCAGGCCGGGGGCGTTTTGCCCCTCTGGGAAGGCCCTGAGGTGGCAGCAGGCGGAGGGAGAATCGGGGTTGGGCATCTCCTGGGAGGCGTGAGCAGCCTGCGGGCCGAGGAGGCAGGTCTTGCTCACGTGCTCAGGGAATAGCCCATCGCCGGCGACGCTGGGGTCAGGAAGGAATTTTCCCCCGGGGCAGATCGGCTCTGGTGCCCGGGGGTTTTTTGCCTTCCCCTGCAGCACTGAGCATGAGCACTTGTCAGGGCTCCTCTGGGCCATTTTGGCTGGGTTACTGCCTGTTGCTCATGCACCACGAAGGTGGCCTCTCATGCCCTGCAGCTGCGGGGAGGAAGGCTTTTTTCCCCCCACGGTGGGCTAGCAAGTGTCCCCGGGGGTTTTTTGCCTTCCTCTGCAGCATTGAGCACGGCCCCTTGCCAGGGCTCCTTTGGGCCGCTTTGGCTAGGTGCCTGCTGCTCCTGTTCCACGAAGACAGCCCTCGTGCCCCGCATGCGGGCCGGAGGACGCTTTCTAGACTCCCAGGGCGCACGCCCAGGGTGGCCCCCGGGGGTTGCTTCTTCTCCTGCGTAGCATTGAGCGCAGCCCCTTGTCAGGGCTCCTCTGGGCCCTTTGGGCTCAGTTCTTGCCCGCTGCTCTTGCACCTCCGAGGCGCCACTCGTGCCCTGGCGCTCCCTGGCTCTTTTGCCCATTGCAGGTTTGGAGCAGGAGCGAGCTCTGCTCTTCCCTTGGCTCCGTTTCCCGAGGTGTTCTTGCTTCTGCAAAACAGCCTGTGCTTGGAAAGGCTGCAGGCTTGCTGCACCATCCGGAGCTGCAGCTTTTCAGCTCTCCCTGCATGCCATCCAAGCGCAGGGCAGGCAGGAGAGCGCTTTTCATGCCTCCCTGGCCAAGAAGCACAGCGGAGCAAGTTTGGGAAGGCAAAAGGGGTGCTTGTCATCGACACGTGTCCTGCTTGTGAAAATACCCCAGGGCACCACACCCCTCCTCTTCTCCTCCTTTTCGGTGTGTGGTGGGTACCCATCCTCCTTCTTCAAGTTCTTCTGCACTGCTGAGAAACGAGGGACTGCTTGGCCTGTATTCCTGCTGCTCCTTTCTGCAGCTTTCCTTTGCCAGACTGCAAGGGATGCTTTTTCAAACTAAACTGAAGAACACATCAGCCTGCTCCTGCCTCCACATGCGCATTGTGTTAATGCTCGTGAGCATCGGCTCTGAAAGAGATTCAGCCAAATAGCCCAAAAGAGCCTAAAACAAAAGAAGATCAAATAAAATAATAAAATAATAAAATAAAATACCAAAACAAAATAGAAACACATAAAGCAAGGTAAAATAAAATAAGATAAACCAACATAAAAGATAATAGTAAGAAATAAACCCAAAGAAAATGTAATAAAATCAAATACAGTAACCTAACATGAAAGAAACGAAACTAAACTAACATCAACCAACAGAACAAGACAGAAAATAAAAGAAAGTCAAATCAAGTAAAATGAAATCAAATCCTGTTCCCACTTGTATCCTTCTTGATTTGTGTCCTCAAAAGTGTTTCTGGAGCTGTAAACCCCCTGGCATTTCAGGCAAATAGTGGTCTCCTTGTTATTCGCCTCATCGTCAGTGCAGGGAATAGAACACAAGTGAAGAGAAGAGAAGGGTTGAGTTGGAAGGGACCTGCAGCGATCCTTCAGGACTGTCTAGCTGAGGTGAAGACGACTAGCAGGAGCAAGGCAAAGGCTGAGAGGGCTGCCGTCCCTTTCAGGAAAGGTATTGAGGGTGAAGGCCAAGGGAGGAGAAAAGCTCTTGAGTGCAAGGAAAAAGATGGTCAAGAAGAGAAAACGATTTGGGGCTTCTTTCCCAGAAGAAGACCTCACCATAAGCAGGGTAGTAGCAAATGTCCCTTGGTGCATGGGTCAGGAACGGCGAGGCCATCCTGCACGTGCTCTCGGTCTCTGCACAGTTCACGCCGAGGGAACCCAAAGCCTTGCTTTCACCTCTGGCATCCCCACAACCAAATGAATGTAGATGGGACCAACAGCCTTCACGACGTAGTCTGAATGTGCAGATGTATTTAGCGGGACGCCCAGCAGCTGTGCCCAGGGCATGGCCAGCAAGGGCAGGGACAGCCCCCTGAGCCTCCTGGGCCCAGGGAGTGCCTCGGGGCCAGCAGCCCAAAGGCCTTCCTGGGAAGGATGCTGGGCGGAGGGCCGGCGGGCGGGGCCGCGCGGGGGGGCCCCGTCACCCCCGTGTCACAGTGCCAGCACCCGGCAACGCAGCAGTCACCATGCCCCGGGGCAGCATAAAAGGGAGCACGCTCCCGCGTCGCGCTGCCATAGCTGGCCTGGGGGCAGCCCCAAGACGTGCGAGAGGAAGTCCTTGAGGAGGCGGTGGAATTACTTGGCGAGGGCTGAGGGAGGAAGGCCGGAGGAGGCTCGATGAGGCTGCTGGAGACGAGAAGAACCACCAAGAGCTGGAGGTTCGCGAGGCTGGCTGGCCTTTTCAGCTGGCTAGCAGTGTCAAGAGCAAGGGAATGCCTTCTTGAGGAGCACTGCAGAGCTCGCCATCCTCATCCCCTGCGGAGCCAGTGTCAGCAGCCGTGAGGAATGGGATGCAGAGATGTTGGCGGGGGCGCCGGTGCTTTGGAGCAGCCGCTGGTGCCTTGCCAGGCGCTGGAAGGATCGTTGTCCCCCAGATGGATCAGGCCGGGGGCGTTTTGCCCCTCTGGGAAGGCCCTGAGGTGGCAGCAGGCGGAGGGAGAATCGGGGTTGGGCATCTCCTGGGAGGCGTGAGCAGCCTGCGGGCCGAGGAGGCAGGTCTTGCTCACGTGCTCAGGGAATAGCCCATCGCCGGCGACGCTGGGGTCAGGAAGGAATTTTCCCCCGGGGCAGATCGGCTCTGGTGCCCGGGGGTTTTTTGCCTTCCCCTGCAGCACTGAGCATGAGCACTTGTCAGGGCTCCTCTGGGCCATTTTGGCTGGGTTACTGCCTGTTGCTCATGCACCACGAAGGTGGCCTCTCATGCCCTGCAGCTGCGGGGAGGAAGGCTTTTTTCCCCCCACGGTGGGCTAGCAAGTGTCCCCGGGGGTTTTTTGCCTTCCTCTGCAGCATTGAGCACGGCCCCTTGCCAGGGCTCCTTTGGGCCGCTTTGGCTAGGTGCCTGCTGCTCCTGTTCCACGAAGACAGCCCTCGTGCCCCGCATGCGGGCCGGAGGACGCTTTCTAGACTCCCAGGGCGCACGCCCAGGGTGGCCCCCGGGGGTTGCTTCTTCTCCTGCGTAGCATTGAGCGCAGCCCCTTGTCAGGGCTCCTCTGGGCCCTTTGGGCTCAGTTCTTGCCCGCTGCTCTTGCACCTCCGAGGCGCCACTCGTGCCCTGGCGCTCCCTGGCTCTTTTGCCCATTGCAGGTTTGGAGCAGGAGCGAGCTCTGCTCTTCCCTTGGCTCCGTTTCCCGAGGTGTTCTTGCTTCTGCAAAACAGCCTGTGCTTGGAAAGGCTGCAGGCTTGCTGCACCATCCGGAGCTGCAGCTTTTCAGCTCTCCCTGCATGCCATCCAAGCGCAGGCCAGGCAGGAGAGCGCTTTTCATGCCTCCCTGGCCAAGAAGCACAGCGGAGCAAGTTTGGGAAGGCAAAAGGGGTGCTTGTCATCGACACGTGTCCTGCTTGTGAAAATACCCCAGGGCACCACACCCCTCCTCTTCTCCTCCTTTTCGGTGTGTGGTGGGTACCCATCCTCCTTCTTCAAGTTCTTCTGCACTGCTGAGAAACGAGGGACTGCTTGGCCTGTATTCCTGCTGCTCCTTTCTGCAGCTTTCCTTTGCCAGACTGCAAGGGATGCTTTTTCAAACTAAACTGAAGAACACATCAGCCTGCTCCTGCCTCCACATGCGCATTGTGTTAATGCTCGTGAGCATCGGCTCTGAAAGAGATTCAGCCAAATAGCCCAAAAGAGCCTAAAACAAAAGAAGATCAAATAAAATAATAAAATAATAAAATAAAATACCAAAACAAAATAGAAACACATAAAGCAAGGTAAAATAAAATAAGATAAACCAACATAAAAGATGATAGTAAGAAATAAACCCAAAGAAAATGTAATAAAATCAAATACAGTAACCTAACATGAAAGAAACGAAACTAAACTAACATCAACCAACAGAACAAGACAGAAAATAAAAGAAAGTCAAATCAAGTAAAATGAAATCAAATCCTGTTCCCACTTGTATCCTTCTTGATTTGTGTCCTCAAAAGTGTTTCTGGAGCTGTAAACCCCCTGGCATTTCAGGCAAATAGTGGTCTCCTTGTTATTCGCCTCATCGTCAGTGCAGGGAATAGAACACAAGTGAAGAGAAGAGAAGGGTTGAGTTGGAAGGGACCTGCAGCCATCCTTCAGGACTGTCTAGCTGAGGTGAAGACGACTAGCAGGAGCAAGGCAAAGGCTGAGAGGGCTGCCGTCCCTTTCAGGAAAGGTATTGAGGGTGAAGGCCAAGGGAGGAGAAAAGCTCTTGAGTGCAAGGAAAAAGATGGTCAAGAAGAGAAAACGATTTGGGACTTCTTTCCCAGAAGAAGACCTCACCATAAGCAGGGTAGTAGCAAATGTCCCTTGGTGCATGGGTCAGGAACGGCGAGGCCATCCTGCACGTGCTCTCGGTCTCTGCACAGTTCACGCCGAGGGAACCCAAAGCCTTGCTTTCACCTCTGGCATCCCCACAACCAAATGAATGTAGATGGGACCAACAGCCTTCACGACGTAGTCTGAATGTGCAGATGTATTTAGCGGGACGCCCAGCAGCTGTGCCCAGGGCATGGCCAGCAAGGGCAGGGACAGCCCCCTGAGCCTCCTGGGCCCAGGGAGTGCCTCGGGGCCAGCAGCCCAAAGGCCTTCCTGGGAAGGATGCTGGGCGGAGGGCCGGCGGGCGGGGCCGCGCGGGGGGGCCCCGTCACCCCCGTGTCACAGTGCCAGCACCCGGCAACGCAGCAGTCACCATGCCCCGGGGCAGCATAAAAGGGAGCACGCTCCCGCGTCGCGCTGCCATAGCTGGCCTGGGGGCAGCCCCAAGACGTGCGAGAGGAAGTCCTTGAGGAGGCGGTGGAATTACTTGGCGAGGGCTGAGGGAGGAAGGCCGGAGGAGGCTCGACGAGGCTGCTGGAGACGAGAAGAACCACCAAGAGCTGGAGGTTCGCGAGGCTGGCTGGCCTTTTCAGCTGGCTAGCAGTGTCAAGAGCAAGGGAATGCCTTCTTGAGGAGCACTGCAGAGCTCGCCATCCTCATCCCCTGCGGAGCCAGTGTCAGCAGCCGTGAGGAATGGGATGCAGAGATGTTGGCGGGGGCGCCGGTGCTTTGGAGCAGCCGCTGGTGCCTTGCCAGGCGCTGGAAGGGTCGTTGTCCCCCAGGTGGATCAGGCCGGGGGCGTTTTGCCCCTCTGGGAAGGCCCTGAGGTGGCAGCAGGCGGAGGGAGAATCGGGGTTGGGCATCTCCTGGGAGGCGTGAGCAGCCTGCGGGCCGAGGAGGCAGGTCTTGCTCACGTGCTCAGGGAATAGCCCATCGCCGGCGACGCTGGGGTCAGGAAGGAATTTTCCCCCGGGGCAGATCGGCTCTGGTGCCCGGGGGTTTTTTGCCTTCCCCTGCAGCACTGAGCATGAGCACTTGTCAGGGCTCCTCTGGGCCATTTTGGCTGGGTTACTGCCTGTTGCTCATGCACCACGAAGGTGGCCTCTCATGCCCTGCAGCTGCGGGGAGGAAGGCTTTTTTCCCCCCACGGTGGGCTAGCAAGTGTCCCCGGGGGTTTTTTGCCTTCCTCTGCAGCATTGAGCACGGCCCCTTGCCAGGGCTCCTTTGGGCCGCTTTGGCTAGGTGCCTGCTGCTCCTGTTCCACGAAGACAGCCCTCGTGCCCCGCATGCGGGCCGGAGGACGCTTTCTAGACTCCCAGGGCGGACGCCCAGGGTGGCCGCCGGGGGTTGCTTCTTCTCCTGCGTAGCATTGAGCGCAGCCCCTTGTCAGGGCTCCTCTGGGCCCTTTGGGCTCAGTTCTTGCCCGCTGCTCTTGCACCTCCGAGGCGCCACTCGTGCCCTGGCGCTCCCTGGCTCTTTTGCCCATTGCAGGTTTGGAGCAGGAGCGAGCTCTGCTCTTCCCTTGGCTCCGTTTCCCGAGGTGTTCTTGCTTCTGCAAAACAGCCTGTGCTTGGAAAGGCTGCAGGCTTGCTGCACCATCCGGAGCTGCAGCTTTTCAGCTCTCCCTGCATGCCATCCAAGCGCAGGGCAGGCAGGAGAGCGCTTTTCATGCCTCCCTGGCCAAGAAGCACAGCGGAGCAAGTTTGGGAAGGCAAAAGGGGTGCTTGTCATCGACACGTGTCCTGCTTGTGAAAATACCCCAGGGCACCACACCCCTCCTCTTCTCCTCCTTTTCGGTGTGTGGTGGGTACCCATCCTCCTTCTTCAAGTTCTTCTGCACTGCTGAGAAACGAGGGACTGCTTGGCCTGTATTCCTGCTGCTCCTTTCTGCAGCTTTCCTTTGCCAGACTGCAAGGGATGCTTTTTCAAACTAAACTGAAGAACACATCAGCCTGCTCCTGCCTCCACATGCGCATTGTGTTAATGCTCGTGAGCATCGGCTCTGAAAGAGATTCAGCCAAATAGCCCAAAAGAGCCTAAAACAAAAGAAGATCAAATAAAATAATAAAATAATAAAATAAAATACCAAAACAAAATAGAAACACATAAAGCAAGGTAAAATAAAATAAGATAAACCAACATAAAAGATAATAGTAAGAAATAAACCCAAAGAAAATGTAATAAAATCAAATACAGTAACCTAACATGAAAGAAACGAAACTAAACTAACATCAACCAACAGAACAAGACAGAAAATAAAAGAAAGTCAAATCAAGTAAAATGAAATCAAATCCTGTTCCCACTTGTATCCTTCTTGATTTGTGTCCTCAAAAGTGTTTCTGGAGCTGTAAACCCCGTGGCATTTCAGGCAAATAGTGGTCTCCTTGTTATTCGCCTCATCGTCAGTGCAGGGAATAGAACACAAGTGAAGAGAAGAGAAGGGTTGAGTTGGAAGGGACCTGCAGCCATCCTTCAGGACTGTCTAGCTGAGGTGAAGACGACTAGCAGGAGCAAGGCAAAGGCTGAGAGGGCTGCCGTCCCTTTCAGGAAAGGTATTGAGGGTGAAGGCCAAGGGAGGAGAAAAGCTCTTGAGTGCAAGGAAAAAGATGGTCAAGAAGAGAAAACGATTTGGGACTTCTTTCCCAGAAGAAGACCTCAGCATAAGCAGGGTAGTAGCAAATGTCCCTTGGTGCATGGGTCAGGAACGGCGAGGCCATCCTGCACGTGCTCTCGGTCTCTGCACAGTTCACGCCGAGGGAACCCAAAGCCTTGCTTTCACCTCTGGCATCCCCACAACCAAATGAATGTAGATGGGACCAACAGCCTTCACGACGTAGTCTGAATGTGCAGATGTATTTAGCGGGACGCCCAGCAGCTGTGCCCAGGGCATGGCCAGCAAGGGCAGGGACAGCCCCCTGAGCCTCCTGGGCCCAGGGAGTGCCTCGGGGCCAGCAGCCCAAAGGCCTTCCTGGGAAGGATGCTGGGCGGAGGGCCGGCGGGCGGGGCCGCGCGGGGGGGCCCCGTCACCCCCGTGTCACAGTGCCAGCAGCCGGCAACGCAGCAGTCACCATGCCCCGGGGCAGCATAAAAGGGAGCACGCTCCCGCGTCGCGCTGCCATAGCTGGCCTGGGGGCAGCCCCAAGACGTGCGAGAGGAAGTCCTTGAGGAGGCGGTGGAATTACTTGGCGAGGGCTGAGGGAGGAAGGCCGGAGGAGGCTCGACGAGGCTGCTGGAGACGAGAAGAACCACCAAGAGCTGGAGGTTCGCGAGGCTGGCTGGCCTTTTCAGCTGGCTAGCAGTGTCAAGAGCAAGGGAATGCCTTCTTGAGGAGCACTGCAGAGCTCGCCATCCTCATCCCCTGCGGAGCCAGTGTCAGCAGCCGTGAGGAATGGGATGCAGAGATGTTGGCGGGGGCGCCGGTGCTTTGGAGCAGCCGCTGGTGCCTTGCCAGGCGCTGGAAGGGTCGTTGTCCCCCAGGTGGATCAGGCCGGGGGCGTTTTGCCCCTCTGGGAAGGCCCTGAGGTGGCAGCAGGCGGAGGGAGAATCGGGGTTGGGCATCTCCTGGGAGGCGTGAGCAGCCTGCGGGCCGAGGAGGCAGGTCTTGCTCACGTGCTCAGGGAATAGCCCATCGCCGGCGACGCTGGGGTCAGGAAGGAATTTTCCCCCGGGGCAGATCGGCTCTGGTGCCCGGGGGTTTTTTGCCTTCCCCTGCAGCACTGAGCATGAGCACTTGTCAGGGCTCCTCTGGGCCATTTTGGCTGGGTTACTGCCTGTTGCTCATGCACCACGAAGGTGGCCTCTCATGCCCTGCAGCTGCGGGGAGGAAGGCTTTTTTCCCCCCACGGTGGGCTAGCAAGTGTCCCCGGGGGTTTTTTGCCTTCCTCTGCAGCATTGAGCACGGCCCCTTGCCAGGGCTCCTTTGGGCCGCTTTGGCTAGGTGCCTGCTGCTCCTGTTCCACGAAGACAGCCCTCGTGCCCCGCATGCGGGCCGGAGGACGCTTTCTAGACTCCCAGGGCGGACGCCCAGGGTGGCCGCCGGGGGTTGCTTCTTCTCCTGCGTAGCATTGAGCGCAGCCCCTTGTCAGGGCTCCTCTGGGCCCTTTGGGCTCAGTTCTTGCCCGCTGCTCTTGCACCTCCGAGGCGCCACTCGTGCCCTGGCGCTCCCTGGCTCTTTTGCCCATTGCAGGTTTGGAGCAGGAGCGAGCTCTGCTCTTCCCTTGGCTCCGTTTCCCGAGGTGTTCTTGCTTCTGCAAAACAGCCTGTGCTTGGAAAGGCTGCAGGCTTGCTGCACCATCCGGAGCTGCAGCTTTTCAGCTCTCCCTGCATGCCATCCAAGCGCAGGGCAGGCAGGAGAGCGCTTTTCATGCCTCCCTGGCCAAGAAGCACAGCGGAGCAAGTTTGGGAAGGCAAAAGGGGTGCTTGTCATCGACACGTGTCCTGCTTGTGAAAATACCCCAGGGCACCACACCCCTCCTCTTCTCCTCCTTTTCGGTGTGTGGTGGGTACCCATCCTCCTTCTTCAAGTTCTTCTGCACTGCTGAGAAACGAGGGACTGCTTGGCCTGTATTCCTGCTGCTCCTTTCTGCAGCTTTCCTTTGCCAGACTGCAAGGGATGCTTTTTCAAACTAAACTGAAGAACACATCAGCCTGCTCCTGCCTCCACATGCGCATTGTGTTAATGCTCGTGAGCATCGGCTCTGAAAGAGATTCAGCCAAATAGCCCAAAAGAGCCTAAAACAAAAGAAGATCAAATAAAATAATAAAATAATAAAATAAAATACCAAAACAAAATAGAAACACATAAAGCAAGGTAAAATAAAATAAGATAAACCAACATAAAAGATAATAGTAAGAAATAAACCCAAAGAAAATGTAATAAAATCAAATACAGTAACCTAACATGAAAGAAACGAAACTAAACTAACATCAACCAACAGAACAAGACAGAAAATAAAAGAAAGCCAAATCAAGTAAAATGAAATCAAATCCTGTTTCCACTTGTATCCTTCTTGATTTGTGTCCTCAAAAGTGTTTCTGGAGCTGTAAACCCCCTGGCATTTCAGGCAAATAGTGGTCTCCTTGTTATTCGCCTCATCGTCAGTGCAGGGAATAGAACACAAGTGAAGAGAAGAGAAGGGTTGAGTTGGAAGGGACCTGCAGCCATCCTTCAGGACTGTCTAGCTGAGGTGAAGACGACTAGCAGGAGCAAGGCAAAGGCTGAGAGGGCTGCCGTCCCTTTCAGGAAAGGTATTGAGGGTGAAGGCCAAGGGAGGAGAAAAGCTCTTGAGTGCAAGGAAAAAGATGGTCAAGAAGAGAAAACGATTTGGGACTTCTTTCCCAGAAGAAGACCTCAGCATAAGCAGGGTAGTAGCAAATGTCCCTTGGTGCATGGGTCAGGAACGGCGAGGCCATCCTGCACGTGCTCTCGGTCTCTGCACAGTTCACGCCGAGGGAACCCAAAGCCTTGCTTTCACCTCTGGCATCCCCACAACCAAATGAATGTAGATGGGACCAACAGCCTTCACGACGTAGTCTGAATGTGCAGATGTATTTAGCGGGACGCCCAGCAGCTGTGCCCAGGGCATGGCCAGCAAGGGCAGGGACAGCCCCCTGAGCCTCCTGGGCCCAGGGAGTGCCTCGGGGCCAGCAGCCCAAAGGCCTTCCTGGGAAGGATGCTGGGCGGAGGGCCGGCGGGCGGGGCCGCGCGGGGGGGCCCCGTCACCCCCGTGTCACAGTGCCAGCAGCCGGCAACGCAGCAGTCACCATGCCCCGGGGCAGCATAAAAGGGAGCACGCTCCCGCGTCGCGCTGCCATAGCTGGCCTGGGGGCAGCCCCAAGACGTGCGAGAGGAAGTCCTTGAGGAGGCGGTGGAATTACTTGGCGAGGGCTGAGGGAGGAAGGCCGGAGGAGGCTCGACGAGGCTGCTGGAGACGAGAAGAACCACCAAGAGCTGGAGGTTCGCGAGGCTGGCTGGCCTTTTCAGCTGGCTAGCAGTGTCAAGAGCAAGGGAATGCCTTCTTGAGGAGCACTGCAGAGCTCGCCATCCTCATCCCCTGCGGAGCCAGTGTCAGCAGCCGTGAGGAATGGGATGCAGAGATGTTGGCGGGGGCGCCGGTGCTTTGGAGCAGCCGCTGGTGCCTTGCCAGGCGCTGGAAGGGTCGTTGTCCCCCAGGTGGATCAGGCCGGGGGCGTTTTGCCCCTCTGGGAAGGCCCTGAGGTGGCAGCAGGCGGAGGGAGAATCGGGGTTGGGCATCTCCTGGGAGGCGTGAGCAGCCTGCGGGCCGAGGAGGCAGGTCTTGCTCACGTGCTCAGGGAATAGCCCATCGCCGGCGACGCTGGGGTCAGGAAGGAATTTTCCCCCGGGGCAGATCGGCTCTGGTGCCCGGGGGTTTTTTGCCTTCCCCTGCAGCACTGAGCATGAGCACTTGTCAGGGCTCCTCTGGGCCATTTTGGCTGGGTTACTGCCTGTTGCTCATGCACCACGAAGGTGGCCTCTCATGCCCTGCAGCTGCGGGGAGGAAGGCTTTTTTCCCCCCACGGTGGGCTAGCAAGTGTCCCCGGGGGTTTTTTGCCTTCCTCTGCAGCATTGAGCACGGCCCCTTGCCAGGGCTCCTTTGGGCCGCTTTGGCTAGGTGCCTGCTGCTCCTGTTCCACGAAGACAGCCCTCGTGCCCCGCATGCGGGCCGGAGGACGCTTTCTAGACTCCCAGGGCGGACGCCCAGGGTGGCCGCCGGGGGTTGCTTCTTCTCCTGCGTAGCATTGAGCGCAGCCCCTTGTCAGGGCTCCTCTGGGCCCTTTGGGCTCAGTTCTTGCCCGCTGCTCTTGCACCTCCGAGGCGCCACTCGTGCCCTGGCGCTCCCTGGCTCTTTTGCCCATTGCAGGTTTGGAGCAGGAGCGAGCTCTGCTCTTCCCTTGGCTCCGTTTCCCGAGGTGTTCTTGCTTCTGCAAAACAGCCTGTGCTTGGAAAGGCTGCAGGCTTGCTGCACCATCCGGAGCTGCAGCTTTTCAGCTCTCCCTGCATGCCATCCAAGCGCAGGGCAGGCAGGAGAGCGCTTTTCATGCCTCCCTGGCCAAGAAGCACAGCGGAGCAAGTTTGGGAAGGCAAAAGGGGTGCTTGTCATCGACACGTGTCCTGCTTGTGAAAATACCCCAGGGCACCACACCCCTCCTCTTCTCCTCCTTTTCGGTGTGTGGTGGGTACCCATCCTCCTTCTTCAAGTTCTTCTGCACTGCTGAGAAACGAGGGACTGCTTGGCCTGTATTCCTGCTGCTCCTTTCTGCAGCTTTCCTTTGCCAGACTGCAAGGGATGCTTTTTCAAACTAAACTGAAGAACACATCAGCCTGCTCCTGCCTCCACATGCGCATTGTGTTAATGCTCGTGAGCATCGGCTCTGAAAGAGATTCAGCCAAATAGCCCAAAAGAGCCTAAAACAAAAGAAGATCAAATAAAATAATAAAATAATAAAATAAAATACCAAAACAAAATAGAAACACATAAAGCAAGGTAAAATAAAATAAGATAAACCAACATAAAAGATGATAGTAAGAAATAAACCCAAAGAAAATGTAATAAAATCAAATACAGTAACCTAACATGAAAGAAACGAAACTAAACTAACATCAACCAACAGAACAAGACAGAAAATAAAAGAAAGTCAAATCAAGTAAAATGAAATCAAATCCTGTTCCCACTTGTATCCTTCTTGATTTGTGTCCTCAAAAGTGTTTCTGGAGCTGTAAACCCCCTGGCATTTCAGGCAAATAGTGGTCTCCTTGTTATTCGCCTCATCGTCAGTGCAGGGAATAGAACACAAGTGAAGAGAAGAGAAGGGTTGAGTTGGAAGGGACCTGCAGCCATCCTTCAGGACTGTCTAGCTGAGGTGAAGACGACTAGCAGGAGCAAGGCAAAGGCTGAGAGGGCTGCCGTCCCTTTCAGGAAAGGTATTGAGGGTGAAGGCCAAGGGAGGAGAAAAGCTCTTGAGTGCAAGGAAAAAGATGGTCAAGAAGAGAAAACGATTTGGGACTTCTTTCCCAGAAGAAGACCTCAGCATAAGCAGGGTAGTAGCAAATGTCCCTTGGTGCATGGGTCAGGAACGGCGAGGCCATCCTGCACGTGCTCTCGGTCTCTGCACAGTTCACGCCGAGGGAACCCAAAGCCTTGCTTTCACCTCTGGCATCCCCACAACCAAATGAATGTAGATGGGACCAACAGCCTTCACGACGTAGTCTGAATGTGCAGATGTATTTAGCGGGACGCCCAGCAGCTGTGCCCAGGGCATGGCCAGCAAGGGCAGGGACAGCCCCCTGAGCCTCCTGGGCCCAGGGAGTGCCTCGGGGCCAGCAGCCCAAAGGCCTTCCTGGGAAGGATGCTGGGCGGAGGGCCGGCGGGCGGGGCCGCGCGGGGGGGCCCCGTCACCCCCGTGTCACAGTGCCAGCAGCCGGCAACGCAGCAGTCACCATGCCCCGGGGCAGCATAAAAGGGAGCACGCTCCCGCGTCGCGCTGCCATAGCTGGCCTGGGGGCAGCCCCAAGACGTGCGAGAGGAAGTCCTTGAGGAGGCGGTGGAATTACTTGGCGAGGGCTGAGGGAGGAAGGCCGGAGGAGGCTCGACGAGGCTGCTGGAGACGAGAAGAACCACCAAGAGCTGGAGGTTCGCGAGGCTGGCTGGCCTTTTCAGCTGGCTAGCAGTGGCAAGAGCAAGGGAATGCCTTCTTGAGGAGCACTGCAGAGCTCGCCATCCTCATCCCCTGCGGAGCCAGTGTCAGCAGCCGTGAGGAATGGGATGCAGAGATGTTGGCGGGGGCGCCGGTGCTTTGGAGCAGCCGCTGGTGCCTTGCCAGGCGCTGGAAGGGTCGTTGTCCCCCAGGTGGATCAGGCCGGGGGCGTTTTGCCCCTCTGGGAAGGCCCTGAGGTGGCAGCAGGCGGAGGGAGAATCGGGGTTGGGCATCTCCTGGGAGGCGTGAGCAGCCTGCGGGCCGAGGAGGCAGGTCTTGCTCACGTGCTGAGGGAATAGCCCATCGCCGGCGACGCTGGGGTCAGGAAGGAATTTTCCCCCGGGGCAGATCGGCTCTGGTGCCCGGGGGTTTTTTGCCTTCCCCTGCAGCACTGAGCATGAGCACTTGTCAGGGCTCCTCTGGGCCATTTTGGCTGGGTTACTGCCTGTTGCTCATGCACCACGAAGGTGGCCTCTCATGCCCTGCAGCTGCGGGGAGGAAGGCTTTTTTCCCCCCACGGTGGGCTAGCAAGTGTCCCCGGGGGTTTTTTGCCTTCCTCTGCAGCATTGAGCACGGCCCCTTGCCAGGGCTCCTTTGGGCCGCTTTGGCTAGGTGCCTGCTGCTCCTGTTCCACGAAGACAGCCCTCGTGCCCCGCATGCGGGGGGAGGACGCTTTCTAGACTCCCAGGGCGGACGCCCAGGGTGGCCCCCGGGGGTTGCTTCTTCTCCTGCGTAGCATTGAGCGCAGCCCCTTGTCAGGGCTCCTCTGGGCCCTTTGGGCTCAGTTCTTGCCCGCTGCTCTTGCACCTCCGAGGCGCCACTCGTGCCCTGGCGCTCCCTGGCTCTTTTGCCCATTGCAGGTTTGGAGCAGGAGCGAGCTCTGCTCTTCCCTTGGCTCCGTTTCCCGAGGTGTTCTTGCTTCTGCAAAACAGCCTGTGCTTGGAAGGGCTGCAGGCTTGCTGCACCATCCGGAGCTGCAGCTTTTCAGCTCTCCCTGCATGCCATCCAAGCGCAGGGCAGGCAGGAGAGCGCTTTTCATGCCTCCCTGGCCAAGAAGCACAGCGGAGCAAGTTTGGGAAGGCAAAAGGGGTGCTTGTCATCGACACGTGTCCTGCTTGTGAAAATACCCCAGGGCACCACACCCCTCCTCTTCTCCTCCTTTTCGGTGTGTGGTGGGTACCCATCCTCCTTCTTCAAGTTCTTCTGCACTGCTGAGAAACGAGGGACTGCTTGGCCTGTATTCCTGCTGCTCCTTTCTGCAGCTTTCCTTTGCCAGACTGCAAGGGATGCTTTTTCAAACTAAACTGAAGAACACATCAGCCTGCTCCTGCCTCCACATGCGCATTGTGTTAATGCTCGTGAGCATCGGCTCTGAAAGAGATTCAGCCAAATAGCCCAAAAGAGCCTAAAACAAAAGAAGATCAAATAAAATAATAAAATAATAAAATAAAATACCAAAACAAAATAGAAACACATAAAGCAAGGTAAAATAAAATAAGATAAACCAACATAAAAGATAATAGTAAGAAATAAACCCAAAGAAAATGTAATAAAATCAAATACAGTAACCTAACATGAAAGAAACGAAACTAAACTAACATCAACCAACAGAACAAGACAGAAAATAAAAGAAAGTCAAATCAAGTAAAATGAAATCAAATCCTGTTCCCACTTGTATCCTTCTTGATTTGTGTCCTCAAAAGTGTTTCTGGAGCTGTAAACCCCCTGGCATTTCAGGCAAATAGTGGTCTCCTTGTTATTCGCCTCATCGTCAGTGCAGGGAATAGAACACAAGTGAAGAGAAGAGAAGGGTTGAGTTGGAAGGGACCTGCAGCGATCCTTCAGGACTGTCTAGCTGAGGTGAAGACGACTAGCAGGAGCAAGGCAAAGGCTGAGAGGGCTGCCGTCCCTTTCAGGAAAGGTATTGAGGGTGAAGGCCAAGGGAGGAGAAAAGCTCTTGAGTGCAAGGAAAAAGATGGTCAAGAAGAGAAAACGATTTGGGGCTTCTTTCCCAGAAGAAGACCTCAGCATAAGCAGGGTAGTAGCAAATGTCCCTTGGTGCATGGGTCAGGAACGGCGAGGCCATCCTGCACGTGCTCTCGGTCTCTGCACAGTTCACGCCGAGGGAACCCAAAGCCTTGCTTTCACCTCTGGCATCCCCACAACCAAATGAATGTAGATGGGACCAACAGCCTTCACGACGTAGTCTGAATGTGCAGATGTATTTAGCGGGACGCCCAGCAGCTGTGCCCAGGGCATGGCCAGCAAGGGCAGGGACAGCCCCCTGAGCCTCCTGGGCCCAGGGAGTGCCTCGGGGCCAGCAGCCCAAAGGCCTTCCTGGGAAGGATGCTGGGCGGAGGGCCGGCGGGCGGGGCCGCGCGGGGGGGCCCCGTCACCCCCGTGTCACAGTGCCAGCAGCCGGCAACGCAGCAGTCACCATGCCCCGGGGCAGCATAAAAGGGAGCACGCTCCCGCGTCGCGCTGCCATAGCTGGCCTGGGGGCAGCCCCAAGACGTGCGAGAGGAAGTCCTTGAGGAGGCGGTGGAATTACTTGGCGAGGGCTGAGGGAGGAAGGCCGGAGGAGGCTCGACGAGGCTGCTGGAGACGAGAAGAACCACCAAGAGCTGGAGGTTCGCGAGGCTGGCTGGCCTTTTCAGCTGGCTAGCAGTGTCAAGAGCAAGGGAATGCCTTCTTGAGGAGCACTGCAGAGCTCGCCATCCTCATCCCCTGCGGAGCCAGTGTCAGCAGCCGTGAGGAATGGGATGCAGAGATGTTGGCGGGGGCGCCGGTGCTTTGGAGCAGCCGCTGGTGCCTTGCCAGGCGCTGGAAGGATCGTTGTCCCCCAGATGGATCAGGCCGGGGGCGTTTTGCCCCTCTGGGAAGGCCCTGAGGTGGCAGCAGGCGGAGGGAGAATCGGGGTTGGGCATCTCCTGGGAGGCGTGAGCAGCCTGCGGGCCGAGGAGGCAGGTCTTGCTCACGTGCTGAGGGAATAGCCCATCGCCGGCGACGCTGGGGTCAGGAAGGAATTTTCCCCCGGGGCAGATCGGCTCTGGTGCCCGGGGGTTTTTTGCCTTCCCCTGCAGCACTGAGCATGAGCACTTGTCAGGGCTCCTCTGGGCCATTTTGGCTGGGTTACTGCCTGTTGCTCATGCACCACGAAGGTGGCCTCTCATGCCCTGCAGCTGCGGGGAGGAAGGCTTTTTTCCCCCCACGGTGGGCTAGCAAGTGTCCCCGGGGGTTTTTTGCCTTCCTCTGCAGCATTGAGCACGGCCCCTTGCCAGGGCTCCTTTGGGCCGCTTTGGCTAGGTGCCTGCTGCTCCTGTTCCACGAAGACAGCCCTCGTGCCCCGCATGCGGGCCGGAGGACGCTTTCTAGACTCCCAGGGCGCACGCCCAGGGTGGCCCCCGGGGGTTGCTTCTTCTCCTGCGTAGCATTGAGCGCAGCCCCTTGTCAGGGCTCCTCTGGGCCCTTTGGGCTCAGTTCTTGCCCGCTGCTCTTGCACCTCCGAGGCGCCACTCGTGCCCTGGCGCTCCCTGGCTCTTTTGCCCATTGCAGGTTTGGAGCAGGAGCGAGCTCTGCTCTTCCCTTGGCTCCGTTTCCCGAGGTGTTCTTGCTTCTGCAAAACAGCCTGTGCTTGGAAAGGCTGCAGGCTTGCTGCACCATCCGGAGCTGCAGCTTTTCAGCTCTCCCTGCATGCCATCCAAGCGCAGGGCAGGCAGGAGAGCGCTTTTCATGCCTCCCTGGCCAAGAAGCACAGCGGAGCAAGTTTGGGAAGGCAAAAGGGGTGCTTGTCATCGACACGTGTCCTGCTTGTCAAAATACCCCAGGGCACCACACCCCTCCTCTTCTCCTCCTTTTCGGTGTGTGGTGGGTACCCATCCTCCTTCTTCAAGTTCTTCTGCACTGCTGAGAAACGAGGGACTGCTTGGCCTGTATTCCTGCTGCTCCTTTCTGCAGCTTTCCTTTGCCAGACTGCAAGGGATGCTTTTTCAAACTAAACTGAAGAACACATCAGCCTGCTCCTGCCTCCACATGCGCATTGTGTTAATGCTCGTGAGCATCGGCTCTGAAAGAGATTCAGCCAAATAGCCCAAAAGAGCCTAAAACAAAAGAAGATCAAATAAAATAATAAAATAATAAAATAAAATACCAAAACAAAATAGAAACACATAAAGCAAGGTAAAATAAAATAAGATAAACCAACATAAAAGATGATAGTAAGAAATAAACCCAAAGAAAATGTAATAAAATCAAATACAGTAACCTAACATGAAAGAAACGAAACTAAACTAACATCAACCAACAGAACAAGACAGAAAATAAAAGAAAGTCAAATCAAGTAAAATGAAATCAAATCCTGTTCCCACTTGTATCCTTCTTGATTTGTATCCTCAAAAGTGTTTCTGGAGCTGTAAACCCCCTGGCATTTCAGGCAAATAGTGGTCTCCTTGTTATTCGCCTCATCGTCAGTGCAGGGAATAGAACACAAGTGAAGAGAAGAGAAGGGTTGAGTTGGAAGGGACCTGCAGCGATCCTTCAGGACTGTCTAGCTGAGGTGAAGACGACTAGCAGGTGCAAGGCAAAGGCTGAGAGGGCTGCCGTCCCTTTCAGGAAAGGTATTGAGGGTGAAGGCCAAGGGAGGAGAAAAGCTCTTGAGTGCAAGGAAAAAGATGGTCAAGAAGAGAAAACGATTTGGGACTTCTTTCCCAGAAGAAGACCTCAGCATAAGCAGGGTAGTAGCAAATGTCCCTTGGTGCATGGGTCAGGAACGGCGAGGCCATCCTGCACGTGCTCTCGGTCTCTGCACAGTTCACGCCGAGGGAACCCAAAGCCTTGCTTTCACCTCTGGCATCCCCACAACCAAATGAATGTAGATGGGACCAACAGCCTTCACGACGTAGTCTGAATGTGCAGATGTATTTAGCGGGACGCCCAGCAGCTGTGCCCAGGGCATGGCCAGCAAGGGCAGGGACAGCCCCCTGAGCCTCCTGGGCCCAGGGAGTGCCTCGGGGCCAGCAGCCCAAAGGCCTTCCTGGGAAGGATGCTGGGCGGAGGGCCGGCGGGCGGGGCCGCGCGGGGGGCCCCGTCACCCCCGTGTCACAGTGCCAGCAGCCGGCAACGCAGCAGTCACCGTGCCCCGGGGCAGCATAAAAGGGAGCACGCTCCCGCGTCGCGCTGCCATAGCTGGCCTGGGGGCAGCCCCAAGACGTGCGAGAGGAAGTCCTTGAGGAGGCGGTGGAATTACTTGGCGAGGGCTGAGGGAGGAAGGCCGGAGGAGGCTCGACGAGGCTGCTGGAGACGAGAAGAACCACCAAGAGCTGGAGGTTCGCGAGGCTGGCTGGCCTTTTCAGCTGGCTAGCAGTGGCAAGAGCAAGGGAATGCCTTCTTGAGGAGCACTGCAGAGCTCGCCATCCTCATCCCCTGCGGAGCCAGTGTCAGCAGCCGTGAGGAATGGGATGCAGAGATGTTGGCGGGGGCGCCGGTGCTTTGGAGCAGCCGCTGGTGCCTTGCCAGGCGCTGGAAGGATCGTTGTCCCCCAGATGGATCAGGCCGGGGGCGTTTTGCCCCTCTGGGAAGGCCCTGAGGTGGCAGCAGGCGGAGGGAGAATCGGGGTTGGGCATCTCCTGGGAGGCGTGAGCAGCCTGCGGGCCGAGGAGGCAGGTCTTGCTCACGTGCTCAGGGAATAGCCCATCGCCGGCGACGCTGGGGTCAGGAAGGAATTTTCCCCCGGGGCAGATCGGCTCTGGTGCCCGGGGGTTTTTTGCCTTCCCCTGCAGCACTGAGCATGAGCACTTGTCAGGGCTCCTCTGGGCCATTTTGGCTGGGTTACTGCCTGTTGCTCATGCACCACGAAGGTGGCCTCTCATGCCCTGCAGCTGCGGGGAGGAAGGCTTTTTTCCCCCCACGGTGGGCTAGCAAGTGTCCCCGGGGGTTTTTTGCCTTCCTCTGCAGCATTGAGCACGGCCCCTTGCCAGGGCTCCTTTGGGCCGCTTTGGCTAGGTGCCTGCTGCTCCTGTTCCACGAAGACAGCCCTCGTGCCCCGCATGCGGGCCGGAGGACGCTTTCTAGACTCCCAGGGCGGACGCCCAGGGTGGCCCCCGGGGGTTGCTTCTTCTCCTGCGTAGCATTGAGCGCAGCCCCTTGTCAGGGCTCCTCTGGGCCCTTTGGGCTCAGTTCTTGCCCGCTGCTCTTGCACCTCCGAGGCGCCACTCGTGCCCTGGCGCTCCCTGGCTCTTTTGCCCATTGCAGGTTTGGAGCAGGAGCGAGCTCTGCTCTTCCCTTGGCTCCGTTTCCCGAGGTGTTCTTGCTTCTGCAAAACAGCCTGTGCTTGGAAAGGCTGCAGGCTTGCTGCACCATCCGGAGCTGCAGCTTTTCAGCTCTCCCTGCATGCCATCCAAGCGCAGGGCAGGCAGGAGAGCGCTTTTCATGCCTCCCTGGCCAAGAAGCACAGCGGAGCAAGTTTGGGAAGGCAAAAGGGGTGCTTGTCATCGACACGTGTCCTGCTTGTGAAAATACCCCAGGGCACCACACCCCTCCTCTTCTCCTCCTTTTCGGTGTGTGGTGGGTACCCATCCTCCTTCTTCAAGTTCTTCTGCACTGCTGAGAAACGAGGGACTGCTTGGCCTGTATTCCTGCTGCTCCTTTCTGCAGCTTTCCTTTGCCAGACTGCAAGGGATGCTTTTTCAAACTAAACTGAAGAACACATCAGCCTGCTCCTGGCTCCACATGCGCATTGTGTTAATGCTCGTGAGCATCGGCTCTGAAAGAGATTCAGCCAAATAGCCCAAAAGAGCCTAAAACAAAAGAAGATCAAATAAAATAATAAAATAATAAAATAAAATACCAAAACAAAATAGAAACACATAAAGCAAGGTAAAATAAAATAAGATAAACCAACATAAAAGATAATAGTAAGAAATAAACCCAAAGAAAATGTAATAAAATCAAATACAGTAACCTAACATGAAAGAAACGAAACTAAACTAACATCAACCAACAGAACAAGACAGAAAATAAAAGAAAGTCAAATCAAGTAAAATGAAATCAA
Source organism: Platalea leucorodia (assembly GCF_965183815.1). Classification (NCBI taxonomy): domain Eukaryota; kingdom Metazoa; phylum Chordata; class Aves; order Pelecaniformes; family Threskiornithidae; genus Platalea; species Platalea leucorodia. Next base: position 10,587,269 of record NC_138839.1, on the reverse strand, counting down.
ATCCTGTTCCCACTTGTATCCTTCTTGATTTGTGTCCTCAAAAGTGTTTCTGGAGCTGTAAACCCCCTGGCATTTCAGGCAAATAGTGGTCTCCTTGTTATTCGCCTCATCGTCAGTGCAGGGAATAGAACACAAGTGAAGAGAAGAGAAGGGTTGAGTTGGAAGGGACCTGCAGCCATCCTTCAGGACTGTCTAGCTGAGGTGAAGACGACTAGCAGGAGCAAGGCAAAGGCTGAGAGGGCTGCCGTCCCTTTCAGGAAAGGTATTGAGGGTGAAGGCCAAGGGAGGAGAAAAGCTCTTGAGTGCAAGGAAAAAGATGGTCAAGAAGAGAAAACGATTTGGGACTTCTTTCCCAGAAGAAGACCTCAGCATAAGCAGGGTAGTAGCAAATGTCCCTTGGTGCATGGGTCAGGAACGGCGAGGCCATCCTGCACGTGCTCTCGGTCTCTGCACAGTTCACGCCGAGGGAACCCAAAGCCTTGCTTTCACCTCTGGCATCCCCACAACCAAATGAATGTAGATGGGACCAACAGCCTTCACGACGTAGTCTGAATGTGCAGATGTATTTAGCGGGACGCCCAGCAGCTGTGCCCAGGGCATGGCCAGCAAGGGCAGGGACAGCCCCCTGAGCCTCCTGGGCCCAGGGAGTGCCTCGGGGCCAGCAGCCCAAAGGCCTTCCTGGGAAGGATGCTGGGCGGAGGGCCGGCGGGCGGGGCCGCGCGGGGGGGCCCCGTCACCCCCGTGTCACAGTGCCAGCAGCCGGCAACGCAGCAGTCACCATGCCCCGGGGCAGCATAAAAGGGAGCACGCTCCCGCGTCGCGCTGCCATAGCTGGCCTGGGGGCAGCCCCAAGACGTGCGAGAGGAAGTCCTTGAGGAGGCGGTGGAATTACTTGGCGAGGGCTGAGGGAGGAAGGCCGGAGGAGGCTCGACGAGGCTGCTGGAGACGAGAAGAACCACCAAGAGCTGGAGGTTCGCGAGGCTGGCTGGCCTTTTCAGCTGGCTAGCAGTGGCAAGAGCAAGGGAATGCCTTCTTGAGGAGCACTGCAGAGCTCGCCATCCTCATCCCCTGCGGAGCCAGTGTCAGCAGCCGTGAGGAATGGGATGCAGAGATGTTGGCGGGGGCGCCGGTGCTTTGGAGCAGCCGCTGGTGCCTTGCCAGGCGCTGGAAGGATCGTTGTCCCCCAGATGGATCAGGCCGGGGGCGTTTTGCCCCTCTGGGAAGGCCCTGAGGTGGCAGCAGGCGGAGGGAGAATCGGGGTTGGGCATCTCCTGGGAGGCGTGAGCAGCCTGCGGGCCGAGGAGGCAGGTCTTGCTCACGTGCTCAGGGAATAGCCCATCGCCGGCGACGCTGGGGTCAGGAAGGAATTTTCCCCCGGGGCAGATCGGCTCTGGTGCCCGGGGGTTTTTTGCCTTCCCCTGCAGCACTGAGCATGAGCACTTGTCAGGGCTCCTCTGGGCCATTTTGGCTGGGTTACTGCCTGTTGCTCATGCACCACGAAGGTGGCCTCTCATGCCCTGCAGCTGCGGGGAGGAAGGCTTTTTTCCCCCCACGGTGGGCTAGCAAGTGTCCCCGGGGGTTTTTTGCCTTCCTCTGCAGCATTGAGCACGGCCCCTTGCCAGGGCTCCTTTGGGCCGCTTTGGCTAGGTGCCTGCTGCTCCTGTTCCACGAAGACAGCCCTCGTGCCCCGCATGCGGGCCGGAGGACGCTTTCTAGACTCCCAGGGCGGACGCCCAGGGTGGCCCCCGGGGGTTGCTTCTTCTCCTGCGTAGCATTGAGCGCAGCCCCTTGTCAGGGCTCCTCTGGGCCCTTTGGGCTCAGTTCTTGCCCGCTGCTCTTGCACCTCCGAGGCGCCACTCGTGCCCTGGCGCTCCCTGGCTCTTTTGCCCATTGCAGGTTTGGAGCAGGAGCGAGCTCTGCTCTTCCCTTGGCTCCGTTTCCCGAGGTGTTCTTGCTTCTGCAAAACAGCCTGTGCTTGGAAAGGCTGCAGGCTTGCTGCACCATCCGGAGCTGCAGCTTTTCAGCTCTCCCTGCATGCCATCCAAGCGCAGGGCAGGCAGGAGAGCGCTTTTCATGCCTCCCTGGCCAAGAAGCACAGCGGAGCAAGTTTGGGAAGGCAAAAGGGGTGCTTGTCATCGACACGTGTCCTGCTTGTCAAAATACCCCAGGGCACCACACCCCTCCTCTTCTCCTCCTTTTCGGTGTGTGGTGGGTACCCATCCTCCTTCTTCAAGTTCTTCTGCACTGCTGAGAAACGAGGGACTGCTTGGCCTGTATTCCTGCTGCTCCTTTCTGCAGCTTTCCTTTGCCAGACTGCAAGGGATGCTTTTTCAAACTAAACTGAAGAACACATCAGCCTGCTCCTGGCTCCACATGCGCATTGTGTTAATGCTCGTGAGCATCGGCTCTGAAAGAGATTCAGCCAAATAGCCCAAAAGAGCCTAAAACAAAAGAAGATCAAATAAAATAATAAAATAATAAAATAAAATACCAAAACAAAATAGAAACACATAAAGCAAGGTAAAATAAAATAAGATAAACCAACATAAAAGATAATAGTAAGAAATAAACCCAAAGAAAATGTAATAAAATCAAATACAGTAACCTAACATGAAAGAAACGAAACTAAACTAACATCAACCAACAGAACAAGACAGAAAATAAAAGAAAGTCAAATCAAGTAAAATGAAATCAAATCCTGTTCCCACTTGTATCCTTCTTGATTTGTGTCCTCAAAAGTGTTTCTGGAGCTGTAAACCCCCTGGCATTTCAGGCAAATAGTGGTCTCCTTGTTATTCGCCTCATCGTCAGTGCAGGGAATAGAACACAAGTGAAGAGAAGAGAAGGGTTGAGTTGGAAGGGACCTGCAGCCATCCTTCAGGACTGTCTAGCTGAGGTGAAGACGACTAGCAGGAGCAAGGCAAAGGCTGAGAGGGCTGCCGTCCCTTTCAGGAAAGGTATTGAGGGTGAAGGCCAAGGGAGGAGAAAAGCTCTTGAGTGCAAGGAAAAAGATGGTCAAGAAGAGAAAACGATTTGGGGCTTCTTTCCCAGAAGAAGACCTCAGCATAAGCAGGGTAGTAGCAAATGTCCCTTGGTGCATGGGTCAGGAACGGCGAGGCCATCCTGCACGTGCTCTCGGTCTCTGCACAGTTCACGCCGAGGGAACCCAAAGCCTTGCTTTCACCTCTGGCATCCCCACAACCAAATGAATGTAGATGGGACCAACAGCCTTCACGACGTAGTCTGAATGTCCAGATGTATTTAGCGGGACGCCCAGCAGCTGTGCCCAGGGCATGGCCAGCAAGGGCAGGGACAGCCCCCTGAGCCTCCTGGGCCCAGGGAGTGCCTCGGGGCCAGCAGCCCAAAGGCCTTCCTGGGAAGGATGCTGGGCAGAGGGCCGGCGGGCGGGGCCGCGCGGGGGGGGCCCCGTCACCCCCGTGTCACAGTGCCAGCAGCCGGCAACGCAGCAGTCACCATGCCCCGGGGCAGCATAAAAGGGAGCACGCTCCCGCGTCGCGCTGCCATAGCTGGCCTGGGGGCAGCCCCAAGACGTGCGAGAGGAAGTCCTTGAGGAGGCGGTGGAATTACTTGGCGAGGGCTGAGGGAGGAAGGCCGGAGGAGGCTCGACGAGGCTGCTGGAGACGAGAAGAACCACCAAGAGCTGGAGGTTCGCGAGGCTGGCTGGCCTTTTCAGCTGGCTAGCAGTGTCAAGAGCAAGGGAATGCCTTCTTGAGGAGCACTGCAGAGCTCGCCATCCTCATCCCCTGCGGAGCCAGTGTCAGCAGCCGTGAGGAATGGGATGCAGAGATGTTGGCGGGGGCGCCGGTGCTTTGGAGCAGCCGCTGGTGCCTTGCCAGGCGCTGGAAGGGTCGTTGTCCCCCAGGTGGATCAGGCCGGGGGCGTTTTGCCCCTCTGGGAAGGCCCTGAGGTGGCAGCAGGCGGAGGGAGAATCGGGGTTGGGCATCTCCTGGGAGGCGTGAGCAGCCTGCGGGCCGAGGAGGCAGGTCTTGCTCACGTGCTCAGGGAATAGCCCATCGCCGGCGACGCTGGGGTCAGGAAGGAATTTTCCCCCGGGGCAGATCGGCTCTGGTGCCCGGGGGTTTTTTGCCTTCCCCTGCAGCACTGAGCATGAGCACTTGTCAGGGCTCCTCTGGGCCATTTTGGCTGGGTTACTGCCTGTTGCTCATGCACCACGAAGGTGGCCTCTCATGCCCTGCAGCTGCGGGGAGGAAGGCTTTTTTCCCCCCACGGTGGGCTAGCAAGTGTCCCCGGGGGTTTTTTGCCTTCCTCTGCAGCATTGAGCACGGCCCCTTGCCAGGGCTCCTTTGGGCCGCTTTGGCTAGGTGCCTGCTGCTCCTGTTCCACGAAGACAGCCCTCGTGCCCCGCATGCGGGCCGGAGGACGCTTTCTAGACTCCCAGGGCGGACGCCCAGGGTGGCCCCCGGGGGTTGCTTCTTCTCCTGCGTAGCATTGAGCGCAGCCCCTTGTCAGGGCTCCTCTGGGCCCTTTGGGCTCAGTTCTTGCCCGCTGCTCTTGCACCTCCGAGGCGCCACTCGTGCCCTGGCGCTCCTTGGCTCTTTTGCCCATTGCAGGTATGGAGCAGGAGCGAGCTCTGCTCTTCCCTTGGCTCCGTTTCCCGAGGTGTTCTTGCTTCTGCAAAACAGCCTGTGCTTGGAAGGGCTGCAGGCTTGCTGCACCATCCGGAGCTGCAGCTTTTCAGCTCTCCCTGCATGCCATCCAAGCGCAGGGCAGGCAGGAGAGCGCTTTTCATGCCTCCCTGGCCAAGAAGCACAGCGGAGCAAGTTTGGGAAGGCAAAAGGGGTGCTTGTCATCGACACGTGTCCTGCTTGTGAAAATACCCCAGGGCACCACACCCCTCCTCTTCTCCTCCTTTTCGGTGTGTGGTGGGTACCCATCCTCCTTCTTCAAGTTCTTCTGCACTGCTGAGAAACGAGGGACTGCTTGGCCTGTATTCCTGCTGCTCCTTTCTGCAGCTTTCCTTTGCCAGACTGCAAGGGATGCTTTTTCAAACTAAACTGAAGAACACATCAGCCTGCTCCTGGCTCCACATGCGCATTGTGTTAATGCTCGTGAGCATCGTCTCTGAAAGAGATTCAGCCAAATAGCCCAAAAGAGCCTAAAACAAAAGAAGATCAAATAAAATAATAAAATAATAAAATAAAATACCAAAACAAAATAGAAACACATAAAGCAAGGTAAAATAAAATAAGATAAACCAACATAAAAGATAATAGTAAGAAATAAACCCAAAGAAAATGTAATAAAATCAAATACAGTAACCTAACATGAAAGAAACGAAACTAAACTAACATCAACCAACAGAACAAGACAGAAAATAAAAGAAAGTCAAATCAAGTAAAATGAAATCAAATCCTGTTCCCACTTGTATCCTTCTTGATTTGTGTCCTCAAAAGTGTTTCTGGAGCTGTAAACCCCCTGGCATTTCAGGCAAATAGTGGTCTCCTTGTTATTCGCCTCATCGTCAGTGCAGGGAATAGAACACAAGTGAAGAGAAGAGAAGGGTTGAGTTGGAAGGGACCTGCAGCCATCCTTCAGGACTGTCTAGCTGAGGTGAAGACGACTAGCAGGAGCAAGGCAAAGGCTGAGAGGGCTGCCGTCCCTTTCAGGAAAGGTATTGAGGGTGAAGGCCAAGGGAGGAGAAAAGCTCTTGAGTGCAAGGAAAAAGATGGTCAAGAAGAGAAAACGATTTGGGGCTTCTTTCCCAGAAGAAGACCTCACCATAAGCAGGGTAGTAGCAAATGTCCCTTGGTGCATGGGTCAGGAACGGCGAGGCCATCCTGCACGTGCTCTCGGTCTCTGCACAGTTCACGCCGAGGGAACCCAAAGCCTTGCTTTCACCTCTGGCATCCCCACAACCAAATGAATGTAGATGGGACCAACAGCCTTCACGACGTAGTCTGAATGTGCAGATGTATTTAGCGGGACGCCCAGCAGCTGTGCCCAGGGCATGGCCAGCAAGGGCAGGGACAGCCCCCTGAGCCTCCTGGGCCCAGGGAGTGCCTCGGGGCCAGCAGCCCAAAGGCCTTCCTGGGAAGGATGCTGGGCAGAGGGCCGGCGGGCGGGGCCGCGCGGGGGGGCCCCGTCACCCCCGTGTCACAGTGCCAGCAGCCGGCAACGCAGCAGTCACCATGCCCCGGGGCAGCATAAAAGGGAGCACGCTCCCGCGTCGCGCTGCCATAGCTGGCCTGGGGGCAGCCCCAAGACGTGCGAGAGGAAGTCCTTGAGGAGGCGGTGGAATTGCTTGGCGAGGGCTGAGGGAGGAAGGCCGGAGGAGGCTCGACGAGGCTGCTGGAGACGAGAAGAACCACCAAGAGCTGGAGGTTCGCGAGGCTGGCTGGCCTTTTCAGCTGGCTAGCAGTGTCAAGAGCAAGGGAATGCCTTCTTGAGGAGCACTGCAGAGCTCGCCATCCTCATCCCCTGCGGAGCCAGTGTCAGCAGCCGTGAGGAATGGGATGCAGAGATGTTGGCGGGGGCGCCGGTGCTTTGGAGCAGCCGCTGGTGCCTTGCCAGGCGCTGGAAGGGTCGTTGTCCCCCAGGTGGATCAGGCCGGGGGCGTTTTGCCCCTCTGGGAAGGCCCTGAGGTGGCAGCAGGCGGAGGGAGAATCGGGGTTGGGCATCTCCTGGGAGGCGTGAGCAGCCTGCGGGCCGAGGAGGCAGGTCTTGCTCACGTGCTCAGGGAATAGCCCATCGCCGGCGACGCTGGGGTCAGGAAGGAATTTTCCCCCGGGGCAGATCGGCTCTGGTGCCCGGGGGTTTTTTGCCTTCCCCTGCAGCACTGAGCATGAGCACTTGTCAGGGCTCCTCTGGGCCATTTTGGCTGGGTTACTGCCTGTTGCTCATGCACCACGAAGGTGGCCTCTCATGCCCTGCAGCTGCGGGGAGGAAGGCTTTTTTCCCCCCACGGTGGGCTAGCAAGTGTCCCCGGGGGTTTTTTGCCTTCCTCTGCAGCACTGAGCACGGCCCCTTGCCAGGGCTCCTTTGGGCCGCTTTGGCTAGGTGCCTGCTACTCCTGTTCCACGAAGACGGCCCTCGTGCCCCGCATGCGGGGGGAGGACGCTTTCTAGACTCCCAGGGCGGACGCCCAGGGTGGCCCCCGGGGGTTGCTTCTTCTCCTGCGTAGCATTGAGCGCAGCCCCTTGTCAGGGCTCCTCTGGGCCCTTTGGGCTCAGTTCTTGCCCGCTGCTCTTGCACCTCCGAGGCGCCACTCGTGCCCTGGCGCTCCCTGGCTCTTTTGCCCATTGCAGGTTTGGAGCAGGAGCGAGCTCTGCTCTTCCCTTGGCTCCGTTTCCCGAGGTGTTCTTGCTTCTGCAAAACAGCCTGTGCTTGGAAAGGCTGCAGGCTTGCTGCACCATCCGGAGCTGCAGCTTTTCAGCTCTCCCTGCATGCCATCCAAGCGCAGGGCAGGCAGGAGAGCGCTTTTCATGCCTCCCTGGCCAAGAAGCACAGCGGAGCAAGTTTGGGAAGGCAAAAGGGGTGCTTGTCATCGACACGTGTCCTGCTTGTGAAAATACCCCAGGGCACCACACCCCTCCTCTTCTCCTCCTTTTCGGTGTGTGGTGGGTACCCATCCTCCTTCTTCAAGTTCTTCTGCACTGCTGAGAAACGAGGGACTGCTTGGCCTGTATTCCTGCTGCTCCTTTCTGCAGCTTTCCTTTGCCAGACTGCAAGGGATGCTTTTTCAAACTAAACTGAAGAACACATCAGCCTGCTCCTGCCTCCACATGCGCATTGTGTTAATGCTCATGAGCATCGTCTCTGAAAGAGATTCAGCCAAATAGCCCAAAAGAGCCTAAAACAAAAGAAGATCAAATAAAATAATAAAATAATAAAATAAAATACCAAAACAAAATAGAAACACATAAAGCAAGGTAAAATAAAATAAGATAAACCAACATAAAAGATAATAGTAAGAAATAAACCCAAAGAAAATGTAATAAAATCAAATACAGTAACCTAACATGAAAGAAACGAAACTAAACTAACATCAACCAACAGAACAAGACAGAAAATAAAAGAAAGTCAAATCAAGTAAAATGAAATCAAATCCTGTTCCCACTTGTATCCTTCTTGATTTGTGTCCTCAAAAGTGTTTCTGGAGCTGTAAACCCCCTGGCATTTCAGGCAAATAGTGGTCTCCTTGTTATTCGCCTCATCGTCAGTGCAGGGAATAGAACACAAGTGAAGAGAAGAGAAGGGTTGAGTTGGAAGGGACCTGCAGCCATCCTTCAGGACTGTCTAGCTGAGGTGAAGACGACTAGCAGGAGCAAGGCAAAGGCTGAGAGGGCTGCCGTCCCTTTCAGGAAAGGTATTGAGGGTGAAGGCCAAGGGAGGAGAAAAGCTCTTGAGTGCAAGGAAAAAGATGGTCAAGAAGAGAAAACGATTTGGGGCTTCTTTCCCAGAAGAAGACCTCAGCATAAGCAGGGTAGTAGCAAATGTCCCTTGGTGCATGGGTCAGGAACGGCGAGGCCATCCTGCACGTGCTCTCGGTCTCTGCACAGTTCACGCCGAGGGAACCCAAAGCCTTGCTTTCACCTCTGGCATCCCCACAACCAAATGAATGTAGATGGGACCAACAGCCTTCACGACGTAGTCTGAATGTGCAGATGTATTTAGCGGGACGCCCAGCAGCTGTGCCCAGGGCATGGCCAGCAAGGGCAGGGACAGCCCCCTGAGCCTCCTGGGCCCAGGGAGTGCCTCGGGGCCAGCAGCCCAAAGGCCTTCCTGGGAAGGATGCTGGGCAGAGGGCCGGCGGGCGGGGCCGCGCGGGGGGGCCCCGTCACCCCCGTGTCACAGTGCCAGCACCCGGCAACGCAGCAGTCACCATGCCCCGGGGCAGCATAAAAGGGAGCACGCTCCCGCGTCGCGCTGCCATAGCTGGCCTGGGGGCAGCCCCAAGACGTGCGAGAGGAAGTCCTTGAGGAGGCGGTGGAATTACTTGGCGAGGGCTGAGGGAGGAAGGCCGGAGGAGGCTCGACGAGGCTGCTGGAGGCGAGAAGAACCACCAAGAGCTGGAGGTTCGCGAGGCTGGCTGGCCTTTTCAGCTGGCTAGCAGTGTCAAGAGCAAGGGAATGCCTTCTTGAGGAGCACTGCAGAGCTCGCCATCCTCATCCCCTGCAGAGCCAGTGTCAGCAGCCGTGAGGAATGGGATGCAGAGATGTTGGCGGGGGCGCCGGTGCTTTGGAGCAGCCGCTGGTGCCTTGCCAGGCGCTGGAAGGATCGTTGTCCCCCAGGTGGATCAGGCCGGGGGCGTTTTGCCCCTCTGGGAAGGCCCTGAGGTGGCAGCAGGCGGAGGGAGAATCGGGGTTGGGCATCTCCTGGGAGGCGTGAGCAGCCTGCGGGCCGAGGAGGCAGGTCTTGCTCACGTGCTCAGGGAATAGCCCATCGCCGGCGACGCTGGGGTCAGGAAGGAATTTTCCCCCGGGGCAGATCGGCTCTGGTGCCCGGGGGTTTTTTGCCTTCCTCTGCAGCACTGAGCATGAGCACTTGTCAGGGCTCCTCTGGGCCATTTTGGCTGGGTTACTGCCTGTTGCTCATGCACCACGAAGGTGGCCTCTCATGCCCTGCAGCTGCGGGGAGGAAGGCTTTTTTCCCCCCACGGTGGGCTAGCAAGTGTCCCCGGGGGTTTTTTGCCTTCCTCTGCAGCATTGAGCACGGCCCCTTGCCAGGGCTCCTTTGGGCCGCTTTGGCTAGGTGCCTGCTGCTCCTGTTCCACGAAGACAGCCCTCGTGCCCCGCATGCGGGCCGGAGGACGCTTTCTAGACTCCCAGGGCGGACGCCCAGGGTGGCCCCCGGGGGTTGCTTCTTCTCCTGCGTAGCATTGAGCGCAGCCCCTTGTCAGGGCTCCTCTGGGCCCTTTGGGCTCAGTTCTTGCCCGCTGCTCTTGCACCTCCGAGGCGCCACTCGTGCCCTGGCGCTCCTTGGCTCTTTTGCCCATTGCAGGTATGGAGCAGGAGCGAGCTCTGCTCTTCCCTTGGCTCCGTTTCCCGAGGTGTTCTTGCTTCTGCAAAACAGCCTGTGCTTGGAAGGGCTGCAGGCTTGCTGCACCATCCGGAGCTGCAGCTTTTCAGCTCTCCCTGCATGCCATCCAAGCGCAGGGCAGGCAGGAGAGCGCTTTTCATGCCTCCCTGGCCAAGAAGCACAGCGGAGCAAGTTTGGGAAGGCAAAAGGGGTGCTTGTCATCGACACGTGTCCTGCTTGTGAAAATACCCCAGGGCACCACACCCCTCCTCTTCTCCTCCTTTTCGGTGTGTGGTGGGTACCCATCCTCCTTCTTCAAGTTCTTCTGCACTGCTGAGAAACGAGGGACTGCTTGGCCTGTATTCCTGCTGCTCCTTTCTGCAGCTTTCCTTTGCCAGACTGCAAGGGATGCTTTTTCAAACTAAACTGAAGAACACATCAGCCTGCTCCTGGCTCCACATGCGCATTGTGTTAATGCTCGTGAGCATCGGCTCTGAAAGAGATTCAGCCAAATAGCCCAAAAGAGCCTAAAACAAAAGAAGATCAAATAAAATAATAAAATAATAAAATAAAATACCAAAACAAAATAGAAACACATAAAGCAAGGTAAAATAAAATAAGATAAACCAACATAAAAGATGATAGTAAGAAATAAACCCAAAGAAAATGTAATAAAATCAAATACAGTAACCTAACATGAAAGAAACGAAACTAAACTAACATCAACCAACAGAACAAGACAGAAAATAAAAGAAAGTCAAATCAAGTAAAATGAAATCAAATCCTGTTCCCACTTGTATCCTTCTTGATTTGTGTCCTCAAAGGTGTTTCTGGAGCTGTAAACCCCCTGGCATTTCAGGCAAATAGTGGTCTCCTTGTTATTCGCCTCATCGTCAGTGCAGGGAATAGAACACAAGTGAAGAGAAGAGAAGGGTTGAGTTGGAAGGGACCTGCAGCCATCCTTCAGGACTGTCTAGCTGAGGTGAAGACGACTAGCAGGAGCAAGGCAAAGGCTGAGAGGGCTGCCGTCCCTTTCAGGAAAGGTATTGAAGGTGAAGGCCAAGGGAGGAGAAAAGCTCTTGAGTGCAAGGAAAAAGATGGTCAAGAAGAGAAAACGATTTGGGACTTCTTTCCCAGAAGAAGACCTCACCATAAGCAGGGTAGTAGCAAATGTCCCTTGGTGCATGGGTCAGGAACGGCGAGGCCATCCTGCACGTGCTCTCGGTCTCTGCACAGTTCACGCCGAGGGAACCCAAAGCCTTGCTTTCACCTCTGGCATCCCCACAACCAAATGAATGTAGATGGGACCAACAGCCTTCACGACGTAGTCTGAATGTGCAGATGTATTTAGCGGGACGCCCAGCAGCTGTGCCCAGGGCATGGCCAGCAAGGGCAGGGACAGCCCCCTGAGCCTCCTGGGCCCAGGGAGTGCCTCGGGGCCAGCAGCCCAAAGGCCTTCCTGGGAAGGATGCTGGGCGGAGGGCCGGCGGGCGGGGCCGCGCGGGGGGGCCCCGTCACCCCCGTGTCACAGTGCCAGCAGCCGGCAACGCAGCAGTCACCATGCCCCGGGGCAGCATAAAAGGGAGCACGCTCCCGCGTCGCACTGCCATAGCTGGCCTGGGGGCAGCCCCAAGACGTGCGAGAGGAAGTCCTTGAGGAGGCGGTGGAATTGCTTGGCGAGGGCTGAGGGAGGAAGGCCGGAGGAGGCTCGACGAGGCTGCTGGAGACGAGAAGAACCACCAAGAGCTGGAGGTTCGCGAGGCTGGCTGGCCTTTTCAGCTGGCTAGCAGTGTCAAGAGCAAGGGAATGCCTTCTTGAGGAGCACTGCAGAGCTCGCCATCCTCATCCCCTGCGGAGCCAGTGTCAGCAGCCGTGAGGAATGGGATGCAGAGATGTTGGCGGGGGCGCCGGTGCTTTGGAGCAGCCGCTGGTGCCTTGCCAGGCGCTGGAAGGGTCGTTGTCCCCCAGGTGGATCAGGCCGGGGGCGTTTTGCCCCTCTGGGAAGGCCCTGAGGTGGCAGCAGGCGGAGGGAGAATCGGGGTTGGGCATCTCCTGGGAGGCGTGAGCAGCCTGCGGGCCGAGGAGGCAGGTCTTGCTCACGTGCTCAGGGAATAGCCCATCGCCGGCGACGCTGGGGTCAGGAAGGAATTTTCCCCCGGGGCAGATCGGCTCTGGTGCCCGGGGGTTTTTTGCCTTCCTCTGCAGCACTGAGCATGAGCACTTGTCAGGGCTCCTCTGGGCCATTTTGGCTGGGTTACTGCCTGTTGCTCATGCACCACGAAGGTGGCCTCTCATGCCCTGCAGCTGCGGGGAGGAAGGCTTTTTTCCCCCCACGGTGGGCTAGCAAGTGTCCCCGGGGGTTTTTTGCCTTCATCTGCAGCACTGAGCACGGCCCCTTGCCAGGGCTCCTTTGGGCCGCTTTGGCTAGGTGCCTGCTGCTCCTGTTCCACGAAGACGGCCCTCGTGCCCCGCATGCAGGGGGAGGACGCTTTCTAGACTCCCAGGGCGCACGCCCAGGGTGGCCCCCGGGGGTTGCTTCTTCTCCTGCGTAGCATTGAGCGCAGCCCCTTGTCAGGGCTCCTCTGGGCCCTTTGGGCTCAGTTCTTGCCCGCTGCTCTTGCACCTCCGAGGTGCCACTCGTGCCCTGGCGCTCCCTGGCTCTTTTGCCCATTGCAGGTTTGGAGCAGGAGCGAGCTCTGCTCTTCCCTTGGCTCCGTTTCCCGAGGTGTTCTTGCTTCTGCAAAACAGCCTGTGCTTGGAAAGGCTGCAGGCTTGCTGCACCATCCGGAGCTGCAGCTTTTCAGCTCTCCCTGCATGCCATCCAAGCGCAGGGCAGGCAGGAGAGCGCTTTTCATGCCTCCCTGGCCAAGAAGCACAGCGGAGCAAGTTTGGGAAGGCAAAAGGGGTGCTTGTCATTGACACGTGTCCTGCTTGTGAAAATACCCCAGGGCACCACACCCCTCCTCTTCTCCTCCTTTTCGGTGTGTGGTGGGTACCCATCCTCCTTCTTCAAGTTCTTCTGCACTGCTGAGAAACGAGGGACTGCTTGGCCTGTATTCCTGCTGCTCCTTTCTGCAGCTTTCCTTTGCCAGACTGCAAGGGATGCTTTTTCAAACTAAACTGAAGAACACATCAGCCTGCTCCTGCCTCCACATGCGCATTGTGTTAATGCTCGTGAGCATCGGCTCTGAAAGAGATTCAGCCAAATAGCCCAAAAGAGCCTAAAACAAAAGAAGATCAAATAAAATAATAAAATAATAAAATAAAATACCAAAACAAAATAGAAACACATAAAGCAAGGTAAAATAAAATAAGATAAACCAACATAAAAGATAATAGTAAGAAATAAACCCAAAGAAAATGTAATAAAATCAAATACAGTAACCTAACATGAAAGAAACGAAACTAAACTAACATCAACCAACAGAACAAGACAGAAAACAAAAGAAAGTCAAATCAAGTAAAATGAAATCAAATCCTGTTCCCACTTGTATCCTTCTTGATTTGTGTCCTCAAAAGTGTTTCTGGAGCTGTAAACCCCCTGGCATTTCAGGCAACTAGTGGTCTCCTTGTTATTCGCCTCATCGTCAGTGCAGGGAATAGAACACAAGTGAAGAGAAGAGAAGGGTTGAGTTGGAAGGGACCTGCAGCGATCCTTCAGGACTGTCTAGCTGAGGTGAAGACGACTAGCAGGTGCAAGACAAAGGCTGAGAGGGCTGCCGTCCCTTTCAGGAAAGGTATTGAGGGTGAAGGCCAAGGGAGGAGAAAAGCTCTTGAGTGCAAGGAAAAAGATGGTCAAGAAGAGAAAACGATTTGGGGCTTCTTTCCCAGAAGAAGACCTCAGCATAAGCAGGGTAGTAGCAAATGTCCCTTGGTGCATGGGTCAGGAACGGCGAGGCCATCCTGCACGTGCTCTCGGTCTCTGCACAGTTCACGCCGAGGGAACCCAAAGCCTTGCTTTCACCTCTGGCATCCCCACAACCAAATGAATGTAGATGGGACCAACAGCCTTCACGACGTAGTCTGAATGTGCAGATGTATTTAGCGGGACGCCCAGCAGCTGTGCCCAGGGCATGGCCAGCAAGGGCAGGGACAGCCCCCTGAGCCTCCTGGGCCCAGGGAGTGCCTCGGGGCCAGCAGCCCAAAGGCCTTCCTGGGAAGGATGCTGGGCAGAGGGCCGGCGGGCGGGGCCGCGCGGGGGGGCCCCGTCACCCCCGTGTCACAGTGCCAGCACCCGGCAACGCAGCAGTCACCATGCCCCGGGGCAGCATAAAAGGGAGCACGCTCCCGCGTCGCGCTGCCATAGCTGGCCTGGGGGCAGCCCCAAGACGTGCGAGAGGAAGTCCTTGAGGAGGCGGTGGAATTACTTGGCGAGGGCTGAGGGAGGAAGGCCGGAGGAGGCTCGACGAGGCTGCTGGAGACGAGAAGAACCACCAAGAGCTGGAGGTTCGCGAGGCTGGCTGGCCTTTTCAGCTGGCTAGCAGTGTCAAGAGCAAGGGAATGCCTTCTTGAGGAGCACTGCAGAGCTCGCCATCCTCATCCCCTGCGGAGCCAGTGTCAGCAGCCGTGAGGAATGGGATGCAGAGATGTTGGCGGGGGTGCCGGTGCTTTGGAGCAGCCGCTGGTGCCTTGCCAGGCGCTGGAAGGGTCGTTGTCCCCCAGATGGATCAGGCCGGGGGCGTTTTGCCCCTCTGGGAAGGCCCTGAGGTGGCAGCAGGCGGAGGGAGAATCGGGGTTGGGCATCTCCTGGGAGGCGTGAGCAGCCTGCGGGCCGAGGAGGCAGGTCTTGCTCACGTGCTCAGGGAATAGCCCATCGCCGGCGACGCTGGGGTCAGGAAGGAATTTTCCCCCGGGGCAGATCGGCTCTGGTGCCCGGGGGTTTTTTGCCTTCCCCTGCAGCACTGAGCATGAGCACTTGTCAGGGCTCCTCTGGGCCATTTTGGCTGGGTTACTGCCTGTTGCTCATGCACCACGAAGGTGGCCTCTCATGCCCTGCAGCTGCGGGGAGGAAGGCTTTTTTCCCCCCACGGTGGGCTAGCAAGTGTCCCCGGGGGTTTTTTGCCTTCCTCTGCAGCATTGAGCACGGCCCCTTGCCAGGGCTCCTTTGGGCCGCTTTGGCTAGGTGCCTGCTGCTCCTGTTCCACGAAGACAGCCCTCGTGCCCCGCATGCGGGCCGGAGGACGCTTTCTAGACTCCCAGGGCGGACGCCCAGGGTGGCCCCCGGGGGTTGCTTCTTCTCCTGCGTAGCATTGAGCGCAGCCCCTTGTCAGGGCTCCTCTGGGCCCTTTGGGCTCAGTTCTTGCCCGCTGCTCTTGCACCTCCGAGGCGCCACTCGTGCCCTGGCGCTCCCTGGCTCTTTTGCCCATTGCAGGTTTGGAGCAGGAGCGAGCTCTGCTCTTCCCTTGGCTCCGTTTCCCGAGGTGTTCTTGCTTCTGCAAAACAGCCTGTGCTTGGAAAGGCTGCAGGCTTGCTGCACCATCCGGAGCTGCAGCTTTTCAGCTCTCCCTGCATGCCATCCAAGCGCAGGGCAGGCAGGAGAGCGCTTTTCATGCCTCCCTGGCCAAGAAGCACAGCGGAGCAAGTTTGGGAAGGCAAAAGGGGTGCTTGTCATCGACACGTGTCCTGCTTGTCAAAATACCCCAGGGCACCACACCCCTCCTCTTCTCCTCCTTTTCGGTGTGTGGTGGGTACCCATCCTCCTTCTTCAAGTTCTTCTGCACTGCTGAGAAACGAGGGACTGCTTGGCCTGTATTCCTGCTGCTCCTTTCTGCAGCTTTCCTTTGCCAGACTGCAAGGGATGCTTTTTCAAACTAAACTGAAGAACACATCAGCCTGCTCCTGCCTCCACATGCGCATTGTGTTAATGCTCGTGAGCATCGGCTCTGAAAGAGATTCAGCCAAATAGCCCAAAAGAGCCTAAAACAAAAGAAGATCAAATAAAATAATAAAATAATAAAATAAAATACCAAAACAAAATAGAAACACATAAAGCAAGGTAAAATAAAATAAGATAAACCAACATAAAAGATAATAGTAAGAAATAAACCCAAAGAAAATGTAATAAAATCAAATACAGTAACCTAACATGAAAGAAACGAAACTAAACTAACATCAACCAACAGAACAAGACAGAAAATAAAAGAAAGTCAAATCAAGTAAAATGAAATCAAATCCTGTTCCCACTTGTATCCTTCTTGATTTGTGTCCTCAAAAGTGTTTCTGGAGCTGTAAACCCCCTGGCATTTCAGGCAAATAGTGGTCTCCTTGTTATTCGCCTCATCGTCAGTGCAGGGAATAGAACACAAGTGAAGAGAAGAGAAGGGTTGAGTTGGAAGGGACCTGCAGCGATCCTTCAGGACTGTCTAGCTGAGGTGAAGACGACTAGCAGGAGCAAGGCAAAGGCTGAGAGGGCTGCCGTCCCTTTCAGGAAAGGTATTGAGGGTGAAGGCCAAGGGAGGAGAAAAGCTCTTGAGTGCAAGGAAAAAGATGGTCAAGAAGAGAAAACGATTTGGGGCTTCTTTCCCAGAAGAAGACCTCAGCATAAGCAGGGTAGTAGCAAATGTCCCTTGGTGCATGGGTCAGGAACGGCGAGGCCATCCTGCACGTGCTCTCGGTCTCTGCACAGTTCACGCCGAGGGAACCCAAAGCCTTGCTTTCACCTCTGGCATCCCCACAACCAAATGAATGTAGATGGGACCAACAGCCTTCACGACGTAGTCTGAATGTGCAGATGTATTTAGCGGGACGCCCAGCAGCTGTGCCCAGGGCATGGCCAGCAAGGGCAGGGACAGCCCCCTGAGCCTCCTGGGCCCAGGGAGTGCCTCGGGGCCAGCAGCCCAAAGGCCTTCCTGGGAAGGATGCTGGGCGGAGGGCCGGCGGGCGGGGCCACGCGGGGGGGCCCCGTCACCCCCGTGTCACAGTGCCAGCAGCCGGCAACGCAGCAGTCACCATGCCCCGGGGCAGCATAAAAGGGAGCACGCTCCCGCGTCGCGCTGCCATAGCTGGCCTGGGGGCAGCCCCAAGACGTGCGAGAGGAAGTCCTTGAGGAGGCGGTGGAATTGCTTGGCGAGGGCTGAGGGAGGAAGGCCGGAGGAGGCTCGACGAGGCTGCTGGAGACGAGAAGAACCACCAAGAGCTGGAGGTTCGCGAGGCTGGCTGGCCTTTTCAGCTGGCTAGCAGTGTCAAGAGCAAGGGAATGCCTTCTTGAGGAGCACTGCAGAGCTCGCCATCCTCATCCCCTGCGGAGCCAGTGTCAGCAGCCGTGAGGAATGGGATGCAGAGATGTTGGCGGGGGCGCCGGTGCTTTGGAGCAGCCGCTGGTGCCTTGCCAGGCGCTGGAAGGGTCGTTGTCCCCCAGGTGGATCAGGCCGGGGGCGTTTTACCCCTCTGGGAAGGCCCTGAGGTGGCAGCAGGCGGAGGGAGAATCGGGGTTGGGCATCTCCTGGGAGGCGTGAGCAGCCTGCGGGCCGAGGAGGCAGGTCTTGCTCACGTGCTCAGGGAATAGCCCATCGCCGGCGACGCTGGGGTCAGGAAGGAATTTTCCCCCGGGGCAGATCGGCTCTGGTGCCCGGGGGTTTTTTGCCTTCCTCTGCAGCACTGAGCATGAGCACTTGTCAGGGCTCCTCTGGGCCATTTTGGCTGGGTTACTGCCTGTTGCTCATGCACCACGAAGGTGGCCTCTCATGCCCTGCAGCTGCGGGGAGGAAGGCTTTTTTCCCCCCACGGTGGGCTAGCAAGTGTCCCCGGGGGTTTTTTGCCTTCCTCTGCAGCATTGAGCACGGCCCCTTGCCAGGGCTCCTTTGGGCCGCTTTGGCTAGGTGCCTGCTACTCCTGTTCCACGAAGACGGCCCTCGTGCCCCGCATGCGGGCGGGAGGACGCTTTCTAGACTCCCAGGGCGCACGCCCAGGGTGGCCCCCGGGGGTTGCTTCTTCTCCTGCGTAGCATTGAGCGCAGCCCCTTGTCAGGGCTCCTCTGGGCCCTTTGGGCTCAGTTCTTGCCCGCTGCTCTTGCACCTCCGAGGCGCCACTCGTGCCCTGGCGCTCCCTGGCTCTTTTGCCCATTGCAGGTTTGGAGCAGGAGCGAGCTCTGCTCTTCCCTTGGCTCCGTTTCCCGAGGTGTTCTTGCTTCTGCAAAACAGCCTGTGCTTGGAAAGGCTGCAGGCTTGCTGCACCATCCGGAGCTGCAGCTTTTCAGCTCTCCCTGCATGCCATCCAAGCGCAGGGCAGGCAGGAGAGCGCTTTTCATGCCTCCCTGGCCAAGAAGCACAGCGGAGCAAGTTTGGGAAGGCAAAAGGGGTGCTTGTCATCGACACGTGTCCTGCTTGTCAAAATACCCCAGGGCACCACACCCCTCCTCTTCTCCTCCTTTTCGGTGTGTGGTGGGTACCCATCCTCCTTCTTCAAGTTCTTCTGCACTGCTGAGAAACGAGGGACTGCTTGGCCTGTATTCCTGCTGCTCCTTTCTGCAGCTTTCCTTTGCCAGACTGCAAGGGATGCTTTTTCAAACTAAACTGAAGAACACATCAGCCTGCTCCTGGCTCCACATGCGCATTGTGTTAATGCTCGTGAGCATCGTCTCTGAAAGAGATTCAGCCAAATAGCCCAAAAGAGCCTAAAACAAAAGAAGATCAAATAAAATAATAAAATAACAAAATAAAATACCAAAACAAAATAGAAACACATAAAGCAAGGTAAAATAAAATAAGATAAACCAACATAAAAGATAATAGTAAGAAATAAACCCAAAGAAAATGTAATAAAATCAAATACAATAACCTAACATGAAAGAAACGAAACTAAACTAACATCAACCAACAGAACAAGACAGAAAATAAAAGAAAGTCAAATCAAGTAAAATGAAATCAAATCCTGTTCCCACTTGTATCCTTCTTGATTTGTGTCCTCAAAAGTGTTTCTGGAGCTGTAAACCCCCTGGCATTTCAGGCAAATAGTGGTCTCCTTGTTATTCGCCTCATCGTCAGTGCAGGGAATAGAACACAAGTGAAGAGAAGAGAAGGGTTGAGTTGGAAGGGACCTGCAGCGATCCTTCAGGACTGTCTAGCTGAGGTGAAGACGACTAGCAGGAGCAAGGCAAAGGCTGAGAGGGCTGCCGTCCCTTTCAGGAAAGGTATTGAGGGTGAAGGCCAAGGGAGGAGAAAAGCTCTTGAGTGCAAGGAAAAAGATGGTCAAGAAGAGAAAACGATTTGGGGCTTCTTTCCCAGAAGAAGACCTCACCATAAGCAGGGTAGTAGCAAATGTCCCTTGGTGCATGGGTCAGGAACGGCGAGGCCATCCTGCACGTGCTCTCGGTCTCTGCACAGTTCACGCCGAGGGAACCCAAAGCCTTGCTTTCACCTCTGGCATCCCCACAACCAAATGAATGTAGATGGGACCAACAGCCTTCACGACGTAGTCTGAATGTGCAGATGTATTTAGCGGGACGCCCAGCAGCTGTGCCCAGGGCATGGCCAGCAAGGGCAGGGACAGCCCCCTGAGCCTCCTGGGCCCAGGGAGTGCCTCGGGGCCAGCAGCCCAAAGGCCTTCCTGGGAAGGATGCTGGGCGGAGGGCCGGCGGGCGGGGCCGCGCGGGGGGGCCCCGTCACCCCCGTGTCACAGTGCCAGCACCCGGCAACGCAGCAGTCACCATGCCCCGGGGCAGCATAAAAGGGAGCACGCTCCCGCGTCACGCTGCCATAGCTGGCCTGGGGGCAGCCCCAAGACGTGCGAGAGGAAGTCCTTGAGGAGGCGGTGGAATTGCTTGGCGAGGGCTGAGGGAGGAAGGCCGGAGGAGGCTCGACGAGGCTGCTGGAGACGAGAAGAACCACCAAGAGCTGGAGGTTCGCGAGGCTGGCTGGCCTTTTCAGCTGGCTAGCAGTGTCAAGAGCAAGGGAATGCCTTCTTGAGGAGCACTGCAGAGCTCGCCATCCTCATCCCCTGCGGAGCCAGTGTCAGCAGCCGTGAGGAATGGGATGCAGAGATGTTGGCGGGGGCGCCGGTGCTTTGGAGCAGCCGCTGGTGCCTTGCCAGGCGCTGGAAGGATCGTTGTCCCCCAGGTGGATCAGGCCGGGGGCGTTTTGCCCCTCTGGGAAGGCCCTGAGGTGGCAACAGGTGGAGGGAGAATCGGGGTTGGGCATCTCCTGGGAGGCGTGAGCAGCCTGCGGGCCGAGGAGGCAGGTCTTGCTCACGTGCTCAGGGAATAGCCCATCGCCGGCGACGCTGGGGTCAGGAAGGAATTTTCCCCCGGGGCAGATCGGCTCTGGTGCCCGGGGGTTTTTTGCCTTCCTCTGCAGCACTGAGCATGAGCACTTGTCAGGGCTCCTCTGGGCCATTTTGGCTGGGTTACTGCCTGTTGCTCATGCACCACGAAGGTGGCCTCTCATGCCCTGCAGCTGCGGGGAGGAAGGCTTTTTTCCCCCCACGGTGGGCTAGCAAGTGTCCCCGGGGGTTTTTTGCCTTCCTCTGCAGCACTGAGCACGGCCCCTTGCCAGGGCTCCTTTGGGCCGCTTTGGCTAGGTGCCTGCTACTCCTGTTCCACGAAGACAGCCCTCGTGCCCCGCATGCGGGGGGAGGACGCTTTCTAGACTCCCAGGGCGCATGCCCAGGGTGGCCCCCGGGGGTTGCTTCTTCTCCTGCGTAGCATTGAGCGCAGCCCCTTGTCAGGGCTCCTCTGGGCCCTTTGGGCTCAGTTCTTGCCCGCTGCTCTTGCACCTCCGAGGCACCACTCGTGCCCTGGCGCTCCCTGGCTCTTTTGCCCATTGCAGGTTTGGAGCAGGAGCGAGCTCTGCTCTTCCCTTGGCTCCGTTTCCCGAGGTGTTCTTGCTTCTGCAAAACAGCCTGTGCTTGGAAAGGCTGCAGGCTTGCTGCACCATCCGGAGCTGCAGCTTTTCAGCTCTCCCTGCATGCCATCCAAGCGCAGGGCAGGCAGGAGAGCGCTTTTCATGCCTCCCTGGCCAAGAAGCACAGCGGAGCAAGTTTGGGAAGGCAAAAGGGGTGCTTGTCATCGACACGTGTCCTGCTTGTGAAAATACCCCAGGGCACCACACCCCTCCTCTTCTCCTCCTTTTCGGTGTGTGGTGGGTACCCATCCTCCTTCTTCAAGTTCTTCTGCACTGCTGAGAAACGAGGGACTGCTTGGCCTGTATTCCTGCTGCTCCTTTCTGCAGCTTTCCTTTGCCAGACTGCAAGGGATGCTTTTTCAAACTAAACTGAAGAACACATCAGCCTGCTCCTGGCTCCACATGCGCATTGTGTTAATGCTCGTGAGCATCGGCTCTGAAAGAGATTCAGCCAAATAGCCCAAAAGAGCCTAAAACAAAAGAAGATCAAATAAAATAATAAAATAATAAAATAAAATACCAAAACAAAATAGAAACACATAAAGCAAGGTAAAATAAAATAAGATAAACCAACATAAAAGATAATAGTAAGAAATAAACCCAAAGAAAATGTAATAAAATCAAATACAGTAACCTAACATGAAAGAAACGAAACTAAACTAACATCAACCAACAGAACAAGACAGAAAATAAAAGAAAGTCAAATCAAGTAAAATGAAATCAAATCCTGTTCCCACTTGTATCCTTCTTGATTTGTGTCCTCAAAAGTGTTTCTGGAGCTGTAAACCCCCTGGCATTTCAGGCAAATAGTGGTCTCCTTGTTATTCGCCTCATCGTCAGTGCAGGGAATAGAACACAAGTGAAGAGAAGAGAAGGGTTGAGTTGGAAGGGACCTGCAGCCATCCTTCAGGACTGTCTAGCTGAGGTGAAGACGACTAGCAGGAGCAAGGCAAAGGCTGAGAGGGCTGCCGTCCCTTTCAGGAAAGGTATTGAGGGTGAAGGCCAAGGGAGGAGAAAAGCTCTGGAGTGCAAGGAAAAAGATGGTCAAGAAGAGAAAACGATTTGGGGCTTCTTTCCCAGAAGAAGACCTCAGCATAAGCAGGGTAGTAGCAAATGTCCCTTGGTGCATGGGTCAGGAACGGCGAGGCCATCCTGCACGTGCTCTCGGTCTCTGCACAGTTCACGCCGAGGGAACCCAAAGCCTTGCTTTCACCTCTGGCATCCCCACAACCAAATGAATGTAGATGGGACCAACAGCCTTCACGACGTAGTCTGAATGTGCAGATGTATTTAGCGGGACGCCCAGCAGCTGTGCCCAGGGCATGGCCAGCAAGGGCAGGGACAGCCCCCTGAGCCTCCTGGGCCCAGGGAGTGCCTCGGGGCCAGCAGCCCAAAGGCCTTCCTGGGAAGGATGCTGGGCGGAGGGCCGGCGGGCGGGGCCGCGCGGGGGGGCCCCGTCACCCCCGTGTCACAGTGCCAGCACCCGGCAACGCAGCAGTCACCATGCCCCGGGGCAGCATAAAAGGGAGCACGCTCCCGCGTCGCGCTGCCATAGCTGGCCTGGGGGCAGCCCCAAGACGTGCGAGAGGAAGTCCTTGAGGAGGCGGTGGAATTGCTTGGCGAGGGCTGAGGGAGGAAGGCCGGAGGAGGCTCGACGAGGCTGCTGGAGACGAGAAGAACCACCAAGAGCTGGAGGTTCGCGAGGCTGGCTGGCCTTTTCAGCTGGCTAGCAGTGGCAAGAGCAAGGGAATGCCTTCTTGAGGAGCACTGCAGAGCTCGCCATCCTCATCCCCTGCGGAGCCAGTGTCAGCAGCCGTGAGGAATGGGATGCAGAGATGTTGGCGGGGGCGCCGGTGCTTTGGAGCAGCCGCTGGTGCCTTGCCAGGCGCTGGAAGGGTCGTTGTCCCCCAGGTGGATCAGGCCGGGGGCGTTTTGCCCCTCTGGGAAGGCCCTGAGGTGGCAGCAGGCGGAGGGAGAATCGGGGTTGGGCATCTCCTGGGAGGCGTGAGCAGCCTGCGGGCCGAGGAGGCAGGTCTTGCTCACGTGCTCAGGGAATAGCCCATCGCCGGCGACGCTGGGGTCAGGAAGGAATTTTCCCCCGGGGCAGATCGGCTCTGGTGCCCGGGGGTTTTTTGCCTTCCTCTGCAGCACTGAGCATGAGCACTTGTCAGGGCTCCTCTGGGCCATTTTGGCTGGGTTACTGCCTGTTGCTCATGCACCACGAAGGTGGCCTCTCATGCCCTGCAGCTGCGGGGAGGAAGGCTTTTTTCCCCCCACGGTGGGCTAGCAAGTGTCCCCGAGGGTTTTTTGCCTTCATCTGCAGCACTGAGCACGGCCCCTTGCCAGGGCTCCTTTGGGCCGCTTTGGCTAGGTGCCTGCTACTCCTGTTCCACGAAGACAGCCCTCGTGCCCCGCATGCGGGGGGAGGACGCTTTCTAGACTCCCAGGGCGCATGCCCAGGGTGGCCCCCGGGGGTTGCTTCTTCTCCTGCGTAGCATTGAGCGCAGCCCCTTGTCAGGGCTCCTCTGGGCCCTTTGGGCTCAGTTCTTGCCCGCTGCTCTTGCACCTCCGAGGCGCCACTCGTGCCCTGGCGCTCCCTGGCTCTTTTGCCCATTGCAGGTTTGGAGCAGGAGCGAGCTCTGCTCTTCCCTTGGCTCCGTTTCCCGAGGTGTTCTTGCTTCTGCAAAACAGCCTGTGCTTGGAAGGGCTGCAGGCTTGCTGCACCATCCGGAGCTGCAGCTTTTCAGCTCTCCCTGCATGCCATCCAAGCGCAGGGCAGGCAGGAGAGCGCTTTTCATGCCTCCCTGGCCAAGAAGCACAGCGGAGCAAGTTTGGGAAGGCAAAAGGGGTGCTTGTCATCGACACGTGTCCTGCTTGTCAAAATACCCCAGGGCACCACACCCCTCCTCTTCTCCTCCTTTTCGGTGTGTGGTGGGTACCCATCCTCCTTCTTCAAGTTCTTCTGCACTGCTGAGAAACGAGGGACTGCTTGGCCTGTATTCCTGCTGCTCCTTTCTGCAGCTTTCCTTTGCCAGACTGCAAGGGATGCTTTTTCAAACTAAACTGAAGAACACATCAGCCTGCTCCTGCCTCCACATGCGCATTGTGTTAATGCTCGTGAGCATCGGCTCTGAAAGAGATTCAGCCAAATAGCCCAAAAGAGCCTAAAACAAAAGAAGATCAAATAAAATAATAAAATAACAAAATAAAATACCAAAACAAAATAGAAACACATAAAGCAAGGTAAAATAAAATAAGATAAACCAACATAAAAGATAATAGTAAGAAATAAACCCAAAGAAAATGTAATAAAATCAAATACAGTAACCTAACATGAAAGAAACGAAACTAAACTAACATCAACCAACAGAACAAGACAGAAAATAAAAGAAAGTCAAATCAAGTAAAATGAAATCAAATCCTGTTCCCACTTGTATCCTTCTTGATTTGTGTCCTCAAAAGTGTTTCTGGAGCTGTAAACCCCCTGGCATTTCAGGCAAATAGTGGTCTCCTTGTTATTCGCCTCATCGTCAGTGCAGGGAATAGAACACAAGTGAAGAGAAGGGTTGAGTTGGAAGGGACCTGCAGCCATCCTTCAGGACTGTCTAGCTGAGGTGAAGACGACTAGCAGGAGCAAGGCAAAGGCTGAGAGGGCTGCCGTCCCTTTCAGGAAAGGTATTGAGGGTGAAGGCCAAGGGAGGAGAAAAGCTCTTGAGTGCAAGGAAAAAGATGGTCAAGAAGAGAAAACGATTTGGGGCTTCTTTCCCAGAAGAAGACCTCAGCATAAGCAGGGTAGTAGCAAATGTCCCTTGGTGCATGGGTCAGGAACGGCGAGGCCATCCTGCACGTGCTCTCGGTCTCTGCACAGTTCACGCCGAGGGAACCCAAAGCCTTGCTTTCACCTCTGGCATCCCCACAACCAAATGAATGTAGATGGGACCAACAGCCTTCACGACGTAGTCTGAATGTGCAGATGTATTTAGCGGGACGCCCAGCAGCTGTGCCCAGGGCATGGCCAGCAAGGGCAGGGACAGCCCCCTGAGCCTCCTGGGCCCAGGGAGTGCCTCGGGGCCAGCAGCCCAAAGGCCTTCCTGGGAAGGATGCTGGGCGGAGGGCCGGCGGGCGGGGCCGCGCGGGGGGGCCCCGTCACCCCCGTGTCACAGTGCCAGCACCCGGCAACGCAGCAGTCACCATGCCCCGGGGCAGCATAAAAGGGAGCAGGCTCCCGCGTCACGCTGCCATAGCTGGCCTGGGGGCAGCCCCAAGACGTGCGAGAGGAAGTCCTTGAGGAGGCGGTGGAATTGCTTGGCGAGGGCTGAGGGAGGAAGGCCGGAGGAGGCTCGACGAGGCTGCTGGAGACGAGAAGAACCACCAAGAGCTGGAGGTTCGCGAGGCTGGCTGGCCTTTTCAGCTGGCTAGCAGTGTCAAGAGCAAGGGAATGCCTTCTTGAGGAGCACTGCAGAGCTCGCCATCCTCATCCCCTGCGGAGCCAGTGTCAGCAGCCGTGAGGAATGGGATGCAGAGATGTTGGCGGGGGCGCCGGTGCTTTGGAGCAGCCGCTGGTGCCTTGCCAGGCGCTGGAAGGGTCGTTGTCCCCCAGGTGGATCAGGCCGGGGGCGTTTTGCCCCTCTGGGAAGGCCCTGAGGTGGCAGCAGGTGGAGGGAGAATCGGGGTTGGGCATCTCCTGGGAGGCGTGAGCAGCCTGCGGGCCGAGGAGGCAGGTCTTGCTCACGTGCTCAGGGAATAGCCCATCGCCGGCGACGCTGGGGTCAGGAAGGAATTTTCCCCCGGGGCAGATCGGCTCTGGTGCCCGGGGGTTTTTTGCCTTCCTCTGCAGCACTGAGCATGAGCACTTGTCAGGGCTCCTCTGGGCCATTTTGGCTGGGTTACTGCCTGTTGCTCATGCACCACGAAGGTGGCCTCTCATGCCCTGCAGCTGCGGGGAGGAAGGCTTTTTTCCCCCCACGGTGGGCTAGCAAGTGTCCCCGGGGGTTTTTTGCCTTCCTCTGCAGCACTGAGCACGGCCCCTTGCCAGGGCTCCTTTGGGCCGCTTTGGCTAGGTGCCTGCTACTCCTGTTCCACGAAGACAGCCCTCGTGCCCCGCATGCGGGGGGAGGACGCTTTCTAGACTCCCAGGGCGCATGCCCAGGGTGGCCCCCGGGGGTTGCTTCTTCTCCTGCGTAGCATTGAGCGCAGCCCCTTGTCAGGGCTCCTCTGGGCCCTTTGGGCTCAGTTCTTGCCCGCTGCTCTTGCACCTCCGAGGCGCCACTCGTGCCCTGGCGCTCCCTGGCTCTTTTGCCCATTGCAGGTTTGGAGCAGGAGCGAGCTCTGCTCTTCCCTTGGCTCCGTTTCCCGAGGTGTTCTTGCTTCTGCAAAACAGCCTGTGCTTGGAAAGGCTGCAGGCTTGCTGCACCATCCGGAGCTGCAGCTTTTCAGCTCTCCCTGCATGCCATCCAAGCGCAGGGCAGGCAGGAGAGCGCTTTTCATGCCTCCCTGGCCAAGAAGCACAGCGGAGCAAGTTTGGGAAGGCAAAAGGGGTGCTTGTCATCGACACGTGTCCTGCTTGTGAAAATACCCCAGGGCACCACACCCCTCCTCTTCTCCTCCTTTTCGGTGTGTGGTGGGTACCCATCCTCCTTCTTCAAGTTCTTCTGCACTGCTGAGAAACGAGGGACTGCTTGGCCTGTATTCCTGCTGCTCCTTTCTGCAGCTTTCCTTTGCCAGACTGCAAGGGATGCTTTTTCAAACTAAACTGAAGAACACATCAGCCTGCTCCTGGCTCCACATGCGCATTGTGTTAATGCTCGTGAGCATCGGCTCTGAAAGAGATTCAGCCAAATAGCCCAAAAGAGCCTAAAACAAAAGAAGATCAAATAAAATAATAAAATAACAAAATAAAATACCAAAACAAAATAGAAACACATAAAGCAAGGTAAAATAAAATAAGATAAACCAACATAAAAGATAATAGTAAGAAATAAACCCAAAGAAAATGTAATAAAATCAAATACAGTAACCTAACATGAAAGAAACGAAACTAAACTAACATCAACCAACAGAACAAGACAGAAAATAAAAGAAAGTCAAATCAAGTAAAATGAAATCAAATCCTGTTCCCACTTGTATCCTTCTTGATTTGTGTCCTCAAAAGTGTTTCTGGAGCTGTAAACCCCCTGGCATTTCAGGCAAATAGTGGTCTCCTTGTTATTCGCCTCATCGTCAGTGCAGGGAATAGAACACAAGTGAAGAGAAGAGAAGGGTTGAGTTGGAAGGGACCTGCAGCCATCCTTCAGGACTGTCTAGCTGAGGTGAAGACGACTAGCAGGAGCAAGGCAAAGGCTGAGAGGGCTGCCGTCCCTTTCAGGAAAGGTATTGAGGGTGAAGGCCAAGGGAGGAGAAAAGCTCTGGAGTGCAAGGAAAAAGATGGTCAAGAAGAGAAAACGATTTGGGGCTTCTTTCCCAGAAGAAGACCTCAGCATAAGCAGGGTAGTAGCAAATGTCCCTTGGTGCATGGGTCAGGAACGGCGAGGCCATCCTGCACGTGCTCTCCGTCTCTGCACAGTTCACGCCGAGGGAACCCAAAGCCTTGCTTTCACCTCTGGCATCCCCACAACCAAATGAATGTAGATGGGACCAACAGCCTTCACGACGTAGTCTGAATGTGCAGATGTATTTAGCGGGACGCCCAGCAGCTGTGCCCAGGGCATGGCCAGCAAGGGCAGGGACAGCCCCCTGAGCCTCCTGGGCCCAGGGAGTGCCTCGGGGCCAGCAGCCCAAAGGCCTTCCTGGGAAGGATGCTGGGCGGAGGGCCGGCGGGCGGGGCCGCGCGGGGGGGCCCCGTCACCCCCGTGTCACAGTGCCAGCAGCCGGCAACGCAGCAGTCACCATGCCCCGGGGCAGCATAAAAGGGAGCACGCTCCCGCGTCGCGCTGCCATAGCTGGCCTGGGGGCAGCCCCAAGACGTGCGAGAGGAAGTCCTTGAGGAGGCGGTGGAATTGCTTGGCGAGGGCTGAGGGAGGAAGGCCGGAGGAGGCTCGACGAGGCTGCTGGAGACGAGAAGAACCACCAAGAGCTGGAGGTTCGCGAGGCTGGCTGGCCTTTTCAGCTGGCTAGCAGTGTCAAGAGCAAGGGAATGCCTTCTTGAGGAGCACTGCAGAGCTCGCCATCCTCATCCCCTGCGGAGCCAGTGTCAGCAGCCGTGAGGAATGGGATGCAGAGATGTTGGCGGGGCCGCCGGTGCTTTGGAGCAGCCGCTGGTGCCTTGCCAGGCGCTGGAAGGGTCGTTGTCCCCCAGGTGGATCAGGCCGGGGGCGTTTTGCCCCTCTGGGAAGGCCCTGAGGTGGCAGCAGGTGGAGGGAGAATCGGGGTTGGGCATCTCCTGGGAGGCGTGAGCAGCCTGCGGGCCGAGGAGGCAGGTCTTGCTCACGTGCTCAGGGAATAGCCCATCGCCGGCGACGCTGGGGTCAGGAAGGAATTTTCCCCCGGGGCAGATCGGCTCTGGTGCCCGGGGGTTTTTTGCCTTCCTCTGCAGCGCTGAGCATGAGCACTTGTCAGGGCTCTTCTGGGCCATTTTGGCTGGGTTACTGCCTGTTGCTCATGCACCACGAAGGTGGCCTCTCATACCCTGCAGCTGCGGGGAGGAAGGCTTTTTTCCCCCCACGGTGGGCTAGCAAGTGTCCCCGGGGGTTTTTTGCCTTCCTCTGCAGCATTGAGCACGGCCCCTTGCCAGGGCTCCTTTGGGCCGCTTTGGCTAGGTGCCTGCTACTCCTGTTCCATGAAGACAGCCCTCGTGCCCCGCATGCGGGCGGGAGGACGCTTTCTAGACTCCCAGGGCGCACGCCCAGGGTGGCCCCCGGGGGTTGCTTCTTCTCCTGCGTAGCATTGAGCGCAGCCCCTTGTCAGGGCTCCTCTGGGCCCTTTGGGCTCAGTTCTTGCCCGCTGCTCTTGCACCTCCGAGGCGCCACTCGTGCCCTGGCGCTCCCTGGCTCTTTTGCCCATTGCAGGTTTGGAGCAGGAGCGAGCTCTGCTCTTCCCTTGGCTCCGTTTCCCGAGGTGTTCTTGCTTCTGCAAAACAGCCTGTGCTTGGAAGGGCTGCAGGCTTGCTGCACCATCCGGAGCTGCAGCTTTTCAGCTCTCCCTGCATGCCATCCAAGCGCAGGGCAGGCAGGAGAGCGCTTTTCATGCCTCCCTGGCCAAGAAGCACAGTGGAGCAAGTTTGGGAAGGCAAAAGGGGTGCTTGTCATCGACACGTGTCCTGCTTGTCAAAATACCCCAGGGCACCACACCCCTCCTCTTCTCCTCCTTTTCGGTGTGTGGTGGGTACCCATCCTCCTTCTTCAAGTTCTTCTGCACTGCTGAGAAACGAGGGACTGCTTGGCCTGTATTCCTGCTGCTCCTTTCTGCAGCTTTCCTTTGCCAGACTGCAAGGGATGCTTTTTCAAACTAAACTGAAGAACACATCAGCCTGCTCCTGGCTCCACATGCGCATTGTGTTAATGCTCGTGAGCATCGGCTCTGAAAGAGATTCAGCCAAATAGCCCAAAAGAGCCTAAAACAAAAGAAGATCAAATAAAATAATAAAATAACAAAATAAAATACCAAAACAAAATAGAAACACATAAAGCAAGGTAAAATAAAATAAGATAAACCAACATAAAAGATAATAGTAAGAAATAAACCCAAAGAAAATGTAATAAAATCAAATACAGTAACCTAACATGAAAGAAACGAAACTAAACTAACATCAACCAACAGAACAAGACAGAAAATAAAAGAAAGCCAAATCAAGTAAAATGAAATCAAATCCTGTTCCCACTTGTATCCTTCTTGATTTGTGTCCTCAAAAGTGTTTCTGGAGCTGTAAACCCCCTGGCATTTCAGGCAAATAGTGGTCTCCTTGTTATTCGCCTCATCGTCAGTGCAGGGAATAGAACACAAGTGAAGAGAAGAGAAGGGTTGAGTTGGAAGGGACCTGCAGCCATCCTTCAGGACTGTCTAGCTGAGGTGAAGACGACTAGCAGGAGCAAGGCAAAGGCTGAGAGGGCTGCCGTCCCTTTCAGGAAAGGTATTGAGGGTGAAGGCCAAGGGAGGAGAAAAGCTCTGGAGTGCAAGGAAAAAGATGGTCAAGAAGAGAAAACGATTTGGGGCTTCTTTCCCAGAAGAAGACCTCAGCATAAGCAGGGTAGTAGCAAATGTCCCTTGGTGCATGGGTCAGGAACGGCGAGGCCATCCTGCACGTGCTCTCGGTCTCTGCACAGTTCACGCCGAGGGAACCCAAAGCCTTGCTTTCACCTCTGGCATCCCCACAACCAAATGAATGTAGATGGGACCAACAGCCTTCACGACGTAGTCTGAATGTGCAGATGTATTTAGCGGGACGCCCAGCAGCTGTGCCCAGGGCATGGCCAGCAAGGGCAGGGACAGCCCCCTGAGCCTCCTGGGCCCAGGGAGTGCCTCGGGGCCAGCAGCCCAAAGGCCTTCCTGGGAAGGATGCTGGGCGGAGGGCCGGCGGGCGGGGCCGCGCGGAGGGGCCCCGTCACCCCCGTGTCACAGTGCCAGCAGCCGGCAACGCAGCAGTCACCATGCCCCGGGGCAGCATAAAAGGGAGCACGCTCCCGCGTCGCGCTGCCATAGCTGGCCTGGGGGCAGCCCCAAGACGTGCGAGAGGAAGTCCTTGAGGAGGCGGTGGAATTGCTTGGCGAGGGCTGAGGGAGGAAGGCTGGAGGAGGCTCGACGAGGCTGCTGGAGACGAGAAGAACCACCAAGAGCTGGAGGTTCGCGAGGCTGGCTGGCCTTTTCAGCTGGCTAGCAGTGGCAAGAGCAAGGGAATGCCTTCTTGAGGAGCACTGCAGAGCTCGCCATCCTCATCCCCTGCGGAGCCAGTGTCAGCAGCCGTGAGGAATGGGATGCAGAGATGTTGGCGGGGGCGCCGGTGCTTTGGAGCAGCCGCTGGTGCCTTGCCAGGCGCTGGAAGGATCGTTGTCCCCCAGATGGATCAGGCCGGGGGCGTTTTGCCCCTCTGGGAAGGCCCTGAGGTGGCAGCAGGCGGAGGGAGAATCGGGGTTGGGCATCTCCTGGGAGGCGTGAGCAGCCTGCGGGCCGAGGAGGCAGGTCTTGCTCACGTGCTCAGGGAATAGCCCATCGCCGGCGACGCTGGGGTCAGGAAGGAATTTTCCCCCGGGGCAGATCGGCTCTGGTGCCCGGGGGTTTTTTGCCTTCCTCTGCAGCACTGAGCATGAGCACTTGTCAGGGCTCCTCTGGGCCATTTTGGCTGGGTTACTGCCTGTTGCTCATGCACCACGAAGGTGGCCTCTCATGCCCTGCAGCTGCGGGGAGGAAGGCTTTTTTCCCCCCACGGTGGGCTAGCAAGTGTCCCCGGGGGTTTTTTGCCTTCCTCTGCAGCATTGAGCACGGCCCCTTGCCAGGGCTCCTTTGGGCCGCTTTGGCTAGGTGCCTGCTACTCCTGTTCCATGAAGACAGCCCTCGTGCCCCGCATGCGGGCGGGAGGACGCTTTCTAGACTCCCAGGGCGCACGCCCAGGGTGGCCCCCGGGGGTTGCTTCTTCTCCTGCGTAGCATTGAGCGCAGCCCCTTGTCAGGGCTCCTCTGGGCCCTTTGGGCTCAGTTCTTGCCCGCTGCTCTTGCACCTCCGAGGCGCCACTCGTGCCCTGGCGCTCCCTGGCTCTTTTGCCCATTGCAGGTTTGGAGCAGGAGCGAGCTCTGCTCTTCCCTTGGCTCCGTTTCCCGAGGTGTTCTTGCTTCTGCAAAACAGCCTGTGCTTGGAAAGGCTGCAGGCTTGCTGCACCATCCGGAGCTGCAGCTTTTCAGCTCTCCCTGCATGCCATCCAAGCGCAGGGCAGGCAGGAGAGCGCTTTTCATGCCTCCCTGGCCAAGAAGCACAGCGGAGCAAGTTTGGGAAGGCAAAAGGGGTGCTTGTCATCGACACGTGTCCTGCTTGTCAAAATACCCCAGGGCACCACACCCCTCCTCTTCTCCTCCTTTTCGGTGTGTGGTGGGTACCCATCCTCCTTCTTCAAGTTCTTCTGCACTGCTGAGAAACGAGGGACTGCTTGGCCTGTATTCCTGCTGCTCCTTTCTGCAGCTTTCCTTTGCCAGACTGCAAGGGATGCTTTTTCAAACTAAACTGAAGAACACATCAGCCTGCTCCTGGCTCCACATGCGCATTGTGTTAATGCTCGTGAGCATCGGCTCTGAAAGAGATTCAGCCAAATAGCCCAAAAGAGCCTAAAACAAAAGAAGATCAAATAAAATAATAAAATAACAAAATAAAATACCAAAACAAAATAGAAACACATAAAGCAAGGTAAAATAAAATAAGATAAACCAACATAAAAGATAATAGTAAGAAATAAACCCAAAGAAAATGTAATAAAATCAAATACAGTAACCTAACATGAAAGAAACGAAACTAAACTAACATCAACCAACAGAACAAGACAGAAAATAAAAGAAAGCCAAATCAAGTAAAATGAAATCAAATCCTGTTCCCACTTGTATCCTTCTTGATTTGTGTCCTCAAAAGTGTTTCTGGAGCTGTAAACCCCCTGGCATTTCAGGCAAATAGTGGTCTCCTTGTTATTCGCCTCATCGTCAGTGCAGGGAATAGAACACAAGTGAAGAGAAGAGAAGGGTTGAGTTGGAAGGGACCTGCAGCCATCCTTCAGGACTGTCTAGCTGAGGTGAAGACGACTAGCAGGAGCAAGGCAAAGGCTGAGAGGGCTGCCGTCCCTTTCAGGAAAGGTATTGAGGGTGAAGGCCAAGGGAGGAGAAAAGCTCTGGAGTGCAAGGAAAAAGATGGTCAAGAAGAGAAAACGATTTGGGGCTTCTTTCCCAGAAGAAGACCTCAGCATAAGCAGGGTAGTAGCAAATGTCCCTTGGTGCATGGGTCAGGAACGGCGAGGCCATCCTGCACGTGCTCTCGGTCTCTGCACAGTTCACGCCGAGGGAACCCAAAGCCTTGCTTTCACCTCTGGCATCCCCACAACCAAATGAATGTAGATGGGACCAACAGCCTTCACGACGTAGTCTGAATGTGCAGATGTATTTAGCGGGACGCCCAGCAGCTGTGCCCAGGGCATGGCCAGCAAGGGCAGGGACAGCCCCCTGAGCCTCCTGGGCCCAGGGAGTGCCTCGGGGCCAGCAGCCCAAAGGCCTTCCTGGGAAGGATGCTGGGCGGAGGGCCGGCGGGCGGGGCCGCGCGGAGGGGCCCCGTCACCCCCGTGTCACAGTGCCAGCAGCCGGCAACGCAGCAGTCACCATGCCCCGGGGCAGCATAAAAGGGAGCACGCTCCCGCGTCGCGCTGCCATAGCTGGCCTGGGGGCAGCCCCAAGACGTGCGAGAGGAAGTCCTTGAGGAGGCGGTGGAATTGCTTGGCGAGGGCTGAGGGAGGAAGGCTGGAGGAGGCTCGACGAGGCTGCTGGAGACGAGAAGAACCACCAAGAGCTGGAGGTTCGCGAGGCTGGCTGGCCTTTTCAGCTGGCTAGCAGTGGCAAGAGCAAGGGAATGCCTTCTTGAGGAGCACTGCAGAGCTCGCCATCCTCATCCCCTGCGGAGCCAGTGTCAGCAGCCGTGAGGAATGGGATGCAGAGATGTTGGCGGGGGCGCCGGTGCTTTGGAGCAGCCGCTGGTGCCTTGCCAGGCGCTGGAAGGATCGTTGTCCCCCAGATGGATCAGGCCGGGGGCGTTTTGCCCCTCTGGGAAGGCCCTGAGGTGGCAGCAGGCGGAGGGAGAATCGGGGTTGGGCATCTCCTGGGAGGCGTGAGCAGCCTGCGGGCCGAGGAGGCAGGTCTTGCTCACGTGCTCAGGGAATAGCCCATCGCCGGCGACGCTGGGGTCAGGAAGGAATTTTCCCCCGGGGCAGATCGGCTCTGGTGCCCGGGGGTTTTTTGCCTTCCTCTGCAGCACTGAGCATGAGCACTTGTCAGGGCTCCTCTGGGCCATTTTGGCTGGGTTACTGCCTGTTGCTCATGCACCACGAAGGTGGCCTCTCATGCCCTGCAGCTGCGGGGAGGAAGGCTTTTTTCCCCCCACGGTGGGCTAGCAAGTGTCCCCGGGGGTTTTTTGCCTTCCTCTGCAGCATTGAGCACGGCCCCTTGCCAGGGCTCCTTTGGGCCGCTTTGGCTAGGTGCCTGCTACTCCTGTTCCATGAAGACAGCCCTCGTGCCCCGCATGCGGGCGGGAGGACGCTTTCTAGACTCCCAGGGCGCACGCCCAGGGTGGCCCCCGGGGGTTGCTTCTTCTCCTGCGTAGCATTGAGCGCAGCCCCTTGTCAGGGCTCCTCTGGGCCCTTTGGGCTCAGTTCTTGCCCGCTGCTCTTGCACCTCCGAGGCGCCACTCGTGCCCTGGCGCTCCCTGGCTCTTTTGCCCATTGCAGGTTTGGAGCAGGAGCGAGCTCTGCTCTTCCCTTGGCTCCGTTTCCCGAGGTGTTCTTGCTTCTGCAAAACAGCCTGTGCTTGGAAAGGCTGCAGGCTTGCTGCACCATCCGGAGCTGCAGCTTTTCAGCTCTCCCTGCATGCCATCCAAGCGCAGGGCAGGCAGGAGAGCGCTTTTCATGCCTCCCTGGCCAAGAAGCACAGCGGAGCAAGTTTGGGAAGGCAAAAGGGGTGCTTGTCATCGACACGTGTCCTGCTTGTGAAAATACCCCAGGGCACCACACCCCTCCTCTTCTCCTCCTTTTCGGTGTGTGGTGGGTACCCATCCTCCTTCTTCAAGTTCTTCTGCACTGCTGAGAAACGAGGGACTGCTTGGCCTGTATTCCTGCTGCTCCTTTCTGCAGCTTTCCTTTGCCAGACTGCAAGGGATGCTTTTTCAAACTAAACTGAAGAACACATCAGCCTGCTCCTGGCTCCACATGCGCATTGTGTTAATGCTCGTGAGCATCGGCTCTGAAAGAGATTCAGCCAAATAGCCCAAAAGAGCCTAAAACAAAAGAAGATCAAATAAAATAATAAAATAACAAAATAAAATACCAAAACAAAATAGAAACACATAAAGCAAGGTAAAATAAAATAAGATAAACCAACATAAAAGATAATAGTAAGAAATAAACCCAAAGAAAATGTAATAAAATCAAATACAGTAACCTAACATGAAAGAAACGAAACTAAACTAACATCAACCAACAGAACAAGACAGAAAATAAAAGAAAGTCAAATCAAGTAAAATGAAATCAAATCCTGTTCCCACTTGTATCCTTCTTGATTTGTGTCCTCAAAAGTGTTTCTGGAGCTGTAAACCCCCTGGCATTTCAGGCAAATAGTGGTCTCCTTGTTATTCGCCTCATCGTCAGTGCAGGGAATAGAACACAAGTGAAGAGAAGAGAAGGGTTGAGTTGGAAGGGACCTGCAGCCATCCTTCAGGACTGTCTAGCTGAGGTGAAGACGACTAGCAGGAGCAAGGCAAAGGCTGAGAGGGCTGCCGTCCCTTTCAGGAAAGGTATTGAGGGTGAAGGCCAAGGGAGGAGAAAAGCTCTGGAGTGCAAGGAAAAAGATGGTCAAGAAGAGAAAACGATTTGGGGCTTCTTTCCCAGAAGAAGACCTCAGCATAAGCAGGGTAGTAGCAAATGTCCCTTGGTGCATGGGTCAGGAACGGCGAGGCCATCCTGCACGTGCTCTCGGTCTCTGCACAGTTCACGCCGAGGGAACCCAAAGCCTTGCTTTCACCTCTGGCATCCCCACAACCAAATGAATGTAGATGGGACCAACAGCCTTCACGACGTAGTCTGAATGTGCAGATGTATTTAGCGGGACGCCCAGCAGCTGTGCCCAGGGCATGGCCAGCAAGGGCAGGGACAGCCCCCTGAGCCTCCTGGGCCCAGGGAGTGCCTCGGGGCCAGCAGCCCAAAGGCCTTCCTGGGAAGGATGCTGGGCGGAGGGCCGGCGGGCGGGGCCGCGCGGGGGGGCCCCGTCACCCCCGTGTCACAGTGCCAGCAGCCGGCAACGCAGCAGTCACCATGCCCCGGGGCAGCATAAAAGGGAGCACGCTCCCGCGTCGCGCTGCCATAGCTGGCCTGGGGGCAGCCCCAAGACGTGCGAGAGGAAGTCCTTGAGAAGGCGGTGGAATTACTTGGCGAGGGCTGAGGGAGGAAGGCCGGAGGAGGCTCGACGAGGCTGCTGGAGACGAGAAGAACCACCAAGAGCTGGAGGTTCGCGAGGCTGGCTGACCTTTTCAGCTGGCTAGCAGTGTCAAGAGCAAGGGAATGCCTTCTTGAGGAGCACTGCAGAGCTCGCCATCCTCATCCCCTGCGGAGCCAGTGTCAGCAGCCGTGAGGAATGGGATGCAGAGATGTTGGCGGGGGCGCCGGTGCTTTGGAGCAGCCGCTGGTGCCTTGCCAGGCGCTGGAAGGGTTGTTGTCCCCCAGGTGGATCAGGCCGGGGGCGTTTTGCCCCTCTGGGAAGGCCCTGAGGTGGCAGCAGGTGGAGGGAGAATCGGGGTTGGGCATCTCCTGGGAGGCGTGAGCAGCCTGCGGGCCGAGGAGGCAGGTCTTGCTCACGTGCTCAGGGAATAGCCCATCGCCGGCGACGCTGGGGTCAGGAAGGAATTTTCCCCCGGG
Organism: Platalea leucorodia; assembly: GCF_965183815.1. Taxonomy (NCBI): domain Eukaryota; kingdom Metazoa; phylum Chordata; class Aves; order Pelecaniformes; family Threskiornithidae; genus Platalea; species Platalea leucorodia. Next base: position 10,550,864 of record NC_138839.1, on the reverse strand, counting down.
GCAGATCGGCTCTGGTGCCCGGGGGTTTTTTGCCTTCCTCTGCAGCACTGAGCATGAGCACTTGTCAGGGCTCCTCTGGGCCATTTTGGCTGGGTTACTGCCTGTTGCTCATGCACCACGAAGGTGGCCTCTCATGCCCTGCAGCTGCGGGGAGGAAGGCTTTTTTCCCCCCACGGTGGGCTAGCAAGTGTCCCCGGGGGTTTTTTGCCTTCCTCTGCAGCATTGAGCACGGCCCCTTGCCAGGGCTCCTTTGGGCCGCTTTGGCTAGGTGCCTGCTGCTCCTGTTCCACGAAGACGGCCCTTGTGCCCCGCATGCGGGGGGAGGACGCTTTCTAGACTCCCAGGGCGCACGCCCAGGGTGGCCCCCGGGGGTTGCTTCTTCTCCTGCGTAGCATTGAGCGCAGCCCCTTGTCAGGGCTCCTCTGGGCCCTTTGGGCTCAGTTCTTGCCCGCTGCTCTTGCACCTCCGAGGCGCCACTCGTGCCCTGGCGCTCCCTGGCTCTTTTGCCCATTGCAGGTTTGGAGCAGGAGCGAGCTCTGCTCTTCCCTTGGCTCCGTTTCCCGAGGTGTTCTTGCTTCTGCAAAACAGCCTGTGCTTGGAAAGGCTGCAGGCTTGCTGCACCATCCGGAGCTGCAGCTTTTCAGCTCTCCCTGCATGCCATCCAAGCGCAGGGCAGGCAGGAGAGCGCTTTTCATGCCTCCCTGGCCAAGAAGCACAGCGGAGCAAGTTTGGGAAGGCAAAAGGGGTGCTTGTCATCGACACGTGTCCTGCTTGTGAAAATACCCCAGGGCACCACACCCCTCCTCTTCTCCTCCTTTTCGGTGTGTGGTGGGTACCCATCCTCCTTCTTCAAGTTCTTCTGCACTGCTGAGAAACGAGGGACTGCTTGGCCTGTATTCCTGCTGCTCCTTTCTGCAGCTTTCCTTTGCCAGACTGCAAGGGATGCTTTTTCAAACTAAACTGAAGAACACATCAGCCTGCTCCTGGCTCCACATGCGCATTGTGTTAATGCTCGTGAGCATCGGCTCTGAAAGAGATTCAGCCAAATAGCCCAAAAGAGCCTAAAACAAAAGAAGATCAAATAAAATAATAAAATAACAAAATAAAATACCAAAACAAAATAGAAACACATAAAGCAAGGTAAAATAAAATAAGATAAACCAACATAAAAGATAATAGTAAGAAATAAACCCAAAGAAAATGTAATAAAATCAAATACAGTAACCTAACATGAAAGAAACGAAACTAAACTAACATCAACCAACAGAACAAGACAGAAAATAAAAGAAAGTCAAATCAAGTAAAATGAAATCAAATCCTGTTTCCACTTGTATCCTTCTTGATTTGTGTCCTCAAAAGTGTTTCTGGAGCTGTAAACCCCCTGGCATTTCAGGCAAATAGTGGTCTCCTTGTTTTTCGCCTCATCGTCAGTGCAGGGAATAGAACACAAGTGAAGAGAAGAGAAGGGTTGAGTTGGAAGGGACCTGCAGCGATCCTTCAGGACTGTCTAGCTGAGGTGAAGACGACTAGCAGGAGCAAGGCAAAGGCTGAGAGGGCTGCCGTCCCTTTCAGGAAAGGTATTGAAGGTGAAGGCCAAGGGAGGAGAAAAGCTCTTGAGTGCAAGGAAAAAGATGGTCAAGAAGAGAAAACGATTTGGGGCTTCTTTCCCAGAAGAAGACCTCAGCATAAGCAGGGTAGTAGCAAATGTCCCTTGGTGCATGGGTCAGGAACGGCGAGGCCATCCTGCACGTGCTCTCCGTCTCTGCACAGTTCACGCCGAGGGAACCCAAAGCCTTGCTTTCACCTCTGGCATCCCCACAACCAAATGAATGTAGATGGGACCAACAGCCTTCACGACGTAGTCTGAATGTGCGGATGTATTTAGCGGGACGCCCAGCAGCTGTGCCCAGGGCATGGCCAGCAAGGGCAGGGACAGCCCCCTGAGCCTCCTGGGCCCAAGGAGTGCCTCGGGGCCAGCAGCCCAAAGGCCTTCCTGGGAAGGATGCTGGGCGGAGGGCCGGCGGGCGGGGCCGCGCGGGGGGGCCCCGTCACCCCCGTGTCACAGTGCCAGCAGCCGGCAACGCAGCAGTCACCGTGCCCCAGGGCAGCATAAAAGGGAGCACGCTCCCGCGTCGCGCTGCCATAGCTGGCCTGGGGGCAGCCCCAAGACGTGCGAGAGGAAGTCCTTGAGAAGGCGGTGGAATTACTTGGCGAGGGCTGAGGGAGGAAGGCCGGAGGAGGCTCGACGAGGCTGCTGGAGACGAGAAGAACCACCAAGAGCTGGAGGTTCGCGAGGCTGGCTGACCTTTTCAGCTGGCTAGCAGTGTCAAGAGCAAGGGAATGCCTTCTTGAGGAGCACTGCAGAGCTCGCCATCCTCATCCCCTGCGGAGCCAGTGTCAGCAGCCGTGAGGAATGGGATGCAGAGATGTTGGCGGGGGCGCCGGTGCTTTGGAGCAGCCGCTGGTGCCTTGCCAGGCGCTGGAAGGGTTGTTGTCCCCCAGGTGGATCAGGCCGGGGGCGTTTTGCCCCTCTGGGAAGGCCCTGAGGTGGCAGCAGGTGGAGGGAGAATCGGGGTTGGGCATCTCCTGGGAGGCGTGAGCAGCCTGCGGGCCGAGGAGGCAGGTCTTGCTCACGTGCTCAGGGAATAGCCCATCGCCGGCGACGCTGGGGTCAGGAAGGAATTTTCCCCCGGGGCAGATCGGCTCTGGTGCCCGGGGGTTTTTTGCCTTCCTCTGCAGCACTGAGCATGAGCACTTGTCAGGGCTCCTCTGGGCCATTTTGGCTGGGTTACTGCCTGTTGCTCATGCACCACGAAGGTGGCCTCTCATGCCCTGCAGCTGCGGGGAGGAAGGCTTTTTTCCCCCCACGGTGGGCTAGCAAGTGTCCCCGGGGGTTTTTTGCCTTCCTCTGCAGCATTGAGCACGGCCCCTTGCCAGGGCTCCTTTGGGCCGCTTTGGCTAGGTGCCTGCTACTCCTGTTCCACGAAGACAGCCCTCGTGCCCCGCATGCGGGGGGAGGACGCTTTCTAGACTCCCAGGGCGCACGCCCAGGGTGGCCCCCGGGGGTTGCTTCTTCTCCTGCGTAGCATTGAGCGCAGCCCCTTGTCAGGGCTCCTCTGGGCCCTTTGGGCTCAGTTCTTGCCCGCTGCTCTTGCACCTCCGAGGCGCCACTCGTGCCCTGGCGCTCCCTGGCTCTTTTGCCCATTGCAGGTTTGGAGCAGGAGCGAGCTCTGCTCTTCCCTTGGCTCCGTTTCCCGAGGTGTTCTTGCTTCTGCAAAACAGCCTGTGCTTGGAAGGGCTGCAGGCTTGCTGCACCATCCGGAGCTGCAGCTTTTCAGCTCTCCCTGCATGCCATCCAAGCGCAGGGCAGGCAGGAGAGCGCTTTTCATGCCTCCCTGGCCAAGAAGCACAGCGGAGCAAGTTTGGGAAGGCAAAAGGGGTGCTTGTCATCGACACGTGTCCTGCTTGTCAAAATACCCCAGGGCACCACACCCCTCCTCTTCTCCTCCTTTTCGGTGTGTGGTGGGTACCCATCCTCCTTCTTCAAGTTCTTCTGCACTGCTGAGAAACGAGGGACTGCTTGGCCTGTATTCCTGCTGCTCCTTTCTGCAGCTTTCCTTTGCCAGACTGCAAGGGATGCTTTTTCAAACTAAACTGAAGAACACATCAGCCTGCTCCTGGCTCCACATGCGCATTGTGTTAATGCTCGTGAGCATCGGCTCTGAAAGAGATTCAGCCAAATAGCCCAAAAGAGCCTAAAACAAAAGAAGATCAAATAAAATAATAAAATAACAAAATAAAATACCAAAACAAAATAGAAACACATAAAGCAAGGTAAAATAAAATAAGATAAACCAACATAAAAGATAATAGTAAGAAATAAACCCAAAGAAAATGTAATAAAATCAAATACAGTAACCTAACATGAAAGAAACGAAACTAAACTAACATCAACCAACAGAACAAGACAGAAAATAAAAGAAAGCCAAATCAAGTAAAATGAAATCAAATCCTGTTCCCACTTGTATCCTTCTTGATTTGTGTCCTCAAAAGTGTTTCTGGAGCTGTAAACCCCCTGGCATTTCAGGCAAATAGTGGTCTCCTTGTTATTCGCCTCATCGTCAGTGCAGGGAATAGAACACAAGTGAAGAGAAGAGAAGGGTTGAGTTGGAAGGGACCTGCAGCCATCCTTCAGGACTGTCTAGCTGAGGTGAAGACGACTAGCAGGAGCAAGGCAAAGGCTGAGAGGGCTGCCGTCCCTTTCAGGAAAGGTATTGAGGGTGAAGGCCAAGGGAGGAGAAAAGCTCTGGAGTGCAAGGAAAAAGATGGTCAAGAAGAGAAAACGATTTGGGGCTTCTTTCCCAGAAGAAGACCTCAGCATAAGCAGGGTAGTAGCAAATGTCCCTTGGTGCATGGGTCAGGAACGGCGAGGCCATCCTGCACGTGCTCTCCGTCTCTGCACAGTTCACGCCGAGGGAACCCAAAGCCTTGCTTTCACCTCTGGCATCCCCACAACCAAATGAATGTAGATGGGACCAACAGCCTTCACGACGTAGTCTGAATGTGCAGATGTATTTAGCGGGACGCCCAGCAGCTGTGCCCAGGGCATGGCCAGCAAGGGCAGGGACAGCCCCCTGAGCCTCCTGGGCCCAGGGAGTGCCTCGGGGCCAGCAGCCCAAAGGCCTTCCTGGGAAGGATGCTGGGCGGAGGGCCGGCGGGCGGGGCCGCGCGGAGGGGCCCCGTCACCCCCGTGTCACAGTGCCAGCAGCCGGCAACGCAGCAGTCACCATGCCCCGGGGCAGCATAAAAGGGAGCACGCTCCCGCGTCGCGCTGCCATAGCTGGCCTGGGGGCAGCCCCAAGACGTGCGAGAGGAAGTCCTTGAGGAGGCGGTGGAATTGCTTGGCGAGGGCTGAGGGAGGAAGGCTGGAGGAGGCTCGACGAGGCTGCTGGAGACGAGAAGAACCACCAAGAGCTGGAGGTTCGCGAGGCTGGCTGGCCTTTTCAGCTGGCTAGCAGTGGCAAGAGCAAGGGAATGCCTTCTTGAGGAGCACTGCAGAGCTCGCCATCCTCATCCCCTGCGGAGCCAGTGTCAGCAGCCATGAGGAATGGGATGCAGAGATGTTGGCGGGGGCGCCGGTGCTTTGGAGCAGCCGCTGGTGCCTTGCCAGGCGCTGGAAGGATCGTTGTCCCCCAGATGGATCAGGCCGGGGGCGTTTTGCCCCTCTGGGAAGGCCCTGAGGTGGCAGCAGGCGGAGGGAGAATCGGGGTTGGGCATCTCCTGGGAGGCGTGAGCAGCCTGCGGGCCGAGGAGGCAGGTCTTGCTCACGTGCTCAGGGAATAGCCCATCGCCGGCGACGCTGGGGTCAGGAAGGAATTTTCCCCCGGGGCAGATCGGCTCTGGTGCCCGGGGGTTTTTTGCCTTCCTCTGCAGCACTGAGCATGAGCACTTGTCAGGGCTCCTCTGGGCCATTTTGGCTGGGTTACTGCCTGTTGCTCATGCACCACGAAGGTGGCCTCTCATGCCCTGCAGCTGCGGGGAGGAAGGCTTTTTTCCCCCCACGGTGGGCTAGCAAGTGTCCCCGGGGGTTTTTTGCCTTCCTCTGCAGCATTGAGCACGGCCCCTTGCCAGGGCTCCTTTGGGCCGCTTTGGCTAGGTGCCTGCTACTCCTGTTCCATGAAGACAGCCCTCGTGCCCCGCATGCGGGCGGGAGGACGCTTTCTAGACTCCCAGGGCGCACGCCCAGGGTGGCCCCCGGGGGTTGCTTCTTCTCCTGCGTAGCATTGAGCGCAGCCCCTTGTCAGGGCTCCTCTGGGCCCTTTGGGCTCAGTTCTTGCCCGCTGCTCTTGCACCTCCGAGGCGCCACTCGTGCCCTGGCGCTCCCTGGCTCTTTTGCCCATTGCAGGTTTGGAGCAGGAGCGAGCTCTGCTCTTCCCTTGGCTCCGTTTCCCGAGGTGTTCTTGCTTCTGCAAAACAGCCTGTGCTTGGAAAGGCTGCAGGCTTGCTGCACCATCCGGAGCTGCAGCTTTTCAGCTCTCCCTGCATGCCATCCAAGCGCAGGGCAGGCAGGAGAGCGCTTTTCATGCCTCCCTGGCCAAGAAGCACAGCGGAGCAAGTTTGGGAAGGCAAAAGGGGTGCTTGTCATCGACACGTGTCCTGCTTGTGAAAATACCCCAGGGCACCACACCCCTCCTCTTCTCCTCCTTTTCGGTGTGTGGTGGGTACCCATCCTCCTTCTTCAAGTTCTTCTGCACTGCTGAGAAACGAGGGACTGCTTGGCCTGTATTCCTGCTGCTCCTTTCTGCAGCTTTCCTTTGCCAGACTGCAAGGGATGCTTTTTCAAACTAAACTGAAGAACACATCAGCCTGCTCCTGGCTCCACATGCGCATTGTGTTAATGCTCGTGAGCATCGGCTCTGAAAGAGATTCAGCCAAATAGCCCAAAAGAGCCTAAAACAAAAGAAGATCAAATAAAATAATAAAATAACAAAATAAAATACCAAAACAAAATAGAAACACATAAAGCAAGGTAAAATAAAATAAGATAAACCAACATAAAAGATAATAGTAAGAAATAAACCCAAAGAAAATGTAATAAAATCAAATACAGTAACCTAACATGAAAGAAACGAAACTAAACTAACATCAACCAACAGAACAAGACAGAAAATAAAAGAAAGTCAAATCAAGTAAAATGAAATCAAATCCTGTTCCCACTTGTATCCTTCTTGATTTGTGTCCTCAAAAGTGTTTCTGGAGCTGTAAACCCCCTGGCATTTCAGGCAAATAGTGGTCTCCTTGTTATTCGCCTCATCGTCAGTGCAGGGAATAGAACACAAGTGAAGAGAAGAGAAGGGTTGAGTTGGAAGGGACCTGCAGCCATCCTTCAGGACTGTCTAGCTGAGGTGAAGACGACTAGCAGGAGCAAGGCAAAGGCTGAGAGGGCTGCCGTCCCTTTCAGGAAAGGTATTGAGGGTGAAGGCCAAGGGAGGAGAAAAGCTCTGGAGTGCAAGGAAAAAGATGGTCAAGAAGAGAAAACGATTTGGGGCTTCTTTCCCAGAAGAAGACCTCAGCATAAGCAGGGTAGTAGCAAATGTCCCTTGGTGCATGGGTCAGGAACGGCGAGGCCATCCTGCACGTGCTCTCGGTCTCTGCACAGTTCACGCCGAGGGAACCCAAAGCCTTGCTTTCACCTCTGGCATCCCCACAACCAAATGAATGTAGATGGGACCAACAGCCTTCACGACGTAGTCTGAATGTGCAGATGTATTTAGCGGGACGCCCAGCAGCTGTGCCCAGGGCATGGCCAGCAAGGGCAGGGACAGCCCCCTGAGCCTCCTGGGCCCAGGGAGTGCCTCGGGGCCAGCAGCCCAAAGGCCTTCCTGGGAAGGATGCTGGGCGGAGGGCCGGCGGGCGGGGCCGCGCGGGGGGGCCCCGTCACCCCCGTGTCACAGTGCCAGCAGCCGGCAACGCAGCAGTCACCATGCCCCGGGGCAGCATAAAAGGGAGCACGCTCCCGCGTCGCGCTGCCATAGCTGGCCTGGGGGCAGCCCCAAGACGTGCGAGAGGAAGTCCTTGAGAAGGCGGTGGAATTACTTGGCGAGGGCTGAGGGAGGAAGGCCGGAGGAGGCTCGACGAGGCTGCTGGAGACGAGAAGAACCACCAAGAGCTGGAGGTTCGCGAGGCTGGCTGACCTTTTCAGCTGGCTAGCAGTGTCAAGAGCAAGGGAATGCCTTCTTGAGGAGCACTGCAGAGCTCGCCATCCTCATCCCCTGCGGAGCCAGTGTCAGCAGCCGTGAGGAATGGGATGCAGAGATGTTGGCGGGGGCGCCGGTGCTTTGGAGCAGCCGCTGGTGCCTTGCCAGGCGCTGGAAGGGTTGTTGTCCCCCAGGTGGATCAGGCCGGGGGCGTTTTGCCCCTCTGGGAAGGCCCTGAGGTGGCAGCAGGTGGAGGGAGAATCGGGGTTGGGCATCTCCTGGGAGGCGTGAGCAGCCTGCGGGCCGAGGAGGCAGGTCTTGCTCACGTGCTCAGGGAATAGCCCATCGCCGGCGACGCTGGGGTCAGGAAGGAATTTTCCCCCGGGGCAGATCGGCTCTGGTGCCCGGGGGTTTTTTGCCTTCCTCTGCAGCACTGAGCATGAGCACTTGTCAGGGCTCCTCTGGGCCATTTTGGCTGGGTTACTGCCTGTTGCTCATGCACCACGAAGGTGGCCTCTCATGCCCTGCAGCTGCGGGGAGGAAGGCTTTTTTCCCCCCACGGTGGGCTAGCAAGTGTCCCCGGGGGTTTTTTGCCTTCCTCTGCAGCATTGAGCACGGCCCCTTGCCAGGGCTCCTTTGGGCCGCTTTGGCTAGGTGCCTGCTGCTCCTGTTCCACGAAGACGGCCCTTGTGCCCCGCATGCGGGGGGAGGACGCTTTCTAGACTCCCAGGGCGCACGCCCAGGGTGGCCCCCGGGGGTTGCTTCTTCTCCTGCGTAGCATTGAGCGCAGCCCCTTGTCAGGGCTCCTCTGGGCCCTTTGGGCTCAGTTCTTGCCCGCTGCTCTTGCACCTCCGAGGCGCCACTCGTGCCCTGGCGCTCCCTGGCTCTTTTGCCCATTGCAGGTTTGGAGCAGGAGCGAGCTCTGCTCTTCCCTTGGCTCCGTTTCCCGAGGTGTTCTTGCTTCTGCAAAACAGCCTGTGCTTGGAAAGGCTGCAGGCTTGCTGCACCATCCGGAGCTGCAGCTTTTCAGCTCTCCCTGCATGCCATCCAAGCGCAGGGCAGGCAGGAGAGCGCTTTTCATGCCTCCCTGGCCAAGAAGCACAGCGGAGCAAGTTTGGGAAGGCAAAAGGGGTGCTTGTCATCGACACGTGTCCTGCTTGTGAAAATACCCCAGGGCACCACACCCCTCCTCTTCTCCTCCTTTTCGGTGTGTGGTGGGTACCCATCCTCCTTCTTCAAGTTCTTCTGCACTGCTGAGAAACGAGGGACTGCTTGGCCTGTATTCCTGCTGCTCCTTTCTGCAGCTTTCCTTTGCCAGACTGCAAGGGATGCTTTTTCAAACTAAACTGAAGAACACATCAGCCTGCTCCTGGCTCCACATGCGCATTGTGTTAATGCTCGTGAGCATCGGCTCTGAAAGAGATTCAGCCAAATAGCCCAAAAGAGCCTAAAACAAAAGAAGATCAAATAAAATAATAAAATAACAAAATAAAATACCAAAACAAAATAGAAACACATAAAGCAAGGTAAAATAAAATAAGATAAACCAACATAAAAGATAATAGTAAGAAATAAACCCAAAGAAAATGTAATAAAATCAAATACAGTAACCTAACATGAAAGAAACGAAACTAAACTAACATCAACCAACAGAACAAGACAGAAAATAAAAGAAAGTCAAATCAAGTAAAATGAAATCAAATCCTGTTTCCACTTGTATCCTTCTTGATTTGTGTCCTCAAAAGTGTTTCTGGAGCTGTAAACCCCCTGGCATTTCAGGCAAATAGTGGTCTCCTTGTTTTTCGCCTCATCGTCAGTGCAGGGAATAGAACACAAGTGAAGAGAAGAGAAGGGTTGAGTTGGAAGGGACCTGCAGCGATCCTTCAGGACTGTCTAGCTGAGGTGAAGACGACTAGCAGGAGCAAGGCAAAGGCTGAGAGGGCTGCCGTCCCTTTCAGGAAAGGTATTGAAGGTGAAGGCCAAGGGAGGAGAAAAGCTCTTGAGTGCAAGGAAAAAGATGGTCAAGAAGAGAAAACGATTTGGGGCTTCTTTCCCAGAAGAAGACCTCAGCATAAGCAGGGTAGTAGCAAATGTCCCTTGGTGCATGGGTCAGGAACGGCGAGGCCATCCTGCACGTGCTCTCCGTCTCTGCACAGTTCACGCCGAGGGAACCCAAAGCCTTGCTTTCACCTCTGGCATCCCCACAACCAAATGAATGTAGATGGGACCAACAGCCTTCACGACGTAGTCTGAATGTGCGGATGTATTTAGCGGGACGCCCAGCAGCTGTGCCCAGGGCATGGCCAGCAAGGGCAGGGACAGCCCCCTGAGCCTCCTGGGCCCAGGGAGTGCCTCGGGGCCAGCAGCCCAAAGGCCTTCCTGGGAAGGATGCTGGGCGGAGGGCCGGCGGGCGGGGCCGCGCGGGGGGGCCCCGTCACCCCCGTGTCACAGTGCCAGCAGCCGGCAACGCAGCAGTCACCGTGCCCCAGGGCAGCATAAAAGGGAGCACGCTCCCGCGTCGCGCTGCCATAGCTGGCCTGGGGGCAGCCCCAAGACGTGCGAGAGGAAGTCCTTGAGGAGGCGGTGGAATTGCTTGGCGAGGGCTGAGGGAGGAAGGCCGGAGGAGGCTCGACGAGGCTGCTGGAGACGAGAAGAACCACCAAGAGCTGGAGGTTCGCGAGGCTGGCTGGCCTTTTCAGCTGGCTAGCAGTGGCAAGAGCAAGGGAATGCCTTCTTGAGGAGCACTGCAGAGCTCGCCATCCTCATCCCCTGCGGAGCCAGTGTCAGCAGCCGTGAGGAATGGGATGCAGAGATGTTGGCGGGGGCGCCGGTGCTTTGGAGCAGCCGCTGGTGCCTTGCCAGGCGCTGGAAGGATCGTTGTCCCCCAGATGGATCAGGCCGGGGGCGTTTTGCCCCTCTGGGAAGGCCCTGAGGTGGCAGCAGGTGGAGGGAGAATCGGGGTTGGGCATCTCCTGGGAGGCGTGAGCAGCCTGCGGGCCGAGGAGGCAGGTCTTGCTCACGTGCTCAGGGAATAGCCCATCGCCGGCGACGCTGGGGTCAGGAAGGAATTTTCCCCCGGGGCAGATCGGCTCTGGTGCCCGGGGGTTTTTTGCCTTCCTCTGCAGCACTGAGCATGAGCACTTGTCAGGGCTCCTCTGGGCCATTTTGGCTGGGTTACTGCCTGTTGCTCATGCACCACGAAGGTGGCCTCTCATGCCCTGCAGCTGCGGGGAGGAAGGCTTTTTTCCCCCCACGGTGGGCTAGCAAGTGTCCCCGGGGGTTTTTTGCCTTCCTCTGCAGCATTGAGCACGGCCCCTTGCCAGGGCTCCTTTGGGCCGCTTTGGCTAGGTGCCTGCTGCTCCTGTTCCACGAAGACGGCCCTCGTGCCCCGCATGCGGGGGGAGGACGCTTTCTAGACTCCCAGGGCGCACGCCCAGGGTGGCCCCCGGGGGTTGCTTCTTCTCCTGCGTAGCATTGAGCGCAGCCCCTTGTCAGGGCTCCTCTGGGCCCTTTGGGCTCAGTTCTTGCCCGCTGCTCTTGCACCTCCGAGGCGCCACTCGTGCCCTGGCGCTCCCTGGCTCTTTTGCCCATTGCAGGTTTGGAGCAGGAGCGAGCTCTGCTCTTCCCTTGGCTCCGTTTCCCGAGGTGTTCTTGCTTCTGCAAAACAGCCTGTGCTTGGAAAGGCTGCAGGCTTGCTGCACCATCCGGAGCTGCAGCTTTTCAGCTCTCCCTGCATGCCATCCAAGCGCAGGGCAGGCAGGAGAGCGCTTTTCATGCCTCCCTGGCCAAGAAGCACAGCGGAGCAAGTTTGGGAAGGCAAAAGGGGTGCTTGTCATCGACACGTGTCCTGCTTGTGAAAATACCCCAGGGCACCACACCCCTCCTCTTCTCCTCCTTTTCGGTGTGTGGTGGGTACCCATCCTCCTTCTTCAAGTTCTTCTGCACTGCTGAGAAACGAGGGACTGCTTGGCCTGTATTCCTGCTGCTCCTTTCTGCAGCTTTCCTTTGCCAGACTGCAAGGGATGCTTTTTCAAACTAAACTGAAGAACACATCAGCCTGCTCCTGGCTCCACATGCGCATTGTGTTAATGCTCGTGAGCATCGGCTCTGAAAGAGATTCAGCCAAATAGCCCAAAAGAGCCTAAAACAAAAGAAGATCAAATAAAATAATAAAATAACAAAATAAAATACCAAAACAAAATAGAAACACATAAAGCAAGGTAAAATAAAATAAGATAAACCAACATAAAAGATAATAGTAAGAAATAAACCCAAAGAAAATGTAATAAAATCAAATACAGTAACCTAACATGAAAGAAACGAAACTAAACTAACATCAACCAACAGAACAAGACAGAAAATAAAAGAAAGTCAAATCAAGTAAAATGAAATCAAATCCTGTTCCCACTTGTATCCTTCTTGATTTGTGTCCTCAAAAGTGTTTCTGGAGCTGTAAACCCCCTGGCATTTCAGGCAAATAGTGGTCTCCTTGTTATTCGCCTCATCGTCAGTGCAGGGAATAGAACACAAGTGAAGAGAAGAGAAGGGTTGAGTTGGAAGGGACCTGCAGCCATCCTTCAGGACTGTCTAGCTGAGGTGAAGACGACTAGCAGGAGCAAGGCAAAGGCTGAGAGGGCTGCCGTCCCTTTCAGGAAAGGTATTGAGGGTGAAGGCCAAGGGAGGAGAAAAGCTCTTGAGTGCAAGGAAAAAGATGGTCAAGAAGAGAAAACGATTTGGGGCTTCTTTCCCAGAAGAAGACCTCAGCATAAGCAGGGTAGTAGCAAATGTCCCTTGGTGCATGGGTCAGGAACGGCGAGGCCATCCTGCACGTGCTCTCGGTCTCTGCACAGTTCACGCCGAGGGAACCCAAAGCCTTGCTTTCACCTCTGGCATCCCCACAACCAAATGAATGTAGATGGGACCAACAGCCTTCACGACGTAGTCTGAATGTGCAGATGTATTTAGCGGGACGCCCAGCAGCTGTGCCCAGGGCATGGCCAGCAAGGGCAGGGACAGCCCCCTGAGCCTCCTGGGCCCAGGGAGTGCCTCGGGGCCAGCAGCCCAAAGGCCTTCCTGGGAAGGATGCTGGGCGGAGGGCCGGCGGGCGGGGCCGCGCGGGGGGGCCCCGTCACCCCCGTGTCACAGTGCCAGCACCCGGCAACGCAGCAGTCACCATGCCCCGGGGCAGCATAAAAGGGAGCACGCTCCCGCGTCGCGCTGCCATAGCTGGCCTGGGGGCAGCCCCAAGACGTGCGAGAGGAAGTCCTTGAGGAGGCGGTGGAATTACTTGGCGAGGGCTGAGGGAGGAAGGCCGGAGGAGGCTCGACGAGGCTGCTGGAGACGAGAAGAACCACCAAGAGCTGGAGGTTCGCGAGGCTGGCTGGCCTTTTCAGCTGGCTAGCAGTGTCAAGAGCAAGGGAATGCCTTCTTGAGGAGCACTGCAGAGCTCGCCATCCTCATCCCCTGCGGAGCCAGTGTCAGCAGCCGTGAGGAATGGGATGCAGAGATGTTGGCGGGGGCGCCGGTGCTTTGGAGCAGCCGCTGGTGCCTTGCCAGGCGCTGGAAGGATCGTTGTCCCCCAGATGGATCAGGCCGGGGGCGTTTTGCCCCTCTGGGAAGGCCCTGAGGTGGCAGCAGGTGGAGGGAGAATCGGGGTTGGGCATCTCCTGGGAGGCGTGAGCAGCCTGCGGGCCGAGGAGGCAGGTCTTGCTCACGTGCTCAGGGAATAGCCCATCGCCGGCGACGCTGGGGTCAGGAAGGAATTTTCCCCCGGGGCAGATCGGCTCTGGTGCCCGGGGGTTTTTTGCCTTCCCCTGCAGCACTGAGCATGAGCACTTGTCAGGGCTCCTCTGGGCCATTTTGGCTGGGTTACTGCCTGTTGCTCATGCACCACGAAGGTGGCCTCTCATGCCGTGCAGCTGCGGGGAGGAAGGCTTTTTTCCCCCCACGGTGGGCTAGCAAGTGTCCCCGGGGGTTTTTTGCCTTCCTCTGCAGCATTGAGCACGGCCCCTTGCCAGGGCTCCTTTGGGCCGCTTTGGCTAGGTGCCTGCTACTCCTGTTCCACAAAGACAGCCCTCGTGCCCCGCATGCGGGGGGAGGACGCTTTCTAGACTCCCAGGGCGCACGCCCAGGGTGGCCCCCGGGGGTTGCTTCTTCTCCTGCGTAGCATTGAGCGCAGCCCCTTGTCAGGGCTCCTCTGGGCCCTTTGGGCTCAGTTCTTGCCCGCTGCTCTTGCACCTCCGAGGCGCCACTCGTGCCCTGGCGCTCCCTGGCTCTTTTGCCCATTGCAGGTTTGGAGCAGGAGCGAGCTCTGCTCTTCCCTTGGCTCCGTTTCCCGAGGTGTTCTTGCTTCTGCAAAACAGCCTGTGCTTGGAAAGGCTGCAGGCTTGCTGCACCATCCGGAGCTGCAGCTTTTCAGCTCTCCCTGCATGCCATCCAAGCGCAGGGCAGGCAGGAGAGCGCTTTTCATGCCTCCCTGGCCAAGAAGCACAGCGGAGCAAGTTTGGGAAGGCAAAAGGGGTGCTTGTCATCGACACGTGTCCTGCTTGTGAAAATACCCCAGGGCACCACACCCCTCCTCTTCTCCTCCTTTTCGGTGTGTGGTGGGTACCCATCCTCCTTCTTCAAGTTCTTCTGCACTGCTGAGAAACGAGGGACTGCTTGGCCTGTATTCCTGCTGCTCCTTTCTGCAGCTTTCCTTTGCCAGACTGCAAGGGATGCTTTTTCAAACTAAACTGAAGAACACATCAGCCTGCTCCTGGCTCCACATGCGCATTGTGTTAATGCTTGTGAGCATCGGCTCTGAAAGAGATTCAGCCAAATAGCCTAGAAGAGCCTAAAACAAAAGAAGATCAAATAAAATAATAAAATAATAAAATAAAATACCAAACCAAAATAGAAACACATAAAGCAAGGTAAAATAAAATAAGATAAACCAACATAAAAGATAATAGTAAGAAATAAACCCAAAGAAAATGTAATAAAATCAAATACAGTAACCTAACATGAAAGAAACGAAACTAAACTAACATCAACCAACAGAACAAGACAGAAAATAAAAGAAAGTCAAATCAAGTAAAATGAAATCAAATCCTGTTCCCACTTGTATCCTTCTTGATTTGTGTCCTCAAAAGTGTTTCTGGAGCTGTAAACCCCCCGGCATTTCAGGCAAATAGTGGTCTCCTTGTTATTCGCCTCATCGTCAGTGCAGGGAATAGAACACAAGTGAAGAGAAGAGAAGGGTTGAGTTGGAAGGGACCTGCAGCGATCCTTCAGGACTGTCTAGCTGAGGTGAAGACGACTAGCAGGAGCAAGGCAAAGGCTGAGAGGGCTGCCGTCCCTTTCGGGAAAGGTATTGAGGGTGAAGGCCAAGGGAGGAGAAAAGCTCTTGAGTGCAAGGAAAAAGATGGTCAAGAAGAGAAAACGATTTGGGGCTTCTTTCCCAGAAGAAGACCTCAGCATAAGCAGGGTAGTAGCAAATGTCCCTTGGTGCATGGGTCAGGAACGGCGAGGCCATCCTGCACGTGCTCTCGGTCTCTGCACAGTTCACGCCGAGGGAACCCAAAGCCTTGCTTTCACCTCTGGCATCCCCACAACCAAATGAATGTAGATGGGACCAACAGCCTTCACGACGTAGTCTGAATGTGCAGATGTATTTAGCGGGACGCCCAGCAGCTGTGCCCAGGGCATGGCCAGCAAGGGCAGGGACAGCCCCCTGAGCCTCCTGGGCCCAGGGAGTGCCTCGGGGCCAGCAGCCCAAAGGCCTTCCTGGGAAGGATGCTGGGCGGAGGGCCGGCGGGCGGGGCCGCGCGGGGGGGCCCCGTCACCCCCGTGTCACAGTGCCAGCACCCGGCAACGCAGCAGTCACCATGCCCCGGGGCAGCATAAAAGGGAGCACGCTCCCGCGTCGCGCTGCCATAGCTGGCCTGGGGGCAGCCCCAAGACGTGCGAGAGGAAGTCCTTGAGAAGGCGGTGGAATTACTTGGCGAGGGCTGAGGGAGGAAGGCCGGAGGAGGCTCGACGAGGCTGCTGGAGACGAGAAGAACCACCAAGAGCTGGAGGTTCGCGAGGCTGGCTGGCCTTTTCAGCTGGCTAGCAGTGGCAAGAGCAAGGGAATGCCTTCTTGAGGAGCACTGCAGAGCTCGCCATCCTCATCCCCTGCGGAGCCAGTGTCAGCAGCCGTGAGGAATGGGATGCAGAGATGTTGGCGGGGGCGCCGGTGCTTTGGAGCAGCCGCTGGTGCCTTGCCAGGCGCTGGAAGGGTTGTTGTCCCCCAGGTGGATCAGGCCGGGGGCGTTTTGCCCCTCTGGGAAGGCCCTGAGGTGGCAGCAGGTGGAGGGAGAATCGGGGTTGGGCATCTCCTGGGAGGCGTGAGCAGCCTGCGGGCCGAGGAGGCAGGTCTTGCTCACGTGCTCAGGGAATAGCCCATCGCCGGCGACGCTGGGGTCAGGAAGGAATTTTCCCCCGGGGCAGATCGGCTCTGGTGCCCGGGGGTTTTTTGCCTTCCTCTGCAGCACTGAGCATGAGCACTTGTCAGGGCTCCTCTGGGCCATTTTGGCTGGGTTACTGCCTGTTGCTCATGCACCACGAAGGTGGCCTCTCATGCCCTGCAGCTGCGGGGAGGAAGGCTTTTTTCCCCCCACGGTGGGCTAGCAAGTGTCCCCGGGGGTTTTTTGCCTTCCTCTGCAGCATTGAGCACGGCCCCTTGCCAGGGCTCCTTTGGGCCGCTTTGGCTAGGTGCCTGCTACTCCTGTTCCACGAAGACAGCCCTCGTGCCCCGCATGCGGGGGGAGGACGCTTTCTAGACTCCCAGGGCGCACGCCCAGGGTGGCCCCCGGGGGTTGCTTCTTCTCCTGCGTAGCATTGAGCGCAGCCCCTTGTCAGGGCTCCTCTGGGCCCTTTGGGCTCAGTTCTTGCCCTCTGCTCTTGCACCTCCGAGGTGCCACTCGTGCCCTGGCGCTCCCTGGCTCTTTTGCCCATTGCAGGTTTGGAGCAGGAGCGAGCTCTGCTCTTCCCTTGGCTCCGTTTCCCGAGGTGTTCTTGCTTCTGCAAAACAGCCTGTGCTTGGAAAGGCTGCAGGCTTGCTGCACCATCCGGAGCTGCAGCTTTTCAGCTCTCCCTGCATGCCATCCAAGCGCAGGGCAGGCAGGAGAGCGCTTTTCATGCCTCCCTGGCCAAGAAGCACAGCGGAGCAAGTTTGGGAAGGCAAAAGGGGTGCTTGTCATCGACACGTGTCCTGCTTGTGAAAATACCCCAGGGCACCACACCCCTCCTCTTCTCCTCCTTTTCGGTGTGTGGTGGGTACCCATCCTCCTTCTTCAAGTTCTTCTGCACTGCTGAGAAACGAGGGACTGCTTGGCCTGTATTCCTGCTGCTCCTTTCTGCAGCTTTCCTTTGCCAGACTGCAAGGGATGCTTTTTCAAACTAAACTGAAGAACACATCAGCCTGCTCCTGGCTCCACATGCGCATTGTGTTAATGCTCGTGAGCATCGGCTCTGAAAGAGATTCAGCCAAATAGCCCAAAAGAGCCTAAAACAAAAGAAGATCAAATAAAATAATAAAATAATAAAATAAAATACCAAAACAAAATAGAAACACATAAAGCAAGGTAAAATAAAATAAGATAAACCAACATAAAAGATAATAGTAAGAAATAAACCCAAAGAAAATGTAATAAAATCAAATACAGTAACCTAACATGAAAGAAACGAAACTAAACTAACATCAACCAACAGAACAAGACAGAAAATAAAAGAAAGTCAAATCAAGTAAAATGAAATCAAATCCTGTTCCCACTTGTATCCTTCTTGATTTGTGTCCTCAAAAGTGTTTCTGGAGCTGTAAACCCCCTGGCATTTCAGGCAAATAGTGGTCTCCTTGTTATTCGCCTCATCGTCAGTGCAGGGAATAGAACACAAGTGAAGAGAAGAGAAGGGTTGAGTTGGAAGGGACCTGCAGCCATCCTTCAGGACTGTCTAGCTGAGGTGAAGACGACTAGCAGGAGCAAGGCAAAGGCTGAGAGGGCTGCCGTCCCTTTCAGGAAAGGTATTGAGGGTGAAGGCCAAGGGAGGAGAAAAGCTCTGGAGTGCAAGGAAAAAGATGGTCAAGAAGAGAAAACGATTTGGGGCTTCTTTCCCAGAAGAAGACCTCAGCATAAGCAGGGTAGTAGCAAATGTCCCTTGGTGCATGGGTCAGGAACGGCGAGGCCATCCTGCACGTGCTCTCCGTCTCTGCACAGTTCACGCCGAGGGAACCCAAAGCCTTGCTTTCACCTCTGGCATCCCCACAACCAAATGAATGTAGATGGGACCAACAGCCTTCACGACGTAGTCTGAATGTGCAGATGTATTTAGCGGGACGCCCAGCAGCTGTGCCCAGGGCATGGCCAGCAAGGGCAGGGACAGCCCC
This sequence comes from Platalea leucorodia, assembly GCF_965183815.1. Classification (NCBI taxonomy): domain Eukaryota; kingdom Metazoa; phylum Chordata; class Aves; order Pelecaniformes; family Threskiornithidae; genus Platalea; species Platalea leucorodia. Next base: position 10,532,759 of record NC_138839.1, on the reverse strand, counting down.
CTGAGCCTCCTGGGCCCAGGGAGTGCCTCGGGGCCAGCAGCCCAAAGGCCTTCCTGGGAAGGATGCTGGGCGGAGGGCCGGCGGGCGGGGCCGCGCGGGGGGGCCCCGTCACCCCCGTGTCACAGTGCCAGCAGCCGGCAACGCAGCAGTCACCATGCCCCGGGGCAGCATAAAAGGGAGCACGCTCCCGCGTCGCGCTGCCATAGCTGGCCTGGGGGCAGCCCCAAGACGTGCGAGAGGAAGTCCTTGAGAAGGCGGTGGAATTACTTGGCGAGGGCTGAGGGAGGAAGGCCGGAGGAGGCTCGACGAGGCTGCTGGAGACGAGAAGAACCACCAAGAGCTGGAGGTTCGCGAGGCTGGCTGACCTTTTCAGCTGGCTAGCAGTGTCAAGAGCAAGGGAATGCCTTCTTGAGGAGCACTGCAGAGCTCGCCATCCTCATCCCCTGCGGAGCCAGTGTCAGCAGCCGTGAGGAATGGGATGCAGAGATGTTGGCGGGGGCGCCGGTGCTTTGGAGCAGCCGCTGGTGCCTTGCCAGGCGCTGGAAGGGTTGTTGTCCCCCAGGTGGATCAGGCCGGGGGCGTTTTGCCCCTCTGGGAAGGCCCTGAGGTGGCAGCAGGTGGAGGGAGAATCGGGGTTGGGCATCTCCTGGGAGGCGTGAGCAGCCTGCGGGCCGAGGAGGCAGGTCTTGCTCACGTGCTCAGGGAATAGCCCATCGCCGGCGACGCTGGGGTCAGGAAGGAATTTTCCCCCGGGGCAGATCGGCTCTGGTGCCCGGGGGTTTTTTGCCTTCCTCTGCAGCACTGAGCATGAGCACTTGTCAGGGCTCCTCTGGGCCATTTTGGCTGGGTTACTGCCTGTTGCTCATGCACCACGAAGGTGGCCTCTCATGCCCTGCAGCTGCGGGGAGGAAGGCTTTTTTCCCCCCACGGTGGGCTAGCAAGTGTCCCCGGGGGTTTTTTGCCTTCCTCTGCAGCATTGAGCACGGCCCCTTGCCAGGGCTCCTTTGGGCCGCTTTGGCTAGGTGCCTGCTACTCCTGTTCCACGAAGACAGCCCTCGTGCCCCGCATGCGGGGGGAGGACGCTTTCTAGACTCCCAGGGCGCACGCCCAGGGTGGCCCCCGGGGGTTGCTTCTTCTCCTGCGTAGCATTGAGCGCAGCCCCTTGTCAGGGCTCCTCTGGGCCCTTTGGGCTCAGTTCTTGCCCGCTGCTCTTGCACCTCCGAGGCGCCACTCGTGCCCTGGCGCTCCCTGGCTCTTTTGCCCATTGCAGGTTTGGAGCAGGAGCGAGCTCTGCTCTTCCCTTGGCTCCGTTTCCCGAGGTGTTCTTGCTTCTGCAAAACAGCCTGTGCTTGGAAGGGCTGCAGGCTTGCTGCACCATCCGGAGCTGCAGCTTTTCAGCTCTCCCTGCATGCCATCCAAGCGCAGGGCAGGCAGGAGAGCGCTTTTCATGCCTCCCTGGCCAAGAAGCACAGCGGAGCAAGTTTGGGAAGGCAAAAGGGGTGCTTGTCATCGACACGTGTCCTGCTTGTGAAAATACCCCAGGGCACCACACCCCTCCTCTTCTCCTCCTTTTCGGTGTGTGGTGGGTACCCATCCTCCTTCTTCAAGTTCTTCTGCACTGCTGAGAAACGAGGGACTGCTTGGCCTGTATTCCTGCTGCTCCTTTCTGCAGCTTTCCTTTGCCAGACTGCAAGGGATGCTTTTTCAAACTAAACTGAAGAACACATCAGCCTGCTCCTGGCTCCACATGCGCATTGTGTTAATGCTCGTGAGCATCGGCTCTGAAAGAGATTCAGCCAAATAGCCCAAAAGAGCCTAAAACAAAAGAAGATCAAATAAAATAATAAAATAACAAAATAAAATACCAAAACAAAATAGAAACACATAAAGCAAGGTAAAATAAAATAAGATAAACCAACATAAAAGATAATAGTAAGAAATAAACCCAAAGAAAATGTAATAAAATCAAATACAGTAACCTAACATGAAAGAAACGAAACTAAACTAACATCAACCAACAGAACAAGACAGAAAATAAAAGAAAGTCAAATCAAGTAAAATGAAATCAAATCCTGTTCCCACTTGTATCCTTCTTGATTTGTGTCCTCAAAAGTGTTTCTGGAGCTGTAAACCCCCTGGCATTTCAGGCAAATAGTGGTCTCCTTGTTATTCGCCTCATCGTCAGTGCAGGGAATAGAACACAAGTGAAGAGAAGAGAAGGGTTGAGTTGGAAGGGACCTGCAGCCATCCTTCAGGACTGTCTAGCTGAGGTGAAGACGACTAGCAGGAGCAAGGCAAAGGCTGAGAGGGCTGCCGTCCCTTTCAGGAAAGGTATTGAGGGTGAAGGCCAAGGGAGGAGAAAAGCTCTGGAGTGCAAGGAAAAAGATGGTCAAGAAGAGAAAACGATTTGGGGCTTCTTTCCCAGAAGAAGACCTCAGCATAAGCAGGGTAGTAGCAAATGTCCCTTGGTGCATGGGTCAGGAACGGCGAGGCCATCCTGCACGTGCTCTCGGTCTCTGCACAGTTCACGCCGAGGGAACCCAAAGCCTTGCTTTCACCTCTGGCATCCCCACAACCAAATGAATGTAGATGGGACCAACAGCCTTCACGACGTAGTCTGAATGTGCAGATGTATTTAGCGGGACGCCCAGCAGCTGTGCCCAGGGCATGGCCAGCAAGGGCAGGGACAGCCCCCTGAGCCTCCTGGGCCCAGGGAGTGCCTCGGGGCCAGCAGCCCAAAGGCCTTCCTGGGAAGGATGCTGGGCGGAGGGCCGGCGGGCGGGGCCGCGCGGGGGGGCCCCGTCACCCCCGTGTCACAGTGCCAGCAGCCGGCAACGCAGCAGTCACCATGCCCCGGGGCAGCATAAAAGGGAGCACGCTCCCGCGTCGCGCTGCCATAGCTGGCCTGGGGGCAGCCCCAAGACGTGCGAGAGGAAGTCCTTGAGGAGGCGGTGGAATTGCTTGGCGAGGGCTGAGGGAGGAAGGCTGGAGGAGGCTCGACGAGGCTGCTGGAGACGAGAAGAACCACCAAGAGCTGGAGGTTCGCGAGGCTGGCTGGCCTTTTCAGCTGGCTAGCAGTGGCAAGAGCAAGGGAATGCCTTCTTGAGGAGCACTGCAGAGCTCGCCATCCTCATCCCCTGCGGAGCCAGTGTCAGCAGCCGTGAGGAATGGGATGCAGAGATGTTGGCGGGGGCGCCGGTGCTTTGGAGCAGCCGCTGGTGCCTTGCCAGGCGCTGGAAGGATCGTTGTCCCCCAGATGGATCAGGCCGGGGGCGTTTTGCCCCTCTGGGAAGGCCCTGAGGTGGCAGCAGGCGGAGGGAGAATCGGGGTTGGGCATCTCCTGGGAGGCGTGAGCAGCCTGCGGGCCGAGGAGGCAGGTCTTGCTCACGTGCTCAGGGAATAGCCCATCGCCGGCGACGCTGGGGTCAGGAAGGAATTTTCCCCCGGGGCAGATCGGCTCTGGTGCCCGGGGGTTTTTTGCCTTCCTCTGCAGCACTGAGCATGAGCACTTGTCAGGGCTCCTCTGGGCCATTTTGGCTGGGTTACTGCCTGTTGCTCATGCACCACGAAGGTGGCCTCTCATGCCCTGCAGCTGCGGGGAGGAAGGCTTTTTTCCCCCCACGGTGGGCTAGCAAGTGTCCCCGGGGGTTTTTTGCCTTCCTCTGCAGCATTGAGCACGGCCCCTTGCCAGGGCTCCTTTGGGCCGCTTTGGCTAGGTGCCTGCTACTCCTGTTCCATGAAGACAGCCCTCGTGCCCCGCATGCGGGCGGGAGGACGCTTTCTAGACTCCCAGGGCGCACGCCCAGGGTGGCCCCCGGGGGTTGCTTCTTCTCCTGCGTAGCATTGAGCGCAGCCCCTTGTCAGGGCTCCTCTGGGCCCTTTGGGCTCAGTTCTTGCCCGCTGCTCTTGCACCTCCGAGGCGCCACTCGTGCCCTGGCGCTCCCTGGCTCTTTTGCCCATTGCAGGTTTGGAGCAGGAGCGAGCTCTGCTCTTCCCTTGGCTCCGTTTCCCGAGGTGTTCTTGCTTCTGCAAAACAGCCTGTGCTTGGAAAGGCTGCAGGCTTGCTGCACCATCCGGAGCTGCAGCTTTTCAGCTCTCCCTGCATGCCATCCAAGCGCAGGGCAGGCAGGAGAGCGCTTTTCATGCCTCCCTGGCCAAGAAGCACAGCGGAGCAAGTTTGGGAAGGCAAAAGGGGTGCTTGTCATCGACACGTGTCCTGCTTGTGAAAATACCCCAGGGCACCACACCCCTCCTCTTCTCCTCCTTTTCGGTGTGTGGTGGGTACCCATCCTCCTTCTTCAAGTTCTTCTGCACTGCTGAGAAACGAGGGACTGCTTGGCCTGTATTCCTGCTGCTCCTTTCTGCAGCTTTCCTTTGCCAGACTGCAAGGGATGCTTTTTCAAACTAAACTGAAGAACACATCAGCCTGCTCCTGGCTCCACATGCGCATTGTGTTAATGCTCGTGAGCATCGGCTCTGAAAGAGATTCAGCCAAATAGCCCAAAAGAGCCTAAAACAAAAGAAGATCAAATAAAATAATAAAATAACAAAATAAAATACCAAAACAAAATAGAAACACATAAAGCAAGGTAAAATAAAATAAGATAAACCAACATAAAAGATAATAGTAAGAAATAAACCCAAAGAAAATGTAATAAAATCAAATACAGTAACCTAACATGAAAGAAACGAAACTAAACTAACATCAACCAACAGAACAAGACAGAAAATAAAAGAAAGTCAAATCAAGTAAAATGAAATCAAATCCTGTTCCCACTTGTATCCTTCTTGATTTGTGTCCTCAAAAGTGTTTCTGGAGCTGTAAACCCCCTGGCATTTCAGGCAAATAGTGGTCTCCTTGTTATTCGCCTCATCGTCAGTGCAGGGAATAGAACACAAGTGAAGAGAAGAGAAGGGTTGAGTTGGAAGGGACCTGCAGCGATCCTTCAGGACTGTCTAGCTGAGGTGAAGACGACTAGCAGGAGCAAGGCAAAGGCTGAGAGGGCTGCCGTCCCTTTCAGGAAAGGTATTGAGGGTGAAGGCCAAGGGAGGAGAAAAGCTCTGGAGTGCAAGGAAAAAGATGGTCAAGAAGAGAAAACGATTTGGGGCTTCTTTCCCAGAAGAAGACCTCAGCATAAGCAGGGTAGTAGCAAATGTCCCTTGGTGCATGGGTCAGGAACGGCGAGGCCATCCTGCACGTGCTCTCCGTCTCTGCACAGTTCACGCCGAGGGAACCCAAAGCCTTGCTTTCACCTCTGGCATCCCCACAACCAAATGAATGTAGATGGGACCAACAGCCTTCACGACGTAGTCTGAATGTGCAGATGTATTTAGCGGGACGCCCAGCAGCTGTGCCCAGGGCATGGCCAGCAAGGGCAGGGACAGCCCCCTGAGCCTCCTGGGCCCAGGGAGTGCCTCGGGGCCAGCAGCCCAAAGGCCTTCCTGGGAAGGATGCTGGGCGGAGGGCCGGCGGGCGGGGCCGCGCGGGGGGGCCCCGTCACCCCCGTGTCACAGTGCCAGCAGCCGGCAACGCAGCAGTCACCATGCCCCGGGGCAGCATAAAAGGGAGCACGCTCCCGCGTCGCGCTGCCATAGCTGGCCTGGGGGCAGCCCCAAGACGTGCGAGAGGAAGTCCTTGAGAAGGCGGTGGAATTACTTGGCGAGGGCTGAGGGAGGAAGGCCGGAGGAGGCTCGACGAGGCTGCTGGAGACGAGAAGAACCACCAAGAGCTGGAGGTTCGCGAGGCTGGCTGACCTTTTCAGCTGGCTAGCAGTGTCAAGAGCAAGGGAATGCCTTCTTGAGGAGCACTGCAGAGCTCGCCATCCTCATCCCCTGCGGAGCCAGTGTCAGCAGCCGTGAGGAATGGGATGCAGAGATGTTGGCGGGGGCGCCGGTGCTTTGGAGCAGCCGCTGGTGCCTTGCCAGGCGCTGGAAGGGTTGTTGTCCCCCAGGTGGATCAGGCCGGGGGCGTTTTGCCCCTCTGGGAAGGCCCTGAGGTGGCAGCAGGTGGAGGGAGAATCGGGGTTGGGCATCTCCTGGGAGGCGTGAGCAGCCTGCGGGCCGAGGAGGCAGGTCTTGCTCACGTGCTCAGGGAATAGCCCATCGCCGGCGACGCTGGGGTCAGGAAGGAATTTTCCCCCGGGGCAGATCGGCTCTGGTGCCCGGGGGTTTTTTGCCTTCCTCTGCAGCACTGAGCATGAGCACTTGTCAGGGCTCCTCTGGGCCATTTTGGCTGGGTTACTGCCTGTTGCTCATGCACCACGAAGGTGGCCTCTCATGCCCTGCAGCTGCGGGGAGGAAGGCTTTTTTCCCCCCACGGTGGGCTAGCAAGTGTCCCCGGGGGTTTTTTGCCTTCCTCTGCAGCATTGAGCACGGCCCCTTGCCAGGGCTCCTTTGGGCCGCTTTGGCTAGGTGCCTGCTGCTCCTGTTCCACGAAGACGGCCCTTGTGCCCCGCATGCGGGGGGAGGACGCTTTCTAGACTCCCAGGGCGCACGCCCAGGGTGGCCCCCGGGGGTTGCTTCTTCTCCTGCGTAGCATTGAGCGCAGCCCCTTGTCAGGGCTCCTCTGGGCCCTTTGGGCTCAGTTCTTGCCCGCTGCTCTTGCACCTCCGAGGCGCCACTCGTGCCCTGGCGCTCCCTGGCTCTTTTGCCCATTGCAGGTTTGGAGCAGGAGCGAGCTCTGCTCTTCCCTTGGCTCCGTTTCCCGAGGTGTTCTTGCTTCTGCAAAACAGCCTGTGCTTGGAAAGGCTGCAGGCTTGCTGCACCATCCGGAGCTGCAGCTTTTCAGCTCTCCCTGCATGCCATCCAAGCGCAGGGCAGGCAGGAGAGCGCTTTTCATGCCTCCCTGGCCAAGAAGCACAGCGGAGCAAGTTTGGGAAGGCAAAAGGGGTGCTTGTCATCGACACGTGTCCTGCTTGTGAAAATACCCCAGGGCACCACACCCCTCCTCTTCTCCTCCTTTTCGGTGTGTGGTGGGTACCCATCCTCCTTCTTCAAGTTCTTCTGCACTGCTGAGAAACGAGGGACTGCTTGGCCTGTATTCCTGCTGCTCCTTTCTGCAGCTTTCCTTTGCCAGACTGCAAGGGATGCTTTTTCAAACTAAACTGAAGAACACATCAGCCTGCTCCTGGCTCCACATGCGCATTGTGTTAATGCTCGTGAGCATCGGCTCTGAAAGAGATTCAGCCAAATAGCCCAAAAGAGCCTAAAACAAAAGAAGATCAAATAAAATAATAAAATAACAAAATAAAATACCAAAACAAAATAGAAACACATAAAGCAAGGTAAAATAAAATAAGATAAACCAACATAAAAGATAATAGTAAGAAATAAACCCAAAGAAAATGTAATAAAATCAAATACAGTAACCTAACATGAAAGAAACGAAACTAAACTAACATCAACCAACAGAACAAGACAGAAAATAAAAGAAAGTCAAATCAAGTAAAATGAAATCAAATCCTGTTTCCACTTGTATCCTTCTTGATTTGTGTCCTCAAAAGTGTTTCTGGAGCTGTAAACCCCCTGGCATTTCAGGCAAATAGTGGTCTCCTTGTTTTTCGCCTCATCGTCAGTGCAGGGAATAGAACACAAGTGAAGAGAAGAGAAGGGTTGAGTTGGAAGGGACCTGCAGCGATCCTTCAGGACTGTCTAGCTGAGGTGAAGACGACTAGCAGGAGCAAGGCAAAGGCTGAGAGGGCTGCCGTCCCTTTCAGGAAAGGTATTGAAGGTGAAGGCCAAGGGAGGAGAAAAGCTCTTGAGTGCAAGGAAAAAGATGGTCAAGAAGAGAAAACGATTTGGGGCTTCTTTCCCAGAAGAAGACCTCAGCATAAGCAGGGTAGTAGCAAATGTCCCTTGGTGCATGGGTCAGGAACGGCGAGGCCATCCTGCACGTGCTCTCGGTCTCTGCACAGTTCACGCCGAGGGAACCCAAAGCCTTGCTTTCACCTCTGGCATCCCCACAACCAAATGAATGTAGATGGGACCAACAGCCTTCACGACGTAGTCTGAATGTGCGGATGTATTTAGCGGGACGCCCAGCAGCTGTGCCCAGGGCATGGCCAGCAAGGGCAGGGACAGCCCCCTGAGCCTCCTGGGCCCAGGGAGTGCCTCGGGGCCAGCAGCCCAAAGGCCTTCCTGGGAAGGATGCTGGGCGGAGGGCCGGCGGGCGGGGCCGCGCGGGGGGGCCCGTCACCCCCGTGTCACAGTGCCAGCACCCGGCAACGCAGCAGTCACCGTGCCCCAGGGCAGCATAAAAGGGAGCACGCTCCCGCGTCGCGCTGCCATAGCTGGCCTGGGGGCAGCCCCAAGACGTGCGAGAGGAAGTCCTTGAGGAGGCGGTGGAATTGCTTGGCGAGGGCTGAGGGAGGAAGGCCGGAGGAGGCTCGACGAGGCTGCTGGAGACGAGAAGAACCACCAAGAGCTGGAGGTTCGCGAGGCTGGCTGACCTTTTCAGCTGGCTAGCAGTGGCAAGAGCAAGGGAATGCCTTCTTGAGGAGCACTGCAGAGCTCGCCATCCTCATCCCCTGCGGAGCCAGTGTCAGCAGCCGTGAGGAATGGGATGCAGAGATGTTGGCGGGGGCGCCGGTGCTTTGGAGCAGCCGCTGGTGCCTTGCCAGGCGCTGGAAGGATCGTTGTCCCCCAGATGGATCAGGCCGGGGGCGTTTTGCCCCTCTGGGAAGGCCCTGAGGTGGCAGCAGGTGGAGGGAGAATCGGGGTTGGGCATCTCCTGGGAGGCGTGAGCAGCCTGCGGGCCGAGGAGGCAGGTCTTGCTCACGTGCTCAGGGAATAGCCCATCGCCGGCGACGCTGGGGTCAGGAAGGAATTTTCCCCCGGGGCAGATCGGCTCTGGTGCCCGGGGGTTTTTTGCCTTCCTCTGCAGCACTGAGCATGAGCACTTGTCAGGGCTCCTCTGGGCCATTTTGGCTGGGTTACTGCCTGTTGCTCATGCACCACGAAGGTGGCCTCTCATGCCGTGCAGCTGCGGGGAGGAAGGCTTTTTTCCCCCCACGGTGGGCTAGCAAGTGTCCCCGGGGGTTTTTTGCCTTCCTCTGCAGCATTGAGCACGGCCCCTTGCCAGGGCTCCTTTGGGCCGCTTTGGCTAGGTGCCTGCTACTCCTGTTCCACAAAGACAGCCCTCGTGCCCCGCATGCGGGGGGAGGACGCTTTCTAGACTCCCAGGGCGCACGCCCAGGGTGGCCCCCGGGGGTTGCTTCTTCTCCTGCGTAGCATTGAGCGCAGCCCCTTGTCAGGGCTCCTCTGGGCCCTTTGGGCTCAGTTCTTGCCCGCTGCTCTTGCACCTCCGAGGCGCCACTCGTGCCCTGGCGCTCCCTGGCTCTTTTGCCCATTGCAGGTTTGGAGCAGGAGCGAGCTCTGCTCTTCCCTTGGCTCCGTTTCCCGAGGTGTTCTTGCTTCTGCAAAACAGCCTGTGCTTGGAAAGGCTGCAGGCTTGCTGCACCATCCGGAGCTGCAGCTTTTCAGCTCTCCCTGCATGCCATCCAAGCGCAGGGCAGGCAGGAGAGCGCTTTTCATGCCTCCCTGGCCAAGAAGCACAGCGGAGCAAGTTTGGGAAGGCAAAAGGGGTGCTTGTCATCGACACGTGTCCTGCTTGTGAAAATACCCCAGGGCACCACACCCCTCCTCTTCTCCTCCTTTTCGGTGTGTGGTGGGTACCCATCCTCCTTCTTCAAGTTCTTCTGCACTGCTGAGAAACGAGGGACTGCTTGGCCTGTATTCCTGCTGCTCCTTTCTGCAGCTTTCCTTTGCCAGACTGCAAGGGATGCTTTTTCAAACTAAACTGAAGAACACATCAGCCTGCTCCTGGCTCCACATGCGCATTGTGTTAATGCTTGTGAGCATCGGCTCTGAAAGAGATTCAGCCAAATAGCCTAGAAGAGCCTAAAACAAAAGAAGATCAAATAAAATAATAAAATAATAAAATAAAATACCAAAACAAAATAGAAACACATAAAGCAAGGTAAAATAAAATAAGATAAACCAACATAAAAGATAATAGTAAGAAATAAACCCAAAGAAAATGTAATAAAATCAAATACAGTAACCTAACATGAAAGAAACGAAACTAAACTAACATCAACCAACAGAACAAGACAGAAAATAAAAGAAAGTCAAATCAAGTAAAATGAAATCAAATCCTGTTCCCACTTGTATCCTTCTTGATTTGTGTCCTCAAAAGTGTTTCTGGAGCTGTAAACCCCCCGGCATTTCAGGCAAATAGTGGTCTCCTTGTTATTCGCCTCATCGTCAGTGCAGGGAATAGAACACAAGTGAAGAGAAGAGAAGGGTTGAGTTGGAAGGGACCTGCAGCGATCCTTCAGGACTGTCTAGCTGAGGTGAAGACGACTAGCAGGAGCAAGGCAAAGGCTGAGAGGGCTGCCGTCCCTTTCGGGAAAGGTATTGAGGGTGAAGGCCAAGGGAGGAGAAAAGCTCTTGAGTGCAAGGAAAAAGATGGTCAAGAAGAGAAAACGATTTGGGGCTTCTTTCCCAGAAGAAGACCTCAGCATAAGCAGGGTAGTAGCAAATGTCCCTTGGTGCATGGGTCAGGAACGGCGAGGCCATCCTGCACGTGCTCTCGGTCTCTGCACAGTTCACGCCGAGGGAACCCAAAGCCTTGCTTTCACCTCTGGCATCCCCACAACCAAATGAATGTAGATGGGACCAACAGCCTTCACGACGTAGTCTGAATGTGCAGATGTATTTAGCGGGACGCCCAGCAGCTGTGCCCAGGGCATGGCCAGCAAGGGCAGGGACAGCCCCCTGAGCCTCCTGGGCCCAGGGAGTGCCTCGGGGCCAGCAGCCCAAAGGCCTTCCTGGGAAGGATGCTGGGCGGAGGGCCGGCGGGCGGGGCCGCGCGGGGGGGCCCCGTCACCCCCGTGTCACAGTGCCAGCACCCGGCAACGCAGCAGTCACCATGCCCCGGGGCAGCATAAAAGGGAGCACGCTCCCGCGTCGCGCTGCCATAGCTGGCCTGGGGGCAGCCCCAAGACGTGCGAGAGGAAGTCCTTGAGAAGGCGGTGGAATTACTTGGCGAGGGCTGAGGGAGGAAGGCCGGAGGAGGCTCGACGAGGCTGCTGGAGACGAGAAGAACCACCAAGAGCTGGAGGTTCGCGAGGCTGGCTGGCCTTTTCAGCTGGCTAGCAGTGGCAAGAGCAAGGGAATGCCTTCTTGAGGAGCACTGCAGAGCTCGCCATCCTCATCCCCTGCGGAGCCAGTGTCAGCAGCCGTGAGGAATGGGATGCAGAGATGTTGGCGGGGGCGCCGGTGCTTTGGAGCAGCCGCTGGTGCCTTGCCAGGCGCTGGAAGGGTTGTTGTCCCCCAGGTGGATCAGGCCGGGGGCGTTTTGCCCCTCTGGGAAGGCCCTGAGGTGGCAGCAGGTGGAGGGAGAATCGGGGTTGGGCATCTCCTGGGAGGCGTGAGCAGCCTGCGGGCCGAGGAGGCAGGTCTTGCTCACGTGCTCAGGGAATAGCCCATCGCCGGCGACGCTGGGGTCAGGAAGGAATTTTCCCCCGGGGCAGATCGGCTCTGGTGCCCGGGGGTTTTTTGCCTTCCTCTGCAGCACTGAGCATGAGCACTTGTCAGGGCTCCTCTGGGCCATTTTGGCTGGGTTACTGCCTGTTGCTCATGCACCACGAAGGTGGCCTCTCATGCCCTGCAGCTGCGGGGAGGAAGGCTTTTTTCCCCCCACGGTGGGCTAGCAAGTGTCCCCGGGGATTTTTTGCCTTCCTCTGCAGCATTGAGCACGGCCCCTTGCCAGGGCTCCTTTGGGCCGCTTTGGCTAGGTGCCTGCTGCTCCTGTTCCATGAAGACAGCCCTCGTGCCCCGCATGCGGGGGGAGGACGCTTTCTAGACTTGCAGGGCGCACGCCCAGGGTGGCCCCCGGGGGTTGCTTCTTCTCCTGCGTAGCATTGAGCGCAGCCCCTTGTCAGGGCTCCTCTGGGCCCTTTGGGCTCAGTTCTTGCCCGCTGCTCTTGCACCTCCGAGGCGCCACTCGTGCCCTGGCGCTCCCTGGCTCTTTTGCCCATTGCAGGTTTGGAGCAGGAGCGAGCTCTGCTCTTCCCTTGGCTCCGTTTCCCGAGGTGTTCTTGCTTCTGCAAAACAGCCTGTGCTTGGAAAGGCTGCAGGCTTGCTGCACCATCCGGAGCTGCAGCTTTTCAGCTCTCCCTGCATGCCATCCAAGCGCAGGGCAGGCAGGAGAGCGCTTTTCATGCCTCCCTGGCCAAGAAGCACAGCGGAGCAAGTTTGGGAAGGCAAAAGGGGTGCTTGTCATCGACACGTGTCCTGCTTGTCAAAATACCCCAGGGCACCACACCCCTCCTCTTCTCCTCCTTTTCGGTGTGTGGTGGGTACCCATCCTCCTTCTTCAAGTTCTTCTGCACTGCTGAGAAACGAGGGACTGCTTGGCCTGTATTCCTGCTGCTCCTTTCTGCAGCTTTCCTTTGCCAGACTGCAAGGGATGCTTTTTCAAACTAAACTGAAGAACACATCAGCCTGCTCCTGCCTCCACATGCGCATTGTGTTAATGCTCGTGAGCATCGGCTCTGAAAGAGATTCAGCCAAATAGCCCAAAAGAGCCTAAAACAAAAGAAGATCAAATAAAATAATAAAATAACAAAATAAAATACCAAAACAAAATAGAAACACATAAAGCAAGGTAAAATAAAATAAGATAAACCAACATAAAAGATAATAGTAAGAAATAAACCCAAAGAAAATGTAATAAAATCAAATACAGTAACCTAACATGAAAGAAACGAAACTAAACTAACATCAACCAACAGAACAAGACAGAAAATAAAAGAAAGTCAAATCAAGTAAAATGAAATCAAATCCTGTTCCCACTTGTATCCTTCTTGATTTGTGTCCTCAAAAGTGTTTCTGGAGCTGTAAACCCCCTGGCATTTCAGGCAAATAGTGGTCTCCTTGTTATTCGCCTCATCGTCAGTGCAGGGAATAGAACACAAGTGAAGAGAAGAGAAGGGTTGAGTTGGAAGGGACCTGCAGCCATCCTTCAGGACTGTCTAGCTGAGGTGAAGACGACTAGCAGGAGCAAGGCAAAGGCTGAGAGGGCTGCCGTCCCTTTCAGGAAAGGTATTGAAGGTGAAGGCCAAGGGAGGAGAAAAGCTCTTGAGTGCAAGGAAAAAGATGGTCAAGAAGAGAAAACGATTTGGGGCTTCTTTCCCAGAAGAAGACCTCAGCATAAGCAGGGTAGTAGCAAATGTCCCTTGGTGCATGGGTCAGGAACGGCGAGGCCATCCTGCACGTGCTCTCGGTCTCTGCACAGTTCACGCCGAGGGAACCCAAAGCCTTGCTTTCACCTCTGGCATCCCCACAACCAAATGAATGTAGATGGGACCAACAGCCTTCACGACGTAGTCTGAATGTGCAGATGTATTTAGCGGGACGCCCAGCAGCTGTGCCCAGGGCATGGCCAGCAAGGGCAGGGACAGCCCCCTGAGCCTCCTGGGCCCAGGGAGTGCCTCGGGGCCAGCAGCCCAAAGGCCTTCCTGGGAAGGATGCTGGGCGGAGGGCCGGCGGGCGGGGCCGCGCGGGGGGGCCCCGTCACCCCCGTGTCACAGTGCCAGCAGCCGGCAACGCAGCAGTCACCATGCCCCGGGGCAGCATAAAAGGGAGCACGCTCCCGCGTCGCGCTGCCATAGCTGGCCTGGGGGCAGCCCCAAGACGTGCGAGAGGAAGTCCTTGAGGAGGCGGTGGAATTGCTTGGCGAGGGCTGAGGGAGGAAGGCCGGAGGAGGCTCGACGAGGCTGCTGGAGACGAGAAGAACCACCAAGAGCTGGAGGTTCGCGAGGCTGGCTGGCCTTTTCAGCTGGCTAGCAGTGGCAAGAGCAAGGGAATGCCTTCTTGAGGAGCACTGCAGAGCTCGCCATCCTCATCCCCTGCGGAGCCAGTGTCAGCAGCCGTGAGGAATGGGATGCAGAGATGTTGGCGGGGGCGCCGGTGCTTTGGAGCAGCCGCTGGTGCCTTGCCAGGCGCTGGAATGATCGTTGTCCCCCAGATGGATCAGGCCGGGGGCGTTTTGCCCCTCTGGGAAGGCCCTGAGGTGGCAGCAGGCGGAGGGAGAATCGGGGTTGGGCATCTCCTGGGAGGCGTGAGCAGCCTGCGGGCCGAGGAGGCAGGTCTTGCTCACGTGCTCAGGGAATAGCCCATCGCCGGCGACGCTGGGGTCAGGAAGGAATTTTCCCCCGGGGCAGATCGGCTCTGGTGCCCGGGGGTTTTTTGCCTTCCTCTGCAGCACTGAGCATGAGCACTTGTCAGGGCTCCTCTGGGCCATTTTGGCTGGGTTACTGCCTGTTGCTCATGCACCACGAAGGTGGCCTCTCATGCCCTGCAGCTGCGGGGAGGAAGGCTTTTTTCCCCCCACGGTGGGCTAGCAAGTGTCCCCGGGGATTTTTTGCCTTCCTCTGCAGCATTGAGCACGGCCCCTTGCCAGGGCTCCTTTGGGCCGCTTTGGCTAGGTGCCTGCTGCTCCTGTTCCATGAAGACAGCCCTCGTGCCCCGCATGCGGGGGGAGGACGCTTTCTAGACTTGCAGGGCGCACGCCCAGGGTGGCCCCCGGGGGTTGCTTCTTCTCCTGCGTAGCATTGAGCGCAGCCCCTTGTCAGGGCTCCTCTGGGCCCTTTGGGCTCAGTTCTTGCCCGCTGCTCTTGCACCTCCGAGGCGCCACTCGTGCCCTGGCGCTCCCTGGCTCTTTTGCCCATTGCAGGTTTGGAGCAGGAGCGAGCTCTGCTCTTCCCTTGGCTCCGTTTCCCGAGGTGTTCTTGCTTCTGCAAAACAGCCTGTGCTTGGAAAGGCTGCAGGCTTGCTGCACCATCCGGAGCTGCAGCTTTTCAGCTCTCCCTGCATGCCATCCAAGCGCAGGGCAGGCAGGAGAGCGCTTTTCATGCCTCCCTGGCCAAGAAGCACAGCGGAGCAAGTTTGGGAAGGCAAAAGGGGTGCTTGTCATCGACACGTGTCCTGCTTGTCAAAATACCCCAGGGCACCACACCCCTCCTCTTCTCCTCCTTTTCGGTGTGTGGTGGGTACCCATCCTCCTTCTTCAAGTTCTTCTGCACTGCTGAGAAACGAGGGACTGCTTGGCCTGTATTCCTGCTGCTCCTTTCTGCAGCTTTCCTTTGCCAGACTGCAAGGGATGCTTTTTCAAACTAAACTGAAGAACACATCAGCCTGCTCCTGCCTCCACATGCGCATTGTGTTAATGCTCGTGAGCATCGGCTCTGAAAGAGATTCAGCCAAATAGCCCAAAAGAGCCTAAAACAAAAGAAGATCAAATAAAATAATAAAATAACAAAATAAAATACCAAAACAAAATAGAAACACATAAAGCAAGGTAAAATAAAATAAGATAAACCAACATAAAAGATAATAGTAAGAAATAAACCCAAAGAAAATGTAATAAAATCAAATACAGTAACCTAACATGAAAGAAACGAAACTAAACTAACATCAACCAACAGAACAAGACAGAAAATAAAAGAAAGTCAAATCAAGTAAAATGAAATCAAATCCTGTTCCCACTTGTATCCTTCTTGATTTGTGTCCTCAAAAGTGTTTCTGGAGCTGTAAACCCCCTGGCATTTCAGGCAAATAGTGGTCTCCTTGTTATTCGCCTCATCGTCAGTGCAGGGAATAGAACACAAGTGAAGAGAAGAGAAGGGTTGAGTTGGAAGGGACCTGCAGCCATCCTTCAGGACTGTCTAGCTGAGGTGAAGACGACTAGCAGGAGCAAGGCAAAGGCTGAGAGGGCTGCCGTCCCTTTCAGGAAAGGTATTGAGGGTGAAGGCCAAGGGAGGAGAAAAGCTCTTGAGTGCAAGGAAAAAGATGGTCAAGAAGAGAAAACGATTTGGGGCTTCTTTCCCAGAAGAAGACCTCAGCATAAGCAGGGTAGTAGCAAATGTCCCTTGGTGCATGGGTCAGGAACGGCGAGGCCATCCTGCACGTGCTCTCGGTCTCTGCACAGTTCACGCCGAGGGAACCCAAAGCCTTGCTTTCACCTCTGGCATCCCCACAACCAAATGAATGTAGATGGGACCAACAGCCTTCACGACGTAGTCTGAATGTGCAGATGTATTTAGCGGGACGCCCAGCAGCTGTGCCCAGGGCATGGCCAGCAAGGGCAGGGACAGCCCCCTGAGCCTCCTGGGCCCAGGGAGTGCCTCGGGGCCAGCAGCCCAAAGGCCTTCCTGGGAAGGATGCTGGGCGGAGGGCCGGCGGGCGGGGCCGCGCGGGGGGGCCCCGTCACCCCCGTGTCACAGTGCCAGCAGCCGGCAACGCAGCAGTCACCATGCCCCGGGGCAGCATAAAAGGGAGCACGCTCCCGCGTCGCGCTGCCATAGCTGGCCTGGGGGCAGCCCCAAGACGTGCGAGAGGAAGTCCTTGAGGAGGCGGTGGAATTGCTTGGCGAGGGCTGAGGGAGGAAGGCCGGAGGAGGCTCGACGAGGCTGCTGGAGACGAGAAGAACCACCAAGAGCTGGAGGTTCGCGAGGCTGGCTGGCCTTTTCAGCTGGCTAGCAGTGGCAAGAGCAAGGGAATGCCTTCTTGAGGAGCACTGCAGAGCTCGCCATCCTCATCCCCTGCGGAGCCAGTGTCAGCAGCCGTGAGGAATGGGATGCAGAGATGTTGGCGGGGGCGCCGGTGCTTTGGAGCAGCCGCTGGTGCCTTGCCAGGCGCTGGAATGATCGTTGTCCCCCAGATGGATCAGGCCGGGGGCGTTTTGCCCCTCTGGGAAGGCCCTGAGGTGGCAGCAGGCGGAGGGAGAATCGGGGTTGGGCATCTCCTGGGAGGCGTGAGCAGCCTGCGGGCCGAGGAGGCAGGTCTTGCTCACGTGCTCAGGGAATAGCCCATCGCCGGCGACGCTGGGGTCAGGAAGGAATTTTCCCCCGGGGCAGATCGGCTCTGGTGCCCGGGGGTTTTTTGCCTTCCTCTGCAGCACTGAGCATGAGCACTTGTCAGGGCTCCTCTGGGCCATTTTGGCTGGGTTACTGCCTGTTGCTCATGCACCACGAAGGTGGCCTCTCATGCCCTGCAGCTGCGGGGAGGAAGGCTTTTTTCCCCCCACGGTGGGCTAGCAAGTGTCCCCGGGGATTTTTTGCCTTCCTCTGCAGCATTGAGCACGGCCCCTTGCCAGGGCTCCTTTGGGCCGCTTTGGCTAGGTGCCTGCTGCTCCTGTTCCATGAAGACAGCCCTCGTGCCCCGCATGCGGGGGGAGGACGCTTTCTAGACTTGCAGGGCGCACGCCCAGGGTGGCCCCCGGGGGTTGCTTCTTCTCCTGCGTAGCATTGAGCGCAGCCCCTTGTCAGGGCTCCTCTGGGCCCTTTGGGCTCAGTTCTTGCCCGCTGCTCTTGCACCTCCGAGGCGCCACTCGTGCCCTGGCGCTCCCTGGCTCTTTTGCCCATTGCAGGTTTGGAGCAGGAGCGAGCTCTGCTCTTCCCTTGGCTCCGTTTCCCGAGGTGTTCTTGCTTCTGCAAAACAGCCTGTGCTTGGAAAGGCTGCAGGCTTGCTGCACCATCCGGAGCTGCAGCTTTTCAGCTCTCCCTGCATGCCATCCAAGCGCAGGGCAGGCAGGAGAGCGCTTTTCATGCCTCCCTGGCCAAGAAGCACAGCGGAGCAAGTTTGGGAAGGCAAAAGGGGTGCTTGTCATCGACACGTGTCCTGCTTGTCAAAATACCCCAGGGCACCACACCCCTCCTCTTCTCCTCCTTTTCGGTGTGTGGTGGGTACCCATCCTCCTTCTTCAAGTTCTTCTGCACTGCTGAGAAACGAGGGACTGCTTGGCCTGTATTCCTGCTGCTCCTTTCTGCAGCTTTCCTTTGCCAGACTGCAAGGGATGCTTTTTCAAACTAAACTGAAGAACACATCAGCCTGCTCCTGCCTCCACATGCGCATTGTGTTAATGCTCGTGAGCATCGGCTCTGAAAGAGATTCAGCCAAATAGCCCAAAAGAGCCTAAAACAAAAGAAGATCAAATAAAATAATAAAATAACAAAATAAAATACCAAAACAAAATAGAAACACATAAAGCAAGGTAAAATAAAATAAGATAAACCAACATAAAAGATAATAGTAAGAAATAAACCCAAAGAAAATGTAATAAAATCAAATACAGTAACCTAACATGAAAGAAACGAAACTAAACTAACATCAACCAACAGAACAAGACAGAAAATAAAAGAAAGTCAAATCAAGTAAAATGAAATCAAATCCTGTTCCCACTTGTATCCTTCTTGATTTGTGTCCTCAAAAGTGTTTCTGGAGCTGTAAACCCCCTGGCATTTCAGGCAAATAGTGGTCTCCTTGTTATTCGCCTCATCGTCAGTGCAGGGAATAGAACACAAGTGAAGAGAAGAGAAGGGTTGAGTTGGAAGGGACCTGCAGCCATCCTTCAGGACTGTCTAGCTGAGGTGAAGACGACTAGCAGGAGCAAGGCAAAGGCTGAGAGGGCTGCCGTCCCTTTCAGGAAAGGTATTGAGGGTGAAGGCCAAGGGAGGAGAAAAGCTCTTGAGTGCAAGGAAAAAGATGGTCAAGAAGAGAAAACGATTTGGGGCTTCTTTCCCAGAAGAAGACCTCAGCATAAGCAGGGTAGTAGCAAATGTCCCTTGGTGCATGGGTCAGGAACGGCGAGGCCATCCTGCACGTGCTCTCGGTCTCTGCACAGTTCACGCCGAGGGAACCCAAAGCCTTGCTTTCACCTCTGGCATCCCCACAACCAAATGAATGTAGATGGGACCAACAGCCTTCACGACGTAGTCTGAATGTGCAGATGTATTTAGCGGGACGCCCAGCAGCTGTGCCCAGGGCATGGCCAGCAAGGGCAGGGACAGCCCCCTGAGCCTCCTGGGCCCAGGGAGTGCCTCGGGGCCAGCAGCCCAAAGGCCTTCCTGGGAAGGATGCTGGGCGGAGGGCCGGCGGGCGGGGCCGCGCGGGGGGGCCCCGTCACCCCCGTGTCACAGTGCCAGCAGCCGGCAACGCAGCAGTCACCATGCCCCGGGGCAGCATAAAAGGGAGCACGCTCCCGCGTCGCGCTGCCATAGCTGGCCTGGGGGCAGCCCCAAGACGTGCGAGAGGAAGTCCTTGAGGAGGCGGTGGAATTGCTTGGCGAGGGCTGAGGGAGGAAGGCCGGAGGAGGCTCGACGAGGCTGCTGGAGACGAGAAGAACCACCAAGAGCTGGAGGTTCGCGAGGCTGGCTGGCCTTTTCAGCTGGCTAGCAGTGGCAAGAGCAAGGGAATGCCTTCTTGAGGAGCACTGCAGAGCTCGCCATCCTCATCCCCTGCGGAGCCAGTGTCAGCAGCCGTGAGGAATGGGATGCAGAGATGTTGGCGGGGGCGCCGGTGCTTTGGAGCAGCCGCTGGTGCCTTGCCAGGCGCTGGAAGGATCGTTGTCCCCCAGATGGATCAGGCCGGGGGCGTTTTGCCCCTCTGGGAAGGCCCTGAGGTGGCAGCAGGCGGAGGGAGAATCGGGGTTGGGCATCTCCTGGGAGGCGTGAGCAGCCTGCGGGCCGAGGAGGCAGGTCTTGCTCACGTGCTCAGGGAATAGCCCATCGCCGGCGACGCTGGGGTCAGGAAGGAATTTTCCCCCGGGGCAGATCGGCTCTGGTGCCCGGGGGTTTTTTGCCTTCCTCTGCAGCACTGAGCATGAGCACTTGTCAGGGCTCCTCTGGGCCATTTTGGCTGGGTTACTGCCTGTTGCTCATGCACCACGAAGGTGGCCTCTCATGCCCTGCAGCTGCGGGGAGGAAGGCTTTTTTCCCCCCACGGTGGGCTAGCAAGTGTCCCCGGGGATTTTTTGCCTTCCTCTGCAGCATTGAGCACGGCCCCTTGCCAGGGCTCCTTTGGGCCGCTTTGGCTAGGTGCCTGCTACTCCTGTTCCATGAAGACAGCCCTCGTGCCCCGCATGCGGGGGGAGGACGCTTTCTAGACTCCCAGGGCGCACGCCCAGGGTGGCCCCCGGGGGTTGCTTCTTCTCCTGCGTAGCATTGAGCGCAGCCCCTTGTCAGGGCTCCTCTGGGCCCTTTGGGCTCAGTTCTTGCCCGCTGCTCTTGCACCTCCGAGGCGCCACTCGTGCCCTGGCGCTCCCTGGCTCTTTTGCCCATTGCAGGTTTGGAGCAGGAGCGAGCTCTGCTCTTCCCTTGGCTCCGTTTCCCGAGGTGTTCTTGCTTCTGCAAAACAGCCTGTGCTTGGAAAGGCTGCAGGCTTGCTGCACCATCCGGAGCTGCAGCTTTTCAGCTCTCCCTGCATGCCATCCAAGCGCAGGGCAGGCAGGAGAGCGCTTTTCATGCCTCCCTGGCCAAGAAGCACAGCGGAGCAAGTTTGGGAAGGCAAAAGGGGTGCTTGTCATCGACACGTGTCCTGCTTGTGAAAATACCCCAGGGCACCACACCCCTCCTCTTCTCCTCCTTTTCGGTGTGTGGTGGGTACCCATCCTCCTTCTTCAAGTTCTTCTGCACTGCTGAGAAACGAGGGACTGCTTGGCCTGTATTCCTGCTGCTCCTTTCTGCAGCTTTCCTTTGCCAGACTGCAAGGGATGCTTTTTCAAACTAAACTGAAGAACACATCAGCCTGCTCCTGGCTCCACATGCGCATTGTGTTAATGCTCGTGAGCATCGGCTCTGAAAGAGATTCAGCCAAATAGCCCAAAAGAGCCTAAAACAAAAGAAGATCAAATAAAATAATAAAATAACAAAATAAAATACCAAAACAAAATAGAAACACATAAAGCAAGGTAAAATAAAATAAGATAAACCAACATAAAAGATAATAGTAAGAAATAAACCCAAAGAAAATGTAATAAAATCAAATACAGTAACCTAACATGAAAGAAACGAAACTAAACTAACATCAACCAACAGAACAAGACAGAAAATAAAAGAAAGTCAAATCAAGTAAAATGAAATCAAATCCTGTTCCCACTTGTATCCTTCTTGATTTGTGTCCTCAAAAGTGTTTCTGGAGCTGTAAACCCCCTGGCATTTCAGGCAAATAGTGGTCTCCTTGTTATTCGCCTCATCGTCAGTGCAGGGAATAGAACACAAGTGAAGAGAAGAGAAGGGTTGAGTTGGAAGGGACCTGCAGCGATCCTTCAGGACTGTCTAGCTGAGGTGAAGACGACTAGCAGGAGCAAGGCAAAGGCTGAGAGGGCTGCCGTCCCTTTCAGGAAAGGTATTGAGGGTGAAGGCCAAGGGAGGAGAAAAGCTCTTGAGTGCAAGGAAAAAGATGGTCAAGAAGAGAAAACGATTTGGGGCTTCTTTCCCAGAAGAAGACCTCAGCATAAGCAGGGTAGTAGCAAATGTCCCTTGGTGCATGGGTCAGGAACGGCGAGGCCATCCTGCACGTGCTCTCGGTCTCTGCACAGTTCACGCCGAGGGAACCCAAAGCCTTGCTTTCACCTCTGGCATCCCCACAACCAAATGAATGTAGATGGGACCAACAGCCTTCACGACGTAGTCTGAATGTGCAGATGTATTTAGCGGGACGCCCAGCAGCTGTGCCCAGGGCATGGCCAGCAAGGGCAGGGACAGCCCCCTGAGCCTCCTGGGCCCAGGGAGTGCCTCGGGGCCAGCAGCCCAAAGGCCTTCCTGGGAAGGATGCTGGGCGGAGGGCCGGCGGGCGGGGCCGCGCGGGGGGGCCCCGTCACCCCCGTGTCACAGTGCCAGCACCCGGCAACGCAGCAGTCACCATGCCCCGGGGCAGCATAAAAGGGAGCACGCTCCCGCGTCGCGCTGCCATAGCTGGCCTGGGGGCAGCCCCAAGACGTGCGAGAGGAAGTCCTTGAGAAGGCGGTGGAATTACTTGGTGAGGGCTGAGGGAGGAAGGCCGGAGGAGGCTCGACGAGGCTGCTGGAGACGAGAAGAACCACCAAGAGCTGGAGGTTCGCGAGGCTGGCTGACCTTTTCAGCTGGCTAGCAGTGGCAAGAGCAAGGGAATGCCTTCTTGAGGAGCACTGCAGAGCTCGCCATCCTCATCCCCTGCGGAGCCAGTGTCAGCAGCCGTGAGGAATGGGATGCAGAGATGTTGGCGGGGGCGCCGGTGCTTTGGAGCAGCCGCTGGTGCCTTGCCAGGCGCTGGAAGGGTTGTTGTCCCCCAGGTGGATCAGGCCGGGGGCATTTTGCCCCTCTGGGAAGGCCCTGAGGTGGCAGCAGGTGGAGGGAGAATCGGGGTTGGGCATCTCCTGGGAGGCGTGAGCAGCCTGCGGGCCGAGGAGGCAGGTCTTGCTCACGTGCTCAGGGAATAGCCCATCGCCGGCGACGCTGGGGTCAGGAAGGAATTTTCCCCCGGGGCAGATCGGCTCTGGTGCCCGGGGGTTTTTTGCCTTCCTCTGCAGCACTGAGCATGAGCACTTGTCAGGGCTCCTCTGGGCCATTTTGGCTGGGTTACTGCCTGTTGCTCATGCACCACGAAGGTGGCCTCTCATGCCCTGCAGCTGCGGGGAGGAAGGCTTTTTTCCCCCCACGGTGGGCTAGCAAGTGTCCCCGGGGGTTTTTTGCCTTCCTCTGCAGCATTGAGCACGGCCCCTTGCCAGGGCTCCTTTGGGCCGCTTTGGCTAGGTGCCTGCTACTCCTGTTCCACGAAGACGGCCCTCGTGCCCCGCATGTGGGGGGAGGACGCTTTCTAGACTCCCAGGGCGCACGCCCAGGGTGGCCCCCGGGGGTTGCTTCTTCTCCTGCGTAGCATTGAGCGCAGCCCCTTGTCAGGGCTCCTCTGGGCCCTTTGGGCTCAGTTCTTGCCCGCTGCTCTTGCACCTCCGAGGCGCCACTCGTGCCCTGGCGCTCCCTGGCTCTTTTGCCCATTGCAGGTTTGGAGCAGGAGCGAGCTCTGCTCTTCCCTTGGCTCCGTTTCCCGAGGTGTTCTTGCTTCTGCAAAACAGCCTGTGCTTGGAAAGGCTGCAGGCTTGCTGCACCATCCGGAGCTGCAGCTTTTCAGCTCTCCCTGCATGCCATCCAAGCGCAGGGCAGGCAGGAGAGCGCTTTTCATGCCTCCCTGGCCAAGAAGCACAGCGGAGCAAGTTTGGGAAGGCAAAAGGGGTGCTTGTCATCGACACGTGTCCTGCTTGTCAAAATACCCCAGGGCACCACACCCCTCCTCTTCTCCTCCTTTTCGGTGTGTGGTGGGTACCCATCCTCCTTCTTCAAGTTCTTCTGCACTGCTGAGAAACGAGGGACTGCTTGGCCTGTATTCCTGCTGCTCCTTTCTGCAGCTTTCCTTTGCCAGACTGCAAGGGATGCTTTTTCAAACTAAACTGAAGAACACATCAGCCTGCTCCTGGCTCCACATGCGCATTGTGTTAATGCTCGTGAGCATCGGCTCTGAAAGAGATTCAGCCAAATAGCCCAAAAGAGCCTAAAACAAAAGAAGATCAAATAAAATAATAAAATAACAAAATAAAATACCAAAACAAAATAGAAACACATAAAGCAAGGTAAAATAAAATAAGATAAACCAACATAAAAGATAATAGTAAGAAATAAACCCAAAGAAAATGTAATAAAATCAAATACAGTAACCTAACATGAAAGAAACGAAACTAAACTAACATCAACCAACAGAACAAGACAGAAAATAAAAGAAAGTCAAATCAAGTAAAATGAAATCAAATCCTGTTCCCACTTGTATCCTTCTTGATTTGTGTCCTCAAAAGTGTTTCTGGAGCTGTAAACCCCCTGGCATTTCAGGCAAATAGTGGTCTCCTTGTTATTCGCCTCATCGTCAGTGCAGGGAATAGAACACAAGTGAAGAGAAGAGAAGGGTTGAGTTGGAAGGGACCTGCAGCGATCCTTCAGGACTGTCTAGCTGAGGTGAAGACGACTAGCAGGAGCAAGGCAAAGGCTGAGAGGGCTGCCGTCCCTTTCGGGAAAGGTATTGAGGGTGAAGGCCAAGGGAGGAGAAAAGCTCTTGAGTGCAAGGAAAAAGATGGTCAAGAAGAGAAAACGATTTGGGGCTTCTTTCCCAGAAGAAGACCTCACCATAAGCAGGGTAGTAGCAAATGTCCCTTGGTGCATGGGTCAGGAACGGCGAGGCCATCCTGCACGTGCTCTCCGTCTCTGCACAGTTCACGCCGAGGGAACCCAAAGCCTTGCTTTCACCTCTGGCATCCCCACAACCAAATGAATGTAGATGGGACCAACAGCCTTCACGACGTAGTCTGAATGTGCGGATGTATTTAGCGGGACGCCCAGCAGCTGTGCCCAGGGCATGGCCAGCAAGGGCAGGGACAGCCCCCTGAGCCTCCTGGGCCCAGGGAGTGCCTCGGGGCCAGCAGCCCAAAGGCCTTCCTGGGAAGGATGCTGGGCGGAGGGCCGGCGGGCGGGGCCGCGCGGGGGGGCCCGTCACCCCCGTGCCACAGTGCCAGCACCCGGCAACGCAGCAGTCACCGTGCCCCGGGGCAGCATAAAAGGGAGCACGCTCCCGCGTCGCGCTGCCATAGCTGGCCTGGGGGCAGCCCCAAGACGTGCGAGAGGAAGTCCTTGAGGAGGCGGTGGAATTGCTTGGCGAGGGCTGAGGGAGGAAGGCCGGAGGAGGCTCGACGAGGCTGCTGGAGACGAGAAGAACCACCAAGAGCTGGAGGTTCGCGAGGCTGGCTGGCCTTTTCAGCTGGCTAGCAGTGTCAAGAGCAAGGGAATGCCTTCTTGAGGAGCACTGCAGAGCTCGCCATCCTCATCCCCTGCGGAGCCAGTGTCAGCAGCCGTGAGGAATGGGATGCAGAGATGTTGGCGGGGGCGCCGGTGCTTTGGAGCAGCCGCTGGTGCCTTGCCAGGCGCTGGAAGGATCGTTGTCCCCCAGATGGATCAGGCCGGGGGCGTTTTGCCCCTCTGGGAAGGCCCTGAGGTGGCAGCAGGCGGAGGGAGAATCGGGGTTGGGCATCTCCTGGGAGGCGTGAGCAGCCTGCGGGCCGAGGAGGCAGGTCTTGCTCACGTGCTCAGGGAATAGCCCATCGCCGGCGACGCTGGGGTCAGGAAGGAATTTTCCCCCGGGGCAGATCGGCTCTGGTGCCCGGGGGTTTTTTGCCTTCCTCTGCAGCACTGAGCATGAGCACTTGTCAGGGCTCCTCTGGGCCATTTTGGCTGGGTTACTGCCTGTTGCTCATGCACCACGAAGGTGGCCTCTCATGCCCTGCAGCTGCGGGGAGGAAGGCTTTTTTCCCCCCACGGTGGGCTAGCAAGTGTCCCCGGGGGTTTTTTGCCTTCCTCTGCAGCATTGAGCACGGCCCCTTGCCAGGGCTCCTTTGGGCCGCTTTGGCTAGGTGCCTGCTGCTCCTGTTCCACGAAGACGGCCCTCGTGCCCCGCATGCGGGGGGAGGACGCTTTCTAGACTCCCAGGGCGCACGCCCAGGGTGGCCCCCGGGGGTTGCTTCTTCTCCTGCGTAGCATTGAGCGCAGCCCCTTGTCAGGGCTCCTCTGGGCCCTTTGGGCTCAGTTCTTGCCCGCTGCTCTTGCACCTCCGAGGCGCCACTCGTGCCCTGGCGCTCCCTGGCTCTTTTGCCCATTGCAGGTTTGGAGCAGGAGCGAGCTCTGCTCTTCCCTTGGCTCCGTTTCCCGAGGTGTTCTTGCTTCTGCAAAACAGCCTGTGCTTGGAAAGGCTGCAGGCTTGCTGCACCATCCGGAGCTGCAGCTTTTCAGCTCTCCCTGCATGCCATCCAAGCGCAGGGCAGGCAGGAGAGCGCTTTTCATGCCTCCCTGGCCAAGAAGCACAGCGGAGCAAGTTTGGGAAGGCAAAAGGGGTGCTTGTCATCGACACGTGTCCTACTTGTCAAAATACCCCAGGGCACCACACCCCTCCTCTTCTCCTCCTTTTCGGTGTGTGGTGGGTACCCATCCTCCTTCTTCAAGTTCTTCTGCACTGCTGAGAAACGAGGGACTGCTTGGCCTGTATTCCTGCTGCTCCTTTCTGCAGCTTTCCTTTGCCAGACTGCAAGGGATGCTTTTTCAAACTAAACTGAAGAACACATCAGCCTGCTCCTGCCTCCACATGCGCATTGTGTTAATGCTCGTGAGCATCGGCTCTGAAAGAGATTCAGCCAAATAGCCCAAAAGAGCCTAAAACAAAAGAAGATCAAATAAAATAATAAAATAATAAAATAAAATACCAAAACAAAATAGAAACACATAAAGCAAGGTAAAATAAAATAAGATAAACCAACATAAAAGATAATAGTAAGAAATAAACCCAAAGAAAATGTAATAAAATCAAATACAGTAACCTAACATGAAAGAAACGAAACTAAACTAACATCAACCAACAGAACAAGACAGAAAATAAAAGAAAGTCAAATCAAGTAAAATGAAATCAAATCCTGTTCCCACTTGTATCCTTCTTGATTTGTGTCCTCAAAAGTGTTTCTGGAGCTGTAAACCCCCTGGCATTTCAGGCAAATAGTGGTCTCCTTGTTATTCGCCTCATCGTCAGTGCAGGGAATAGAACACAAGTGAAGAGAAGAGAAGGGTTGAGTTGGAAGGGACCTGCAGCGATCCTTCAGGACTGTCTAGCTGAGGTGAAGACGACTAGCAGGAGCAAGGCAAAGGCTGAGAGGGCTGCCGTCCCTTTCGGGAAAGGTATTGAGGGTGAAGGCCAAGGGAGGAGAAAAGCTCTTGAGTGCAAGGAAAAAGATGGTCAAGAAGAGAAAACGATTTGGGGCTTCTTTCCCAGAAGAAGACCTCAGCATAAGCAGGGTAGTAGCAAATGTCCCTTGGTGCATGGGTCAGGAACGGCGAGGCCATCCTGCACGTGCTCTCCGTCTCTGCACAGTTCACGCCGAGGGAACCCAAAGCCTTGCTTTCACCTCTGGCATCCCCACAACCAAATGAATGTAGATGGGACCAACAGCCTTCACGACGTAGTCTGAATGTGCAGATGTATTTAGCGGGACGCCCAGCAGCTGTGCCCAGGGCATGGCCAGCAAGGGCAGGGACAGCCCCCTGAGCCTCCTGGGCCCAGGGAGTGCCTCGGGGCCAGCAGCCCAAAGGCCTTCCTGGGAAGGATGCTGGGCGGAGGGCCGGCGGGCGGGGCCGCGCGGGGGGGCCCCGTCACCCCCGTGTCACAGTGCCAGCAGCCGGCAACGCAGCAGTCACCATGCCCCGGGGCAGCATAAAAGGGAGCACGCTCCTGCGTCGCGCTGCCATAGCTGGCCTGGGGGCAGCCCCAAGACGTGCGAGAGGAAGTCCTTGAGGAGGCGGTGGAATTGCTTGGCGAGGGCTGAGGGAGGAAGGCCGGAGGAGGCTCGACGAGGCTGCTGGAGACGAGAAGAACCACCAAGAGCTGGAGGTTCGCGAGGCTGGCTGGCCTTTTCAGCTGGCTAGCAGTGGCAAGAGCAAGGGAATGCCTTCTTGAGGAGCACTGCAGAGCTCGCCATCCTCATCCCCTGCGGAGCCAGTGTCAGCAGCCGTGAGGAATGGGATGCAGAGATGTTGGCGGGGGCGCCGGTGCTTTGGAGCAGCCGCTGGTGCCTTGCCAGGCGCTGGAAGGATCGTTGTCCCCCAGATGGATCAGGCCGGGGGCGTTTTGCCCCTCTGGGAAGGCCCTGAGGTGGCAGCAGGCGGAGAGAGAATCGGGGTTGGGCATCTCCTGGGAGGCGTGAGCAGCCTGCGGGCCGAGGAGGCAGGTCTTGCTCACGTGCTCAGGGAATAGCCCATCGCCGGCGACGCTGGGGTCAGGAAGGAATTTTCCCCCGGGGCAGATCGGCTCTGGTGCCCGGGGGTTTTTTGCCTTCCTCTGCAGCACTGAGCATGAGCACTTGTCAGGGCTCCTCTGGGCCATTTTGGCTGGGTTACTGCCTGTTGCTCATGCACCACGAAGGTGGCCTCTCATGCCCTGCAGCTGCGGGGAGGAAGGCTTTTTTCCCCCCACGGTGGGCTAGCAAGTGTCCCCGGGGGTTTTTTGCCTTCCTCTGCAGCATTGAGCACGGCCCCTTGCCAGGGCTCCTTTGGGCCGCTTTGGCTAGGTGCCTGCTACTCCTGTTCCACGAAGACGGCCCTCGTGCCCCACATGCGGGGGGAGGACGCTTTCTAGACTCCCAGGGCGCACGCCCAGGGTGGCCCCCGGGGGTTGCTTCTTCTCCTGCGTAGCATTGAGCGCAGCCCCTTGTCAGGGCTCCTCTGGGCCCTTTGGGCTCAGTTCTTGCCCGCTGCTCTTGCACCTCCGAGGCGCCACTCGTGCCCTGGCGCTCCCTGGCTCTTTTGCCCATTGCAGGTTTGGAGCAGGAGCGAGCTCTGCTCTTCCCTTGGCTCCGTTTCCCGAGGTGTTCTTGCTTCTGCAAAACAGCCTGTGCTTGGAAAGGCTGCAGGCTTGCTGCACCATCCGGAGCTGCAGCTTTTCAGCTCTCCCTGCATGCCATCCAAGCGCAGGGCAGGCAGGAGAGCGCTTTTCATGCCTCCCTGGCCAAGAAGCACAGCGGAGCAAGTTTGGGAAGGCAAAAGGGGTGCTTGTCATCGACACGTGTCCTGCTTGTCAAAATACCCCAGGGCACCACACCCCTCCTCTTCTCCTCCTTTTCGGTGTGTGGTGGGTACCCATCCTCCTTCTTCAAGTTCTTCTGCACTGCTGAGAAACGAGGGACTGCTTGGCCTGTATTCCTGCTGCTCCTTTCTGCAGCTTTCCTTTGCCAGACTGCAAGGGATGCTTTTTCAAACTAAACTGAAGAACACATCAGCCTGCTCCTGGCTCCACATGCGCATTGTGTTAATGCTCGTGAGCATCGGCTCTGAAAGAGATTCAGCCAAATAGCCCAAAAGAGCCTAAAACAAAAGAAGATCAAATAAAATAATAAAATAATAAAATAAAATACCAAAACAAAATAGAAACACATAAAGCAAGGTAAAATAAAATAAGATAAACCAACATAAAAGATAATAGTAAGAAATAAACCCAAAGAAAATGTAATAAAATCAAATACAGTAACCTAACATGAAAGAAACGAAACTAAACTAACATCAACCAACAGAACAAGACAGAAAATAAAAGAAAGTCAAATCAAGTAAAATGAAATCAAATCCTGTTCCCACTTGTATCCTTCTTGATTTGTGTCCTCAAAAGTGTTTCTGGAGCTGTAAACCCCCTGGCATTTCAGGCAAATAGTGGTCTCCTTGTTATTCGCCTCATCGTCAGTGCAGGGAATAGAACACAAGTGAAGAGAAGAGAAGGGTTGAGTTGGAAGGGACCTGCAGCGATCCTTCAGGACTGTCTAGCTGAGGTGAAGACGACTAGCAGGAGCAAGGCAAAGGCTGAGAGGGCTGCCGTCCCTTTCGGGAAAGGTATTGAGGGTGAAGGCCAAGGGAGGAGAAAAGCTCTTGAGTGCAAGGAAAAAGATGGTCAAGAAGAGAAAACGATTTGGGGCTTCTTTCCCAGAAGAAGACCTCAGCATAAGCAGGGTAGTAGCAAATGTCCCTTGGTGCATGGGTCAGGAACGGCGAGGCCATCCTGCACGTGCTCTCCGTCTCTGCACAGTTCACGCCGAGGGAACCCAAAGCCTTGCTTTCACCTCTGGCATCCCCACAACCAAATGAATGTAGATGGGACCAACAGCCTTCACGACGTAGTCTGAATGTGCAGATGTATTTAGCGGGACGCCCAGCAGCTGTGCCCAGGGCATGGCCAGCAAGGGCAGTGACAGCCCCCTGAGCCTCCTGGGCCCAGGGAGTGCCTCGGGGCCAGCAGCCCAAAGGCCTTCCTGGGAAGGATGCTGGGCGGAGGGCCGGCGGGCGGGGCCGCGCGGGGGGGCCCCGTCACCCCCGTGTCACAGTGCCAGCACCCGGCAACGCAGCAGTCACCATGCCCCGGGGCAGCATAAAAGGGAGCACGCTCCCGCGTCGCGCTGCCATAGCTGGCCTGGGGGCAGCCCCAAGACGTGCGAGAGGAAGTCCTTGAGGAGGCGGTGGAATTACTTGGCAAGGGCTGAGGGAGGAAGGCCGGAGGAGGCTCAACGAGGCTGCTGGAGACGAGAAGAACCACCAAGAGCTGGAGGTTCGCGAGGCTGGCTGGCCTTTTCAGCTGGCTAGCAGTGTCAAGAGCAAGGGAATGCCTTCTTGAGGAGCACTGCAGAGCTCGCCATCCTCATCCCCTGCGGAGCCAGTGTCAGCAGCCGTGAGGAATGGGATGCAGAGATGTTGGCGGGGGCGCCGGTGCTTTGGAGCAGCCGCTGGTGCCTTGCCAGGCGCTGGAAGGATCGTTGTCCCCCAGATGGATCAGGCCGGGGGCGTTTTGTCCCTCTGGGAAGGCCCTGAGGTGGCAGCAGGCGGAGGGAGAATCGGGGTTGGGCATCTCCTGGGAGGCGTGAGCAGCCTGCGGGCCGAGGAGGCAGGTCTTGCTCACGTGCTCAGGGAATAGCCCATCGCCGGCGACGCTGGGGTCAGGAAGGAATTTTCCCCCGGGGCAGATCGGCTCTGGTGCCCGGGGGTTTTTTGCCTTCCTCTGCAGCACTGAGCATGAGCACTTGTCAGGGCTCCTCTGGGCCATTTTGGCTGGGTTACTGCCTGTTGCTCATGCACCACGAAGGTGGCCTCTCATGCCCTGCAGCTGCGGG
Source organism: Platalea leucorodia (assembly GCF_965183815.1). Lineage (NCBI taxonomy): Eukaryota > Metazoa > Chordata > Aves > Pelecaniformes > Threskiornithidae > Platalea > Platalea leucorodia. The sequence continues at coordinate 10,502,221 of NC_138839.1, read as the reverse complement.
GAGGAAGGCTTTTTTCCCCCCACGGTGGGCTAGCAAGTGTCCCCGGAGGTTTTTTGCCTTCCTCTGCAGCATTGAGCACGGCCCCTTGCCAGGGCTCCTTTGGGCCGCTTTGGCTAGGTGCCTGCTGCTCCTGTTCCACGAAGACGGCCCTCGTGCCCTGCATGCGGGCGGGAGGACGCTTTCTAGACTCCCAGGGCGGACGCCCAGGGTGGCCCCCGGGGGTTGCCTCTTCTCCTGCGTAGCATTGAGCGCAGCCCCTTGTCAGGGCTCCTCTGGGCCCTTTGGGCTCAGTTCTTGCCCGCTGCTCTTGCACCTCCGAGGCGCCACTCGTGCCCTGGCGCTCCCTGGCTCTTTTGCCCATTGCAGGTTTGGAGCAGGAGCGAGCTCTGCTCTTCCCTTGGCTCCGTTTCCCGAGGTGTTCTTGCTTCTGCAAAACAGCCTGTGCTTGGAAAGGCTGCAGGCTTGCTGCACCATCCGGAGCTGCAGCTTTTCAGCTCTCCCTGCATGCCATCCAAGCGCAGGGCAGGCAGGAGAGCGCTTTTCATGCCTCCCTGGCCAAGAAGCACAGCGGAGCAAGTTTGGGAAGGCAAAAGGGGTGCTTGTCATCGACACGTGTCCTACTTGTCAAAATACCCCAGGGCACCACACCCCTCCTCTTCTCCTCCTTTTCGGTGTGTGGTGGGTACCCATCCTCCTTCTTCAAGTTCTTCTGCACTGCTGAGAAACGAGGGACTGCTTGGCCTGTATTCCTGCTGCTCCTTTCTGCAGCTTTCCTTTGCCAGACTGCAAGGGATGCTTTTTCAAACTAAACTGAAGAACACATCAGCCTGCTCCTGCCTCCACATGCGCATTGTGTTAATGCTCGTGAGCATCGGCTCTGAAAGAGATTCAGCCAAATAGCCCAAAAGAGCCTAAAACAAAAGAAGATCAAATAAAATAATAAAATAATAAAATAAAATACCAAAACAAAATAGAAACACATAAAGCAAGGTAAAATAAAATAAGATAAACCAACATAAAAGATAATAGTAAGAAATAAACCCAAAGAAAATGTAATAAAATCAAATACAGTAACCTAACATGAAAGAAACGAAACTAAACTAACATCAACCAACAGAACAAGACAGAAAATAAAAGAAAGTCAAATCAAGTAAAATGAAATCAAATCCTGTTCCCACTTGTATCCTTCTTGATTTGTGTCCTCAAAAGTGTTTCTGGAGCTGTAAACCCCCTGGCATTTCAGGCAAATAGTGGTCTCCTTGTTATTCGCCTCATCGTCAGTGCAGGGAATAGAACACAAGTGAAGAGAAGAGAAGGGTTGAGTTGGAAGGGACCTGCAGCGATCCTTCAGGACTGTCTAGCTGAGGTGAAGACGACTAGCAGGAGCAAGGCAAAGGCTGAGAGGGCTGCCGTCCCTTTCAGGAAAGGTATTGAGGGTGAAGGCCAAGGGAGGAGAAAAGCTCTTGAGTGCAAGGAAAAAGATGGTCAAGAAGAGAAAACGATTTGGGGCTTCTTTCCCAGAAGAAGACCTCACCATAAGCAGGGTAGTAGCAAATGTCCCTTGGTGCATGGGTCAGGAACGGCGAGGCCATCCTGCACGTGCTCTCCGTCTCTGCACAGTTCACGCCGAGGGAACCCAAAGCCTTGCTTTCACCTCTGGCATCCCCACAACCAAATGAATGTAGATGGGACCAACAGCCTTCACGACGTAGTCTGAATGTGCAGATGTATTTAGCGGGACGCCCAGCAGCTGTGCCCAGGGCATGGCCAGCAAGGGCAGGGACAGCCCCCTGAGCCTCCTGGGCCCAGGGAGTGCCTCGGGGCCAGCAGCCCAAAGGCCTTCCTGGGAAGGATGCTGGGCGGAGGGCCGGCGGGCGGGGCCGCGCGGGGGGGCCCCGTCACCCCCGTGTCACAGTGCCAGCACCCGGCAACGCAGCAGTCACCATGCCCCGGGGCAGCATAAAAGGGAGCACGCTCCTGCGTCGCGCTGCCATAGCTGGCCTGGGGGCAGCCCCAAGACGTGCGAGAGGAAGTCCTTGAGGAGGCGGTGGAATTACTTGGCAAGGGCTGAGGGAGGAAGGCCGGAGGAGGCTCGACGAGGCTGCTGGAGACGAGAAGAACCACCAAGAGCTGGAGGTTCGCGAGGCTGGCTGGCCTTTTCAGCTGGCTAGCAGTGTCAAGAGCAAGGGAATGCCTTCTTGAGGAGCACTGCAGAGCTCGCCATCCTCATCCCCTGCGGAGCCAGTGTCAGCAGCCGTGAGGAATGGGATGCAGAGATGTTGGCGGGGGCGCCGGTGCTTTGGAGCAGCCGCTGGTGCCTTGCCAGGCGCTGGAAGGATCGTTGTCCCCCAGGTGGATCAGGCCGGGGGCGTTTTGCCCCTCTGGGAAGGCCCTGAGGTGGCAGCAGGCGGAGAGAGAATCGGGGTTGGGCATCTCCTGGGAGGCGTGAGCAGCCTGCGGGCCGAGGAGGCAGGTCTTGCTCACGTGCTCAGGGAATAGCCCATCGCCGGCGACGCTGGGGTCAGGAAGGAATTTTCCCCCGGGGCAGATCGGCTCTGGTGCCCGGGGGTTTTTTGCCTTCCTCTGCAGCACTGAGCATGAGCACTTGTCAGGGCTCCTCTGGGCCATTTTGGCTGGGTTACTGCCTGTTGCTCATGCACCACGAAGGTGGCCTCTCATGCCCTGCAGCTGCGGGGAGGAAGGCTTTTTTCCCCCCACGGTGGGCTAGCAAGTGTCCCCGGGGGTTTTTTGCCTTCCTCTGCAGCATTGAGCACGGCCCCTTGCCAGGGCTCCTTTGGGCCGCTTTGGCTAGGTGCCTGCTACTCCTGTTCCACGAAGACGGCCCTCGTGCCCCGCATGCGGGGGGAGGACGCTTTCTAGACTCCCAGGGCGCACGCCCAGGGTGGCCCCCGGGGGTTGCTTCTTCTCCTGCGTAGCATTGAGCGCAGCCCCTTGTCAGGGCTCCTCTGGGCCCTTTGGGCTCAGTTCTTGCCCGCTGCTCTTGCACCTCCGAGGCGCCACTCGTGCCCTGGCGCTCCCTGGCTCTTTTGCCCATTGCAGGTTTGGAGCAGGAGCGAGCTCTGCTCTTCCCTTGGCTCCGTTTCCCGAGGTGTTCTTGCTTCTGCAAAACAGCCTGTGCTTGGAAAGGCTGCAGGCTTGCTGCACCATCCGGAGCTGCAGCTTTTCAGCTCTCCCTGCATGCCATCCAAGCGCAGGGCAGGCAGGAGAGCGCTTTTCATGCCTCCCTGGCCAAGAAGCACAGCGGAGCAAGTTTGGGAAGGCAAAAGGGGTGCTTGTCATCGACACGTGTCCTGCTTGTCAAAATACCCCAGGGCACCACACCCCTCCTCTTCTCCTCCTTTTCGGTGTGTGGTGGGTACCCATCCTCCTTCTTCAAGTTCTTCTGCACTGCTGAGAAACGAGGGACTGCTTGGCCTGTATTCCTGCTGCTCCTTTCTGCAGCTTTCCTTTGCCAGACTGCAAGGGATGCTTTTTCAAACTAAACTGAAGAACACATCAGCCTGCTCCTGCCTCCACATGCGCATTGTGTTAATGCTCGTGAGCATCGGCTCTGAAAGAGATTCAGCCAAATAGCCCAAAAGAGCCTAAAACAAAAGAAGATCAAATAAAATAATAAAATAATAAAATAAAATACCAAAACAAAATAGAAACACATAAAGCAAGGTAAAATAAAATAAGATAAACCAACATAAAAGATAATAGTAAGAAATAAACCCAAAGAAAATGTAATAAAATCAAATACAGTAACCTAACATGAAAGAAACGAAACTAATCTAACATCAACCAACAGAACAAGACAGAAAATAAAAGAAAGTCAAATCAAGTAAAATGAAATCAAATCCTGTTCCCACTTGTATCCTTCTTGATTTGTGTCCTCAAAAGTGTTTCTGGAGCTGTAAACCCCCTGGCATTTCAGGCAAATAGTGGTCTCCTTGTTATTCGCCTCATCGTCAGTGCAGGGAATAGAACACAAGTGAAGAGAAGAGAAGGGTTGAGTTGGAAGGGACCTGCAGCGATCCTTCAGGACTGTCTAGCTGAGGTGAAGACGACTAGCAGGAGCAAGGCAAAGGCTGAGAGGGCTGCCGTCCCTTTCGGGAAAGGTATTGAGGGTGAAGGCCAAGGGAGGAGAAAAGCTCTTGAGTGCAAGGAAAAAGATGGTCAAGAAGAGAAAACGATTTGGGGCTTCTTTCCCAGAAGAAGACCTCACCATAAGCAGGGTAGTAGCAAATGTCCCTTGGTGCATGGGTCAGGAACGGCGAGGCCATCCTGCACGTGCTCTCCGTCTCTGCACAGTTCACGCCGAGGGAACCCAAAGCCTTGCTTTCACCTCTGGCATCCCCACAACCAAATGAATGTAGATGGGACCAACAGCCTTCACGACGTAGTCTGAATGTGCAGATGTATTTAGCGGGACGCCCAGCAGCTGTGCCCAGGGCATGGCCAGCAAGGGCAGGGACAGCCCCCTGAGCCTCCTGGGCCCAGGGAGTGCCTCGGGGCCAGCAGCCCAAAGGCCTTCCTGGGAAGGATGCTGGGCGGAGGGCCGGCGGGCGGGGCTGCGCGGGGGGGCCCCGTCACCCCCGTGTCACAGTGCCAGCACCCGGCAACGCAGCAGTCACCATGCCCCGGGGCAGCATAAAAGGGAGCACGCTCCCGCGTCGCGCTGCCATAGCTGGCCTGGGGGCAGCCCCAAGACGTGCGAGAGGAAGTCCTTGAGGAGGCGGTGGAATTACTTGGCAAGGGCTGAGGGAGGAAGGCCGGAGGAGGCTCGACGAGGCTGCTGGAGACGAGAAGAACCACCAAGAGCTGGAGGTTCGCGAGGCTGGCTGGCCTTTTCAGCTGGCTAGCAGTGTCAAGAGCAAGGGAATGCCTTCTTGAGGAGCACTGCAGAGCTCGCCATCCTCATCCCCTGCGGAGCCAGTGTCAGCAGCCGTGAGGAATGGGATGCAGAGATGTTGGCGGGGGCGCCGGTGCTTTGGAGCAGCCGCTGGTGCCTTGCCAGGCGCTGGAAGGATCGTTGTCCCCCAGATGGATCAGGCCGGGGGCGTTTTGCCCCTCTGGGAAGGCCCTGAGGTGGCAGCAGGCGGAGGGAGAATCGGGGTTGGGCATCTCCTGGGAGGCGTGAGCAGCCTGCGGGCCGAGGAGGCAGGTCTTGCTCACGTGCTCAGGGAATAGCCCATCGCCGGCGACGCTGGGGTCAGGAAGGAATTTTCCCCTGGGGCAGATCGGCTCTGGTGCCCGGGGGTTTTTTGCCTTCCTCTGCAGCACTGAGCATGAGCACTTGTCAGGGCTCCTCTGGGCCATTTTGGCTGGGTTACTGCCTGTTGCTCATGCACCACGAAGGTGGCCTCTCATGCCCTGCAGCTGCGGGGAGGAAGGCTTTTTTCCCCCCACGGTGGGCTAGCAAGTGTCCCCGGGGATTTTTTGCCTTCCTCTGCAGCATTGAGCACGGCCCCTTGCCAGGGCTCCTTTGGGCCGCTTTGGCTAGGTGCCTGCTGCTCCTGTTCCACGAAGACGGCCCTCGTGCCCCGCATGCGGGCGGGAGGACGCTTTCTAGACTCCCAGGGCGCACGCCCAGGGTGGCCCCCGGGGGTTGCTTCTTCTCCTGCGTAGCATTGAGCGCAGCCCCTTGTCAGGGCTCCTCTGGGCCCTTTGGGCTCAGTTCTTGCCCGCTGCTCTTGCACCTCCGAGGCGCCACTCGTGCCCTGGCGCTCCCTGGCTCTTTTGCCCATTGCAGGTTTGGAGCAGGAGCGAGCTCTGCTCTTCCCTTGGCTCCGTTTCCCGAGGTGTTCTTGCTTCTGCAAAACAGCCTGTGCTTGGAAAGGCTGCAGGCTTGCTGCACCATCCGGAGCTGCAGCTTTTCAGCTCTCCCTGCATGCCATCCAAGCGCAGGGCAGGCAGGAGAGCGCTTTTCATGCCTCCCTGGCCAAGAAGCACAGCGGAGCAAGTTTGGGAAGGCAAAAGGGGTGCTTGTCATCGACACGTGTCCTGCTTGTGAAAATACCCCAGGGCACCACACCCCTCCTCTTCTCCTCCTTTTCGGTGTGTGGTGGGTACCCATCCTCCTTCTTCAAGTTCTTCTGCACTGCTGAGAAACGAGGGACTGCTTGGCCTGTATTCCTGCTGCTCCTTTCTGCAGCTTTCCTTTGCCAGACTGCAAGGGATGCTTTTTCAAACTAAACTGAAGAACACATCAGCCTGCTCCTGCCTCCACATGCGCATTGTGTTAATGCTCGTGAGCATCGGCTCTGAAAGAGATTCAGCCAAATAGCCCAAAAGAGCCTAAAACAAAAGAAGATCAAATAAAATAATAAAATAATAAAATAAAATACCAAAACAAAATAGAAACACATAAAGCAAGGTAAAATAAAATAAGATAAACCAACATAAAAGATAATAGTAAGAAATAAACCCAAAGAAAATGTAATAAAATCAAATACAGTAACCTAACATGAAAGAAACGAAACTAAACTAACATCAACCAACAGAACAAGACAGAAAATAAAAGAAAGTCAAATCAAGTAAAATGAAATCAAATCCTGTTCCCACTTGTATCCTTCTTGATTTGTGTCCTCAAAAGTGTTTCTGGAGCTGTAAACCCCCTGGCATTTCAGGCAAATAGTGGTCTCCTTGTTATTCGCCTCATCGTCAGTGCAGGGAATAGAACACAAGTGAAGAGAAGAGAAGGGTTGAGTTGGAAGGGACCTGCAGCGATCCTTCAGGACTGTCTAGCTGAGGTGAAGACGACTAGCAGGTGCAAGACAAAGGCTGAGAGGGCTGCCGTCCCTTTCGGGAAAGGTATTGAGGGTGAAGGCCAAGGGAGGAGAAAAGCTCTGGAGTGCAAGGAAAAAGATGGTCAAGAAGAGAAAACGATTTGGGGCTTCTTTCCCAGAAGAAGACCTCACCATAAGCAGGGTAGTAGCAAATGTCCCTTGGTGCATGGGTCAGGAACGGCGAGGCCATCCTGCACGTGCTCTCCGTCTCTGCACAGTTCACGCCGAGGGAACCCAAAGCCTTGCTTTCACCTCTGGCATCCCCACAACCAAATGAATGTAGATGGGACCAACAGCCTTCACGGCGTAGTCTGAATGTGCAGATGTATTTAGCGGGACGCCCAGCAGCTGTGCCCAGGGCATGGCCAGCAAGGGCAGGGACAGCCCCCTGAGCCTCCTGGGCCCAGGGAGTGCCTCGGGGCCAGCAGCCCAAAGGCCTTCCTGGGAAGGATGCTGGGCGGAGGGCCGGCGGGCGGGGCCGCGCGGGGGGGCCCCGTCACCCCCGTGTCACAGTGCCAGCACCCGGCAACGCAGCAGTCACCATGCCCCGGGGCAGCATAAAAGGGAGCACGCTCCTGCGTCGCGCTGCCATAGCTGGCCTGGGGGCAGCCCCAAGACGTGCGAGAGGAAGTCCTTGAGGAGGCGGTGGAATTACTTGGCGAGGGCTGAGGGAGGAAGGCCGGAGGAGGCTCGACGAGGCTGCTGGAGACGAGGAGAACCACCAAGAGCTGGAGGTTCGCGAGGCTGGCTGGCCTTTTCAGCTGGCTAGCAGTGTCAAGAGCAAGGGAATGCCTTCTTGAGGAGCACTGCAGAGCTCGCCATCCTCATCCCCTGCGGAGCCAGTGTCAGCAGCCGTGAGGAATGGGATGCAGAGATGTTGGCGGGGGCGCCGGTGCTTTGGAGCAGCCGCTGGTGCCTTGCCAGGCGCTGGAAGGATCGTTGTCCCCCAGATGGATCAGGCCGGGGGCGTTTTGCCCCTCTGGGAAGGCCCTGAGGTGGCAGCAGGCGGAGGGAGAATCGGGGTTGGGCATCTCCTGGGAGGCGTGAGCAGCCTGCGGGCCGAGGAGGCAGGTCTTGCTCACGTGCTCAGGGAATAGCCCATCGCCGGCGACGCTGGGGTCAGGAAGGAATTTTCCCCCGGGGCAGATCGGCTCTGGTGCCCGGGGGTTTTTTGCCTTCCTCTGCAGCACTGAGCATGAGCACTTGTCAGGGCTCCTCTGGGCCATTTTGGCTGGGTTACTGCCTGTTGCTCATGCACCACGAAGGTGGCCTCTCATGCCCTGCAGCTGCGGGGAGGAAGGCTTTTTTCCCCCCACGGTGGGCTAGCAAGTGTCCCCGGGGGTTTTTTGCCTTCCTCTGCAGCATTGAGCACGGCCCCTTGCCAGGGCTCCTTTGGGCCGCTTTGGCTAGGTGCCTGCTACTCCTGTTCCACGAAGACGGCCCTCGTGCCCCACATGCGGGGGGAGGACGCTTTCTAGACTCCCAGGGCGCACGCCCAGGGTGGCCCCCGGGGGTTGCTTCTTCTCCTGCGTAGCATTGAGCGCAGCCCCTTGTCAGGGCTCCTCTGGGCCCTTTGGGCTCAGTTCTTGCCCGCTGCTCTTGCACCTCCGAGGCGCCACTCGTGCCCTGGCGCTCCCTGGCTCTTTTGCCCATTGCAGGTTTGGAGCAGGAGCGAGCTCTGCTCTTCCCTTGGCTCCGTTTCCCGAGGTGTTCTTGCTTCTACAAAACAGCCTGTGCTTGGAAAGGCTGCAGGCTTGCTGCACCATCCGGAGCTGCAGCTTTTCAGCTCTCCCTGCATGCCATCCAAGCGCAGGCCAGGCAGGAGAGCGCTTTTCATGCCTCCCTGGCCAAGAAGCACAGCGGAGCAAGTTTGGGAAGGCAAAAGGGGTGCTTGTCATCGACACGTGTCCTGCTTGTCAAAATACCCCAGGGCACCACACCCCTCCTCTTCTCCTCCTTTTCGGTGTGTGGTGGGTACCCATCCTCCTTCTTCAAGTTCTTCTGCACTGCTGAGAAACGAGGGACTGCTTGGCCTGTATTCCTGCTGCTCCTTTCTGCAGCTTTCCTTTGCCAGACTGCAAGGGATGCTTTTTCAAACTAAACTGAAGAACACATCAGCCTGCTCCTGCCTCCACATGCGCATTGTGTTAATGCTCGTGAGCATCGGCTCTGAAAGAGATTCAGCCAAATAGCCCAAAAGAGCCTAAAACAAAAGAAGATCAAATAAAATAATAAAATAATAAAATAAAATACCAAAACAAAATAGAAACACATAAAGCAAGGTAAAATAAAATAAGATAAACCAACATAAAAGATAATAGTAAGAAATAAACCCAAAGAAAATGTAATAAAATCAAATACAGTAACCTAACATGAAAGAAACGAAACTAAACTAACATCAACCAACAGAACAAGACAGAAAATAAAAGAAAGTCAAATCAAGTAAAATGAAATCAAATCCTGTTCCCACTTGTATCCTTCTTGATTTGTGTCCTCAAAAGTGTTTCTGGAGCTGTAAACCCCCTGGCATTTCAGGCAAATAGTGGTCTCCTTGTTATTCGCCTCATCGTCAGTGCAGGGAATAGAACACAAGTGAAGAGAAGAGAAGGGTTGAGTTGGAAGGGACCTGCAGCGATCCTTCAGGACTGTCTAGCTGAGGTGAAGACGACTAGCAGGAGCAAGGCAAAGGCTGAGAGGGCTGCCGTCCCTTTCGGGAAAGGTATTGAGGGTGAAGGCCAAGGGAGGAGAAAAGCTCTTGAGTGCAAGGAAAAAGATGGTCAAGAAGAGAAAACGATTTGGGACTTCTTTCCCAGAAGAAGACCTCACCATAAGCAGGGTAGTAGCAAATGTCCCTTGGTGCATGGGTCAGGAACGGCGAGGCCATCCTGCACGTGCTCTCCGTCTCTGCACAGTTCACGCCGAGGGAACCCAAAGCCTTGCTTTCACCTCTGGCATCCCCACAACCAAATGAATGTAGATGGGACCAACAGCCTTCACGGCGTAGTCTGAATGTGCAGATGTATTTAGCGGGACGCCCAGCAGCTGTGCCCAGGGCATGGCCAGCAAGGGCAGGGACAGCCCCCTGAGCCTCCTGGGCCCAGGGAGTGCCTCGGGGCCAGCAGCCCAAAGGCCTTCCTGGGAAGGATGCTGGGCGGAGGGCCGGCGGGCGGGGCTGCGCGGGGGGGCCCCGTCACCCCCGTGTCACAGTGCCAGCACCCAGCAACGCAGCAGTCACCATGCCCCGGGGCAGCATAAAAGGGAGCACGCTCCCGCGTCGCGCTGCCATAGCTGGCCTGGGGGCAGCCCCAAGACGTGCGAGAGGAAGTCCTTGAGGAGGCGGTGGAATTACTTGGCAAGGGCTGAGGGAGGAAGGCCGGAGGAGGCTCGACGAGGCTGCTGGAGACGAGAAGAACCACCAAGAGCTGGAGGTTCGCGAGGCTGGCTGGCCTTTTCAGCTGGCTAGCAGTGTCAAGAGCAAGGGAATGCCTTCTTGAGGAGCACTGCAGAGCTCGCCATCCTCATCCCCTGCGGAGCCAGTGTCAGCAGCCGTGAGGAATGGGATGCAGAGATGTTGGCGGGGGCGCCGGTGCTTTGGAGCAGCCGCTGGTGCCTTGCCAGGCGCTGGAAGGATCGTTGTCCCCCAGATGGATCAGGCCGGGGGCGTTTTGCCCCTCTGGGAAGGCCCTGAGGTGGCAGCAGGCGGAGGGAGAATCGGGGTTGGGCATCTCCTGGGAGGCGTGAGCAGCCTGCGGGCCGAGGAGGCAGGTCTTGCTCACGTGCTCAGGGAATAGCCCATCGCCGGCGACGCTGGGGTCAGGAAGGAATTTTCCCCTGGGGCAGATCGGCTCTGGTGCCCGGGGGTTTTTTGCCTTCCTCTGCAGCACTGAGCATGAGCACTTGTCAGGGCTCCTCTGGGCCATTTTGGCTGGGTTACTGCCTGTTGCTCATGCACCACGAAGGTGGCCTCTCATGCCCTGCAGCTGCGGGGAGGAAGGCTTTTTTCCCCCCACGGTGGGCTAGCAAGTGTCCCCGGGGATTTTTTGCCTTCCTCTGCAGCATTGAGCACGGCCCCTTGCCAGGGCTCCTTTGGGCCGCTTTGGCTAGGTGCCTGCTGCTCCTGTTCCACGAAGACGGCCCTCGTGCCCCGCATGCGGGCGGGAGGACGCTTTCTAGACTCCCAGGGCGCACGCCCAGGGTGGCCCCCGGGGGTTGCTTCTTCTCCTGCGTAGCATTGAGCGCAGCCCCTTGTCAGGGCTCCTCTGGGCCCTTTGGGCTCAGTTCTTGCCCGCTGCTCTTGCACCTCCGAGGCGCCACTCGTGCCCTGGCGCTCCCTGGCTCTTTTGCCCATTGCAGGTTTGGAGCAGGAGCGAGCTCTGCTCTTCCCTTGGCTCCGTTTCCCGAGGTGTTCTTGCTTCTGCAAAACAGCCTGTGCTTGGAAAGGCTGCAGGCTTGCTGCACCATCCGGAGCTGCAGCTTTTCAGCTCTCCCTGCATGCCATCCAAGCGCAGGCCAGGCAGGAGAGCGCTTTTCATGCCTCCCTGGCCAAGAAGCACAGCGGAGCAAGTTTGGGAAGGCAAAAGGGGTGCTTGTCATCGACACGTGTCCTGCTTGTGAAAATACCCCAGGGCACCACACCCCTCCTCTTCTCCTCCTTTTCGGTGTGTGGTGGGTACCCATCCTCCTTCTTCAAGTTCTTCTGCACTGCTGAGAAACGAGGGACTGCTTGGCCTGTATTCCTGCTGCTCCTTTCTGCAGCTTTCCTTTGCCAGACTGCAAGGGATGCTTTTTCAAACTAAACTGAAGAACACATCAGCCTGCTCCTGCCTCCACATGCGCATTGTGTTAATGCTCGTGAGCATCGGCTCTGAAAGAGATTCAGCCAAATAGCCCAAAAGAGCCTAAAACAAAAGAAGATCAAATAAAATAATAAAATAATAAAATAAAATACCAAAACAAAATAGAAACACATAAAGCAAGGTAAAATAAAATAAGATAAACCAACATAAAAGATAATAGTAAGAAATAAACCCAAAGAAAATGTAATAAAATCAAATACAGTAACCTAACATGAAAGAAACGAAACTAAACTAACATCAACCAACAGAACAAGACAGAAAATAAAAGAAAGTCAAATCAAGTAAAATGAAATCAAATCCTGTTCCCACTTGTATCCTTCTTGATTTGTGTCCTCAAAAGTGTTTCTGGAGCTGTAAACCCCCTGGCATTTCAGGCAAATAGTGGTCTCCTTGTTATTCGCCTCATCGTCAGTGCAGGGAATAGAACACAAGTGAAGAGAAGAGAAGGGTTGAGTTGGAAGGGACCTGCAGCGATCCTTCAGGACTGTCTAGCTGAGGTGAAGACGACTAGCAGGTGCAAGACAAAGGCTGAGAGGGCTGCCGTCCCTTTCGGGAAAGGTATTGAGGGTGAAGGCCAAGGGAGGAGAAAAGCTCTGGAGTGCAAGGAAAAAGATGGTCAAGAAGAGAAAACGATTTGGGGCTTCTTTCCCAGAAGAAGACCTCACCATAAGCAGGGTAGTAGCAAATGTCCCTTGGTGCATGGGTCAGGAACGGCGAGGCCATCCTGCACGTGCTCTCCGTCTCTGCACAGTTCACGCCGAGGGAACCCAAAGCCTTGCTTTCACCTCTGGCATCCCCACAACCAAATGAATGTAGATGGGACCAACAGCCTTCACGGCGTAGTCTGAATGTGCAGATGTATTTAGCGGGACGCCCAGCAGCTGTGCCCAGGGCATGGCCAGCAAGGGCAGGGACAGCCCCCTGAGCCTCCTGGGCCCAGGGAGTGCCTCGGGGCCAGCAGCCCAAAGGCCTTCCTGGGAAGGATGCTGGGCGGAGGGCCGGCGGGCGGGGCCGCGCGGGGGGGCCCCGTCACCCCCGTGTCACAGTGCCAGCACCCGGCAACGCAGCAGTCACCATGCCCCGGGGCAGCATAAAAGGGAGCACGCTCCTGCGTCGCGCTGCCATAGCTGGCCTGGGGGCAGCCCCAAGACGTGCGAGAGGAAGTCCTTGAGGAGGCGGTGGAATTACTTGGCGAGGGCTGAGGGAGGAAGGCCGGAGGAGGCTCGACGAGGCTGCTGGAGACGAGGAGAACCACCAAGAGCTGGAGGTTCGCGAGGCTGGCTGGCCTTTTCAGCTGGCTAGCAGTGGCAAGAGCAAGGGAATGCCTTCTTGAGGAGCACTGCAGAGCTCGCCATCCTCATCCCCTGCGGAGCCAGTGTCAGCAGCCGTGAGGAATGGGATGCAGAGATGTTGGCGGGGGCGCCGGTGCTTTGGAGCAGCCGCTGGTGCCTTGCCAGGCGCTGGAAGGATCGTTGTCCCCCAGATGGATCAGGCCGGGGGCGTTTTGCCCCTCTGGGAAGGCCCTGAGGTGGCAGCAGGCGGAGGGAGAATCGGGGTTGGGCATCTCCTGGGAGGTGTGAGCAGCCTGCGGGCCGAGGAGGCAGGTCTTGCTCACGTGCTCAGGGAATAGCCCATCGCCGGCGACGCTGGGGTCAGGAAGGAATTTTCCCCCGGGGCAGATCGGCTCTGGTGCCCGGGGGTTTTTTGCCTTCCTCTGCAGCACTGAGCATGAGCACTTGTCAGGGCTCCTCTGGGCCATTTTGGCTGGGTTACTGCCTGTTGCTCATGCACCACGAAGGTGGCCTCTCATGCCCTGCAGCTGCGGGGAGGAAGGCTTTTTTCCCCCCACGGTGGGCTAGCAAGTGTCCCCGGGGGTTTTTTGCCTTCCTCTGCAGCATTGAGCACGGCCCCTTGCCAGGGCTCCTTTGGGCCGCTTTGGCTAGGTGCCTGCTACTCCTGTTCCACGAAGACGGCCCTCGTGCCCCACATGCGGGGGGAGGACGCTTTCTAGACTCCCAGGGCGCACGCCCAGGGTGGCCCCCGGGGGTTGCTTCTTCTCCTGCGTAGCATTGAGCGCAGCCCCTTGTCAGGGCTCCTCTGGGCCCTTTGGGCTCAGTTCTTGCCCGCTGCTCTTGCACCTCCGAGGCGCCACTCGTGCCCTGGCGCTCCCTGGCTCTTTTGCCCATTGCAGGTTTGGAGCAGGAGCGAGCTCTGCTCTTCCCTTGGCTCCGTTTCCCGAGGTGTTCTTGCTTCTACAAAACAGCCTGTGCTTGGAAAGGCTGCAGGCTTGCTGCACCATCCGGAGCTGCAGCTTTTCAGCTCTCCCTGCATGCCATCCAAGCGCAGGGCAGGCAGGAGAGCGCTTTTCATGCCTCCCTGGCCAAGAAGCACAGCGGAGCAAGTTTGGGAAGGCAAAAGGGGTGCTTGTCATCGACACGTGTCCTGCTTGTCAAAATACCCCAGGGCACCACACCCCTCCTCTTCTCCTCCTTTTCGGTGTGTGGTGGGTACCCATCCTCCTTCTTCAAGTTCTTCTGCACTGCTGAGAAACGAGGGACTGCTTGGCCTGTATTCCTGCTGCTCCTTTCTGCAGCTTTCCTTTGCCAGACTGCAAGGGATGCTTTTTCAAACTAAACTGAAGAACACATCAGCCTGCTCCTGCCTCCACATGCGCATTGTGTTAATGCTCGTGAGCATCGGCTCTGAAAGAGATTCAGCCAAATAGCCCAAAAGAGCCTAAAACAAAAGAAGATCAAATAAAATAATAAAATAATAAAATAAAATACCAAAACAAAATAGAAACACATAAAGCAAGGTAAAATAAAATAAGATAAACCAACATAAAAGATAATAGTAAGAAATAAACCCAAAGAAAATGTAATAAAATCAAATACAGTAACCTAACATGAAAGAAACGAAACTAAACTAACATCAACCAACAGAACAAGACAGAAAATAAAAGAAAGTCAAATCAAGTAAAATGAAATCAAATCCTGTTCCCACTTGTATCCTTCTTGATTTGTGTCCTCAAAAGTGTTTCTGGAGCTGTAAACCCCCTGGCATTTCAGGCAAATAGTGGTCTCCTTGTTATTCGCCTCATCGTCAGTGCAGGGAATAGAACACAAGTGAAGAGAAGAGAAGGGTTGAGTTGGAAGGGACCTGCAGCGATCCTTCAGGACTGTCTAGCTGAGGTGAAGACGACTAGCAGGAGCAAGGCAAAGGCTGAGAGGGCTGCCGTCCCTTTCGGGAAAGGTATTGAGGGTGAAGGCCAAGGGAGGAGAAAAGCTCTTGAGTGCAAGGAAAAAGATGGTCAAGAAGAGAAAACGATTTGGGGCTTCTTTCCCAGAAGAAGACCTCAGCATAAGCAGGGTAGTAGCAAATGTCCCTTGGTGCATGGGTCAGGAACGGCGAGGCCATCCTGCACGTGCTCTCCGTCTCTGCACAGTTCACGCCGAGGGAACCCAAAGCCTTGCTTTCACCTCTGGCATCCCCACAACCAAATGAATGTAGATGGGACCAACAGCCTTCACGACGTAGTCTGAATGTGCAGATGTATTTAGCGGGACGCCCAGCAGCTGTGCCCAGGGCATGGCCAGCAAGGGCAGTGACAGCCCCCTGAGCCTCCTGGGCCCAGGGAGTGCCTCGGGGCCAGCAGCCCAAAGGCCTTCCTGGGAAGGATGCTGGGCGGAGGGCCGGCGGGCGGGGCCGCGCGGGGGGGCCCCGTCACCCCCGTGTCACAGTGCCAGCACCCGGCAACGCAGCAGTCACCATGCCCCGGGGCAGCATAAAAGGGAGCACGCTCCCGCGTCGCGCTGCCATAGCTGGCCTGGGGGCAGCCCCAAGACGTGCGAGAGGAAGTCCTTGAGGAGGCGGTGGAATTACTTGGCGAGGGCTGAGGGAGGAAGGCCGGAGGAGGCTCAACGAGGCTGCTGGAGACGAGAAGAACCACCAAGAGCTGGAGGTTCGCGAGGCTGGCTGGCCTTTTCAGCTGGCTAGCAGTGTCAAGAGCAAGGGAATGCCTTCTTGAGGAGCACTGCAGAGCTCGCCATCCTCATCCCCTGCGGAGCCAGTGTCAGCAGCCGTGAGGAATGGGATGCAGAGATGTTGGCGGGGGCGCCGGTGCTTTGGAGCAGCCGCTGGTGCCTTGCCAGGCGCTGGAAGGATCGTTGTCCCCCAGATGGATCAGGCCGGGGGCGTTTTGTCCCTCTGGGAAGGCCCTGAGGTGGCAGCAGGCGGAGGGAGAATCGGGGTTGGGCATCTCCTGGGAGGCGTGAGCAGCCTGCGGGCCGAGGAGGCAGGTCTTGCTCACGTGCTCAGGGAATAGCCCATCGCCGGCAACGCTGGGGTCAGGAAGGAATTTTCCCCTGGGGCAGATCGGCTCTGGTGCCCGGGGGTTTTTTGCCTTCCTCTGCAGCACTGAGCATGAGCACTTGTCAGGGCTCCTCTGGGCCATTTTGGCTGGGTTACTGCCTGTTGCTCATGCACCACGAAGGTGGCCTCTCATGCCCTGCAGCTGCGGG
The DNA here is from genome assembly GCF_965183815.1 of Platalea leucorodia. Lineage (NCBI taxonomy): Eukaryota > Metazoa > Chordata > Aves > Pelecaniformes > Threskiornithidae > Platalea > Platalea leucorodia. The sequence continues at coordinate 10,486,054 of NC_138839.1, read as the reverse complement.
GAGGAAGGCTTTTTTCCCCCCACGGTGGGCTAGCAAGTGTCCCCGGGGGTTTTTTGCCTTCCTCTGCAGCATTGAGCACGGCCCCTTGCCAGGGCTCCTTTGGGCCGCTTTGGCTAGGTGCCTGCTGCTCCTGTTCCACGAAGACGGCCCTCGTGCCCTGCATGCGGGCGGGAGGACGCTTTCTAGACTCCCAGGGCGGACGCCCAGGGTGGCCCCCGGGGGTTGCCTCTTCTCCTGCGTAGCATTGAGCGCAGCCCCTTGTCAGGGCTCCTCTGGGCCCTTTGGGCTCAGTTCTTGCCCGCTGCTCTTGCACCTCCGAGGCGCCACTCGTGCCCTGGCGCTCCCTGGCTCTTTTGCCCATTGCAGGTTTGGAGCAGGAGCGAGCTCTGCTCTTCCCTTGGCTCCGTTTCCCGAGGTGTTCTTGCTTCTGCAAAACAGCCTGTGCTTGGAAAGGCTGCAGGCTTGCTGCACCATCCGGAGCTGCAGCTTTTCAGCTCTCCCTGCATGCCATCCAAGCGCAGGGCAGGCAGGAGAGCGCTTTTCATGCCTCCCTGGCCAAGAAGCACAGCGGAGCAAGTTTGGGAAGGCAAAAGGGGTGCTTGTCATCGACACGTGTCCTGCTTGTCAAAATACCCCAGGGCACCACACCCCTCCTCTTCTCCTCCTTTTCGGTGTGTGGTGGGTACCCATCCTCCTTCTTCAAGTTCTTCTGCACTGCTGAGAAACGAGGGACTGCTTGGCCTGTATTCCTGCTGCTCCTTTCTGCAGCTTTCCTTTGCCAGACTGCAAGGGATGCTTTTTCAAACTAAACTGAAGAACACATCAGCCTGCTCCTGGCTCCACATGCGCATTGTGTTAATGCTCGTGAGCATCGGCTCTGAAAGAGATTCAGCCAAATAGCCCAAAAGAGCCTAAAACAAAAGAAGATCAAATAAAATAATAAAATAATAAAATAAAATACCAAAACAAAATAGAAACACATAAAGCAAGGTAAAATAAAATAAGATAAACCAACATAAAAGATAATAGTAAGAAATAAACCCAAAGAAAATGTAATAAAATCAAATACAGTAACCTAACATGAAAGAAACGAAACTAAACTAACATCAACCAAAAGAACAAGACAGAAAATAAAAGAAAGTCAAATCAAGTAAAATGAAATCAAATCCTGTTCCCACTTGTATCCTTCTTGATTTGTGTCCTCAAAAGTGTTTCTGGAGCTGTAAACCCCCTGGCATTTCAGGCAAATAGTGGTCTCCTTGTTATTCGCCTCATCGTCAGTGCAGGGAATAGAACACAAGTGAAGAGAAGAGAAGGGTTGAGTTGGAAGGGACCTGCAGCGATCCTTCAGGACTGTCTAGCTGAGGTGAAGACGACTAGCAGGAGCAAGGCAAAGGCTGAGAGGGCTGCCGTCCCTTTCAGGAAAGGTATTGAGGGTGAAGGCCAAGGGAGGAGAAAAGCTCTTGAGTGCAAGGAAAAAGATGGTCAAGAAGAGAAAACGATTTGGGGCTTCTTTCCCAGAAGAAGACCTCACCATAAGCAGGGTAGTAGCAAATGTCCCTTGGTGCATGGGTCAGGAACGGCGAGGCCATCCTGCACGTGCTCTCCGTCTCTGCACAGTTCACGCCGAGGGAACCCAAAGCCTTGCTTTCACCTCTGGCATCCCCACAACCAAATGAATGTAGATGGGACCAACAGCCTTCACGACGTAGTCTGAATGTGCAGATGTATTTAGCGGGACGCCCAGCAGCTGTGCCCAGGGCATGGCCAGCAAGGGCAGGGACAGCCCCCTGAGCCTCCTGGGCCCAGGGAGTGCCTCGGGGCCAGCAGCCCAAAGGCCTTCCTGGGAAGGATGCTGGGCGGAGGGCCGGCGGGCGGGGCCGCGCGGGGGGGCCCCGTCACCCCCGTGTCACAGTGCCAGCACCCGGCAACGCAGCAGTCACCATGCCCCGGGGCAGCATAAAAGGGAGCACGCTCCTGCGTCGCGCTGCCATAGCTGGCCTGGGGGCAGCCCCAAGACGTGCGAGAGGAAGTCCTTGAGGAGGCGGTGGAATTACTTGGCAAGGGCTGAGGGAGGAAGGCCGGAGGAGGCTCGACGAGGCTGCTGGAGACGAGAAGAACCACCAAGAGCTGGAGGTTCGCGAGGCTGGCTGGCCTTTTCAGCTGGCTAGCAGTGTCAAGAGCAAGGGAATGCCTTCTTGAGGAGCACTGCAGAGCTCGCCATCCTCATCCCCTGCGGAGCCAGTGTCAGCAGCCGTGAGGAATGGGATGCAGAGATGTTGGCGGGGGTGCCGGTGCTTTGGAGCAGCCGCTGGTGCCTTGCCAGGCGCTGGAAGGATCGTTGTCCCCCAGATGGATCAGGCCGGGGGCGTTTTGCCCCTCTGGGAAGGCCCTGAGGTGGCAGCAGGCGGAGGGAGAATCGGGGTTGGGCATCTCCTGGGAGGCGTGAGCAGCCTGCGGGCCGAGGAGGCAGGTCTTGCTCACGTGCTCAGGGAATAGCCCATCGCCGGCGACGCTGGGGTCAGGAAGGAATTTTCCCCCGGGGCAGATCGGCTCTGGTGCCCGGGGGTTTTTTGCCTTCCTCTGCAGCACTGAGCATGAGCACTTGTCAGGGCTCCTCTGGGCCATTTTGGCTGGGTTACTGCCTGTTGCTCATGCACCACGAAGGTGGCCTCTCATGCCCTGCAGCTGCGGGGAGGAAGGCTTTTTTCCCCCCACGGTGGGCTAGCAAGTGTCCCCGGGGGTTTTTTGCCTTCCTCTGCAGCATTGAGCACGGCCCCTTGCCAGGGCTCCTTTGGGCCGCTTTGGCTAGGTGCCTGCTACTCCTGTTCCACGAAGACGGCCCTCGTGCCCCGCATGCGGGGGGAGGACGCTTTCTAGACTCCCACGGCGCACGCCCAGGGTGGCCCCCGGGGGTTGCTTCTTCTCCTGCGTAGCATTGAGCGCAGCCCCTTGTCAGGGCTCCTCTGGGCCCTTTGGGCTCAGTTCTTGCCCGCTGCTCTTGCACCTCCGAGGCGCCACTCGTGCCCTGGCGCTCCCTGGCTCTTTTGCCCATTGCAGGTTTGGAGCAGGAGCGAGCTCTGCTCTTCCCTTGGCTCCGTTTCCCGAGGTGTTCTTGCTTCTGCAAAACAGCCTGTGCTTGGAAAGGCTGCAGGCTTGCTGCACCATCCGGAGCTGCAGCTTTTCAGCTCTCCCTGCATGCCATCCAAGCGCAGGGCAGGCAGGAGAGCGCTTTTCATGCCTCCCTGGCCAAGAAGCACAGCGGAGCAAGTTTGGGAAGGCAAAAGGGGTGCTTGTCATCGACACGTGTCCTGCTTGTCAAAATACCCCAGGGCACCACACCCCTCCTCTTCTCCTCCTTTTCGGTGTGTGGTGGGTACCCATCCTCCTTCTTCAAGTTCTTCTGCACTGCTGAGAAACGAGGGACTGCTTGGCCTGTATTCCTGCTGCTCCTTTCTGCAGCTTTCCTTTGCCAGACTGCAAGGGATGCTTTTTCAAACTAAACTGAAGAACACATCAGCCTGCTCCTGCCTCCACATGCGCATTGTGTTAATGCTCGTGAGCATCGGCTCTGAAAGAGATTCAGCCAAATAGCCCAAAAGAGCCTAAAACAAAAGAAGATCAAATAAAATAATAAAATAATAAAATAAAATACCAAAACAAAATAGAAACACATAAAGCAAGGTAAAATAAAATAAGATAAACCAACATAAAAGATAATAGTAAGAAATAAACCCAAAGAAAATGTAATAAAATCAAATACAGTAACCTAACATGAAAGAAACGAAACTAAACTAACATCAACCAACAGAACAAGACAGAAAATAAAAGAAAGTCAAATCAAGTAAAATGAAATCAAATCCTGTTCCCACTTGTATCCTTCTTGATTTGTGTCCTCAAAAGTGTTTCTGGAGCTGTAAACCCCCTGGCATTTCAGGCAAATAGTGGTCTCCTTGTTATTCGCCTCATCGTCAGTGCAGGGAATAGAACACAAGTGAAGAGAAGAGAAGGGTTGAGTTGGAAGGGACCTGCAGCGATCCTTCAGGACTGTCTAGCTGAGGTGAAGACGACTAGCAGGAGCAAGGCAAAGGCTGAGAGGGCTGCCGTCCCTTTCGGGAAAGGTATTGAGGGTGAAGGCCAAGGGAGGAGAAAAGCTCTTGAGTGCAAGGAAAAAGATGGTCAAGAAGAGAAAACGATTTGGGGCTTCTTTCCCAGAAGAAGACCTCACCATAAGCAGGGTAGTAGCAAATGTCCCTTGGTGCATGGGTCAGGAACGGCGAGGCCATCCTGCACGTGCTCTCCGTCTCTGCACAGTTCACGCCGAGGGAACCCAAAGCCTTGCTTTCACCTCTGGCATCCCCACAACCAAATGAATGTAGATGGGACCAACAGCCTTCACGACGTAGTCTGAATGTGCAGATGTATTTAGCGGGACGCCCAGCAGCTGTGCCCAGGGCATGGCCAGCAAGGGCAGTGACAGCCCCCTGAGCCTCCTGGGCCCAGGGAGTGCCTCGGGGCCAGCAGCCCAAAGGCCTTCCTGGGAAGGATGCTGGGCGGAGGGCCGGCGGGCGGGGCCGCGCGGGGGGGCCCCGTCACCCCCGTGTCACAGTGCCAGCACCCGGCAACGCAGCAGTCACCATGCCCCGGGGCAGCATAAAAGGGAGCACGCTCCCGCGTCGCGCTGCCATAGCTGGCCTGGGGGCAGCCCCAAGACGTGCGAGAGGAAGTCCTTGAGGAGGCGGTGGAATTACTTGGCGAGGGCTGAGGGAGGAAGGCCGGAGGAGGCTCAACGAGGCTGCTGGAGACGAGAAGAACCACCAAGAGCTGGAGGTTCGCGAGGCTGGCTGGCCTTTTCAGCTGGCTAGCAGTGTCAAGAGCAAGGGAATGCCTTCTTGAGGAGCACTGCAGAGCTCGCCATCCTCATGCCCTGCGGAGCCAGTGTCAGCAGCCGTGAGGAATGGGATGCAGAGATGTTGGCGGGGGCGCCGGTGCTTTGGAGCAGCCGCTGGTGCCTTGCCAGGCGCTGGAAGGATCGTTGTCCCCCAGATGGATCAGGCCGGGGGCGTTTTGTCCCTCTGGGAAGGCCCTGAGGTGGCAGCAGGCGGAGGGAGAATCGGGGTTGGGCATCTCCTGGGAGGCGTGAGCAGCCTGCGGGCCGAGGAGGCAGGTCTTGCTCACGTGCTCAGGGAATAGCCCATCGCCGGCAACGCTGGGGTCAGGAAGGAATTTTCCCCCGGGGCAGATCGGCTCTGGTGCCCGGGGGTTTTTTGCCTTCCTCTGCAGCACTGAGCATGAGCACTTGTCAGGGCTCCTCTGGGCCATTTTGGCTGGGTTACTGCCTGTTGCTCATGCACCACGAAGGTGGCCTCTCATGCCCTGCAGCTGCGGGGAGGAAGGCTTTTTTCCCCCCACGGTGGGCTAGCAAGTGTCCCCGGGGGTTTTTTGCCTTCCTCTGCAGCATTGAGCACGGCCCCTTGCCAGGGCTCCTTTGGGCCGCTTTGGCTAGGTGCCTGCTGCTCCTGTTCCACGAAGACGGCCCTCGTGCCCTGCATGCGGGCGGGAGGACGCTTTCTAGACTCCCAGGGCGGACGCCCAGGGTGGCCCCCGGGGGTTGCCTCTTCTCCTGCGTAGCATTGAGCGCAGCCCCTTGTCAGGGCTCCTCTGGGCCCTTTGGGCTCAGTTCTTGCCCGCTGCTCTTGCACCTCCGAGGCGCCACTCGTGCCCTGGCGCTCCCTGGCTCTTTTGCCCATTGCAGGTTTGGAGCAGGAGCGAGCTCTGCTCTTCCCTTGGCTCCGTTTCCCGAGGTGTTCTTGCTTCTGCAAAACAGCCTGTGCTTGGAAAGGCTGCAGGCTTGCTGCACCATCCGGAGCTGCAGCTTTTCAGCTCTCCCTGCATGCCATCCAAGCGCAGGGCAGGCAGGAGAGCGCTTTTCATGCCTCCCTGGCCAAGAAGCACAGCGGAGCAAGTTTGGGAAGGCAAAAGGGGTGCTTGTCATCGACACGTGTCCTGCTTGTCAAAATACCCCAGGGCACCACACCCCTCCTCTTCTCCTCCTTTTCGGTGTGTGGTGGGTACCCATCCTCCTTCTTCAAGTTCTTCTGCACTGCTGAGAAACGAGGGACTGCTTGGCCTGTATTCCTGCTGCTCCTTTCTGCAGCTTTCCTTTGCCAGACTGCAAGGGATGCTTTTTCAAACTAAACTGAAGAACACATCAGCCTGCTCCTGCCTCCACATGCGCATTGTGTTAATGCTCGTGAGCATCGGCTCTGAAAGAGATTCAGCCAAATAGCCCAAAAGAGCCTAAAACAAAAGAAGATCAAATAAAATAATAAAATAATAAAATAAAATACCAAAACAAAATAGAAACACATAAAGCAAGGTAAAATAAAATAAGATAAACCAACATAAAAGATAATAGTAAGAAATAAACCCAAAGAAAATGTAATAAAATCAAATACAGTAACCTAACATGAAAGAAACGAAACTAATCTAACATCAACCAACAGAACAAGACAGAAAATAAAAGAAAGTCAAATCAAGTAAAATGAAATCAAATCCTGTTCCCACTTGTATCCTTCTTGATTTGTGTCCTCAAAAGTGTTTCTGGAGCTGTAAACCCCCTGGCATTTCAGGCAAATAGTGGTCTCCTTGTTATTCGCCTCATCGTCAGTGCAGGGAATAGAACACAAGTGAAGAGAAGAGAAGGGTTGAGTTGGAAGGGACCTGCAGCGATCCTTCAGGACTGTCTAGCTGAGGTGAAGACGACTAGCAGGAGCAAGGCAAAGGCTGAGAGGGCTGCCGTCCCTTTCAGGAAAGGTATTGAGGGTGAAGGCCAAGGGAGGAGAAAAGCTCTTGAGTGCAAGGAAAAAGATGGTCAAGAAGAGAAAACGATTTGGGGCTTCTTTCCCAGAAGAAGACCTCAGCATAAGCAGGGTAGTAGCAAATGTCCCTTGGTGCATGGGTCAGGAACGGCGAGGCCATCCTGCACGTGCTCTCCGTCTCTGCACAGTTCACGCCGAGGGAACCCAAAGCCTTGCTTTCACCTCTGGCATCCCCACAACCAAATGAATGTAGATGGGACCAACAGCCTTCACGACGTAGTCTGAATGTGCAGATGTATTTAGCGGGACGCCCAGCAGCTGTGCCCAGGGCATGGCCAGCAAGGGCAGGGACAGCCCCCTGAGCCTCCTGGGCCCAGGGAGTGCCTCGGGGCCAGCAGCCCAAAGGCCTTCCTGGGAAGGATGCTGGGCGGAGGGCCGGCGGGCGGGGCCGCGCGGGGGGGCCCCGTCACCCCCGTGTCACAGTGCCAGCACCCGGCAACGCAGCAGTCACCATGCCCCGGGGCAGCATAAAAGGGAGCACGCTCCTGCGTCGCGCTGCCATAGCTGGCCTGGGGGCAGCCCCAAGACGTGCGAGAGGAAGTCCTTGAGGAGGCGGTGGAATTACTTGGCAAGGGCTGAGGGAGGAAGGCCGGAGGAGGCTCGACGAGGCTGCTGGAGACGAGAAGAACCACCAAGAGCTGGAGGTTCGCGAGGCTGGCTGGCCTTTTCAGCTGGCTAGCAGTGGCAAGAGCAAGGGAATGCCTTCTTGAGGAGCACTGCAGAGCTCGCCATCCTCATCCCCTGCGGAGCCAGTGTCAGCAGCCGTGAGGAATGGGATGCAGAGATGTTGGCGGGGGTGCCGGTGCTTTGGAGCAGCCGCTGGTGCCTTGCCAGGCGCTGGAAGGATCGTTGTCCCCCAGATGGATCAGGCCGGGGGCGTTTTGCCCCTCTGGGAAGGCCCTGAGGTGGCAGCAGGCGGAGAGAGAATCGGGGTTGGGCATCTCCTGGGAGGCGTGAGCAGCCTGCGGGCCGAGGAGGCAGGTCTTGCTCACGTGCTCAGGGAATAGCCCATCGCCGGCGACGCTGGGGTCAGGAAGGAATTTTCCCCCGGGGCAGATCGGCTCTGGTGCCCGGGGGTTTTTTGCCTTCCTCTGCAGCACTGAGCATGAGCACTTGTCAGGGCTCCTCTGGGCCATTTTGGCTGGGTTACTGCCTGTTGCTCATGCACCACGAAGGTGGCCTCTCATGCCCTGCAGCTGCGGGGAGGAAGGCTTTTTTCCCCCCACGGTGGGCTAGCAAGTGTCCCCGGGGGTTTTTTGCCTTCCTCTGCAGCATTGAGCGCAGCCCCTTGCCAGGGCTCCTTTGGGCCGCTTTGGCTAGGTGCCTGCTACTCCTGTTCCACGAAGACGGCCCTCGTGCCCCGCATGCGGGGGGAGGACGCTTTCTAGACTCCCACGGCGCACGCCCAGGGTGGCCCCCGGGGGTTGCTTCTTCTCCTGCGTAGCATTGAGCGCAGCCCCTTGTCAGGGCTCCTCTGGGCCCTTTGGGCTCAGTTCTTGCCCGCTGCTCTTGCACCTCCGAGGCGCCACTCGTGCCCTGGCGCTCCCTGGCTCTTTTGCCCATTGCAGGTTTGGAGCAGGAGCGAGCTCTGCTCTTCCCTTGGCTCCGTTTCCCGAGGTGTTCTTGCTTCTGCAAAACAGCCTGTGCTTGGAAAGGCTGCAGGCTTGCTGCACCATCCGGAGCTGCAGCTTTTCAGCTCTCCCTGCATGCCATCCAAGCGCAGGGCAGGCAGGAGAGCGCTTTTCATGCCTCCCTGGCCAAGAAGCACAGCGGAGCAAGTTTGGGAAGGCAAAAGGGGTGCTTGTCATCGACACGTGTCCTGCTTGTCAAAATACCCCAGGGCACCACACCCCTCCTCTTCTCCTCCTTTTCGGTGTGTGGTGGGTACCCATCCTCCTTCTTCAAGTTCTTCTGCACTGCTGAGAAACGAGGGACTGCTTGGCCTGTATTCCTGCTGCTCCTTTCTGCAGCTTTCCTTTGCCAGACTGCAAGGGATGCTTTTTCAAACTAAACTGAAGAACACATCAGCCTGCTCCTGCCTCCACATGCGCATTGTGTTAATGCTCGTGAGCATCGGCTCTGAAAGAGATTCAGCCAAATAGCCCAAAAGAGCCTAAAACAAAAGAAGATCAAATAAAATAATAAAATAATAAAATAAAATACCAAAACAAAATAGAAACACATAAAGCAAGGTAAAATAAAATAAGATAAACCAACATAAAAGATAATAGTAAGAAATAAACCCAAAGAAAATGTAATAAAATCAAATACAGTAACCTAACATGAAAGAAACGAAACTAATCTAACATCAACCAACAGAACAAGACAGAAAATAAAAGAAAGTCAAATCAAGTAAAATGAAATCAAATCCTGTTCCCACTTGTATCCTTCTTGATTTGTGTCCTCAAAAGTGTTTCTGGAGCTGTAAACCCCCTGGCATTTCAGGCAAATAGTGGTCTCCTTGTTATTCGCCTCATCGTCAGTGCAGGGAATAGAACACAAGTGAAGAGAAGAGAAGGGTTGAGTTGGAAGGGACCTGCAGCGATCCTTCAGGACTGTCTAGCTGAGGTGAAGACGACTAGCAGGAGCAAGGCAAAGGCTGAGAGGGCTGCCGTCCCTTTCGGGAAAGGTATTGAGGGTGAAGGCCAAGGGAGGAGAAAAGCTCTTGAGTGCAAGGAAAAAGATGGTCAAGAAGAGAAAACGATTTGGGGCTTCTTTCCCAGAAGAAGACCTCACCATAAGCAGGGTAGTAGCAAATGTCCCTTGGTGCATGGGTCAGGAACGGCGAGGCCATCCTGCACGTGCTCTCCGTCTCTGCACAGTTCACGCCGAGGGAACCCAAAGCCTTGCTTTCACCTCTGGCATCCCCACAACCAAATGAATGTAGATGGGACCAACAGCCTTCACGACGTAGTCTGAATGTCCAGATGTATTTAGCGGGACGCCCAGCAGCTGTGCCCAGGGCATGGCCAGCAAGGGCAGGGACAGCCCCCTGAGCCTCCTGGGCCCAGGGAGTGCCTCGGGGCCAGCAGCCCAAAGGCCTTCCTGGGAAGGATGCTGGGCGGAGGGCCGGCGGGCGGGGCCGCGCGGGGGGGCCCCGTCACCCCCGTGTCACAGTGCCAGCAGCCGGCAACGCAGCAGTCACCATGCCCCGGGGCAGCATAAAAGGGAGCACGCTCCCGCGTCGCGCTGCCATAGCTGGCCTGGGGGCAGCCCCAAGACGTGCGAGAGGAAGTCCTTGAGGAGGCGGTGGAATTACTTGGCAAGGGCTGAGGGAGGAAGGCCGGAGGAGGCTCGACGAGGCTGCTGGAGACGAGAAGAACCACCAAGAGCTGGAGGTTCGCGAGGCTGGCTGGCCTTTTCAGCTGGCTAGCAGTGTCAAGAGCAAGGGAATGCCTTCTTGAGGAGCACTGCAGAGCTCGCCATCCTCATCCCCTGCGGAGCCAGTGTCAGCAGCCGTGAGGAATGGGATGCAGAGATGTTGGCGGGGGCGCCGGTGCTTTGGAGCAGCCGCTGGTGCCTTGCCAGGCGCTGGAAGGATCGTTGTCCCCCAGATGGATCAGGCCGGGGGCGTTTTGCCCCTCTGGGAAGGCCCTGAGGTGGCAGCAGGCGGAGGGAGAATCGGGGTTGGGCATCTCCTGGGAGGCGTGAGCAGCCTGCGGGCCGAGGAGGCAGGTCTTGCTCACGTGCTCAGGGAATAGCCCATCGCCGGCGATGCTGGGGTCAGGAAGGAATTTTCCCCTGGGGCAGATCGGCTCTGGTGCCCGGGGGTTTTTTGCCTTCCTCTGCAGCACTGAGCATGAGCACTTGTCAGGGCTCCTCTGGGCCATTTTGGCTGGGTTACTGCCTGTTGCTCATGCACCACGAAGGTGGCCTCTCATGCCCTGCAGCTGCGGGGAGGAAGGCTTTTTTCCCCCCACGGTGGGCTAGCAAGTGTCCCCGGGGATTTTTTGCCTTCCTCTGCAGCATTGAGCACGGCCCCTTGCCAGGGCTCCTTTGGGCCGCTTTGGCTAGGTGCCTGCTGCTCCTGTTCCACGAAGACGGCCCTCGTGCCCCGCATGCGGGCGGGAGGACGCTTTCTAGACTCCCAGGGCGCACGCCCAGGGTGGCCCCCGGGGGTTGCTTCTTCTCCTGCGTAGCATTGAGCGCAGCCCCTTGTCAGGGCTCCTCTGGGCCCTTTGGGCTCAGTTCTTGCCCGCTGCTCTTGCACCTCCGAGGCGCCACTCGTGCCCTGGCGCTCCCTGGCTCTTTTGCCCATTGCAGGTTTGGAGCAGGAGCGAGCTCTGCTCTTCCCTTGGCTCCGTTTCCCGAGGTGTTCTTGCTTCTGCAAAACAGCCTGTGCTTAGAAAGGCTGCAGGCTTGCTGCACCATCCGGAGCTGCAGCTTTTCAGCTCTCCCTGCATGCCATCCAAGCGCAGGCCAGGCAGGAGAGCGCTTTTCATGCCTCCCTGGCCAAGAAGCACAGCGGAGCAAGTTTGGGAAGGCAAAAGGGGTGCTTGTCATCGACACGTGTCCTGCTTGTGAAAATACCCCAGGGCACCACACCCCTCCTCTTCTCCTCCTTTTCGGTGTGTGGTGGGTACCCATCCTCCTTCTTCAAGTTCTTCTGCACTGCTGAGAAACGAGGGACTGCTTGGCCTGTATTCCTGCTGCTCCTTTCTGCAGCTTTCCTTTGCCAGACTGCAAGGGATGCTTTTTCAAACTAAACTGAAGAACACATCAGCCTGCTCCTGCCTCCACATGCGCATTGTGTTAATGCTCGTGAGCATCGGCTCTGAAAGAGATTCAGCCAAATAGCCCAAAAGAGCCTAAAACAAAAGAAGATCAAATAAAATAATAAAATAATAAAATAAAATACCAAAACAAAATAGAAACACATAAAGCAAGGTAAAATAAAATAAGATAAACCAACATAAAAGATAATAGTAAGAAATAAACCCAAAGAAAATGTAATAAAATCAAATACAGTAACCTAACATGAAAGAAACGAAACTAAACTAACATCAACCAACAGAACAAGACAGAAAATAAAAGAAAGTCAAATCAAGTAAAATGAAATCAAATCCTGTTCCCACTTGTATCCTTCTTGATTTGTGTCCTCAAAAGTGTTTCTGGAGCTGTAAACCCCCTGGCATTTCAGGCAAATAGTGGTCTCCTTGTTATTCGCCTCATCGTCAGTGCAGGGAATAGAACACAAGTGAAGAGAAGAGAAGGGTTGAGTTGGAAGGGACCTGCAGCGATCCTTCAGGACTGTCTAGCTGAGGTGAAGACGACTAGCAGGTGCAAGACAAAGGCTGAGAGGGCTGCCGTCCCTTTCGGGAAAGGTATTGAGGGTGAAGGCCAAGGGAGGAGAAAAGCTCTTGAGTGCAAGGAAAAAGATGGTCAAGAAGAGAAAACGATTTGGGGCTTCTTTCCCAGAAGAAGACCTCAGCATAAGCAGGGTAGTAGCAAATGTCCCTTGGTGCATGGGTCAGGAACGGCGAGGCCATCCTGCACGTGCTCTCCGTCTCTGCACAGTTCACGCCGAGGGAACCCAAAGCCTTGCTTTCACCTCTGGCATCCCCACAACCAAATGAATGTAGATGGGACCAACAGCCTTCACGACGTAGTCTGAATGTGCAGATGTATTTAGCGGGACGCCCAGCAGCTGTGCCCAGGGCATGGCCAGCAAGGGCAGGGACAGCCCCCTGAGCCTCCTGGGCCCAGGGAGTGCCTCGGGGCCAGCAGCCCAAAGGCCTTCCTGGGAAGGATGCTGGGCGGAGGGCCGGCGGGCGGGGCCGCGCGGGGGGGCCCCGTCACCCCCGTGTCACAGTGCCAGCACCCGGCAACGCAGCAGTCACCATGCCCCGGGGCAGCATAAAAGGGAGCACGCTCCTGCGTCGCGCTGCCATAGCTGGCCTGGGGGCAGCCCCAAGACGTGCGAGAGGAAGTCCTTGAGGAGGCGGTGGAATTACTTGGCAAGGGCTGAGGGAGGAAGGCCGGAGGAGGCTCGACGAGGCTGCTGGAGACGAGGAGAACCACCAAGAGCTGGAGGTTCGCGAGGCTGGCTGGCCTTTTCAGCTGGCTAGCAGTGTCAAGAGCAAGGGAATGCCTTCTTGAGGAGCACTGCAGAGCTCGCCATCCTCATCCCCTGCGGAGCCAGTGTCAGCAGCCGTGAGGAATGGGATGCAGAGATGTTGGCGGGGGCGCCGGTGCTTTGGAGCAGCCGCTGGTGCCTTGCCAGGCGCTGGAAGGATCGTTGTCCCCCAGATGGATCAGGCCGGGGGCGTTTTGCCCCTCTGGGAAGGCCCTGAGGTGGCAGCAGGCGGAGGGAGAATCGGGGTTGGGCATCTCCTGGGAGGCGTGAGCAGCCTGCGGGCCGAGGAGGCAGGTCTTGCTCACGTGCTCAGGGAATAGCCCATCGCCGGCGACGCTGGGGTCAGGAAGGAATTTTCCCCCGGGGCAGATCGGCTCTGGTGCCCGGGGGTTTTTTGCCTTCCTCTGCAGCACTGAGCATGAGCACTTGTCAGGGCTCCTCTGGGCCATTTTGGCTGGGTTACTGCCTGTTGCTCATGCACCACGAAGGTGGCCTCTCATGCCCTGCAGCTGCGGGGAGGAAGGCTTTTTTCCCCCCACGGTGGGCTAGCAAGTGTCCCCGGGGGTTTTTTGCCTTCCTCTGCAGCATTGAGCACGGCCCCTTGCCAGGGCTCCTTTGGGCCGCTTTGGCTAGGTGCCTGCTGCTCCTGTTCCACGAAGACGGCCCTCGTGCCCCGCATGCGGGGGGAGGACGCTTTCTAGACTCCCAGGGCGCACGCCCAGGGTGGCCCCCGGGGGTTGCTTCTTCTCCTGCGTAGCATTGAGCGCAGCCCCTTGTCAGGGCTCCTCTGGGCCCTTTGGGCTCAGTTCTTGCCCGCTGCTCTTGCACCTCCGAGGCGCCACTCGTGCCCTGGCGCTCCCTGGCTCTTTTGCCCATTGCAGGTTTGGAGCAGGAGCGAGCTCTGCTCTTCCCTTGGCTCCGTTTCCCGAGGTGTTCTTGCTTCTGCAAAACAGCCTGTGCTTGGAAAGGCTGCAGGCTTGCTGCACCATCCGGAGCTGCAGCTTTTCAGCTCTCCCTGCATGCCATCCAAGCGCAGGGCAGGCAGGAGAGCGCTTTTCATGCCTCCCTGGCCAAGAAGCACAGCGGAGCAAGTTTGGGAAGGCAAAAGGGGTGCTTGTCATCGACACGTGTCCTGCTTGTGAAAATACCCCAGGGCACCACACCCCTCCTCTTCTCCTCCTTTTCGGTGTGTGGTGGGTACCCATCCTCCTTCTTCAAGTTCTTCTGCACTGCTGAGAAACGAGGGACTGCTTGGCCTGTATTCCTGCTGCTCCTTTCTGCAGCTTTCCTTTGCCAGACTGCAAGGGATGCTTTTTCAAACTAAACTGAAGAACACATCAGCCTGCTCCTGCCTCCACATGCGCATTGTGTTAATGCTCGTGAGCATCGGCTTTGAAAGAGATTCAGCCAAATAGCCCAAAAGAGCCTAAAACAAAAGAAGATCAAATAAAATAATAAAATAATAAAATAAAATACCAAAACAAAATAGAAACACATAAAGCAAGGTAAAATAAAATAAGATAAACCAACATAAAAGATAATAGTAAGAAATAAACCCAAAGAAAATGTAATAAAATCAAATACAGTAACCTAACATGAAAGAAACGAAACTAAACTAACATCAACCAACAGAACAAGACAGAAAATAAAAGAAAGTCAAATCAAGTAAAATGAAATCAAATCCTGTTCCCACTTGTATCCTTCTTGATTTGTGTCCTCAAAAGTGTTTCTGGAGCTGTAAACCCCCTGGCATTTCAGGCAAATAGTGGTCTCCTTGTTATTCGCCTCATCGTCAGTGCAGGGAATAGAACACAAGTGAAGAGAAGAGAAGGGTTGAGTTGGAAGGGACCTGCAGCGATCCTTCAGGACTGTCTAGCTGAGGTGAAGACGACTAGCAGGAGCAAGGCAAAGGCTGAGAGGGCTGCCGTCCCTTTCAGGAAAGGTATTGAGGGTGAAGGCCAAGGGAGGAGAAAAGCTCTTGAGTGCAAGGAAAAAGATGGTCAAGAAGAGAAAACGATTTGGGGCTTCTTTCCCAGAAGAAGACCTCACCATAAGCAGGGTAGTAGCAAATGTCCCTTGGTGCATGGGTCAGGAACGGCGAGGCCATCCTGCACGTGCTCTCCGTCTCTGCACAGTTCACGCCGAGGGAACCCAAAGCCTTGCTTTCACCTCTGGCATCCCCACAACCAAATGAATGTAGATGGGACCAACAGCCTTCACGACGTAGTCTGAATGTGCAGATGTATTTAGCGGGACGCCCAGCAGCTGTGCCCAGGGCATGGCCAGCAAGGGCAGGGACAGCCCCCTGAGCCTCCTGGGCCCAGGGAGTGCCTCGGGGCCAGCAGCCCAAAGGCCTTCCTGGGAAGGATGCTGGGCGGAGGGCCGGCGGGCGGGGCCGCGCGGGGGGGCCCCGTCACCCCCGTGTCACAGTGCCAGCACCCGGCAACGCAGCAGTCACCATGCCCCGGGGCAGCATAAAAGGGAGCACGCTCCTGCGTCGCGCTGCCATAGCTGGCCTGGGGGCAGCCCCAAGACGTGCGAGAGGAAGTCCTTGAGGAGGCGGTGGAATTACTTGGCAAGGGCTGAGGGAGGAAGGCCGGAGGAGGCTCGACGAGGCTGCTGGAGACGAGAAGAACCACCAAGAGCTGGAGGTTCGCGAGGCTGGCTGGCCTTTTCAGCTGGCTAGCAGTGGCAAGAGCAAGGGAATGCCTTCTTGAGGAGCACTGCAGAGCTCGCCATCCTCATCCCCTGCGGAGCCAGTGTCAGCAGCCGTGAGGAATGGGATGCAGAGATGTTGGCGGGGGCGCCGGTGCTTTGGAGCAGCCGCTGGTGCCTTGCCAGGCGCTGGAAGGATCGTTGTCCGCCAGGTGGATCAGGCCGGGGGCGTTTTGCCCCTCTGGGAAGGCCCTGAGGTGGCAGCAGGTGGAGGGAGAATCGGGGTTGGGCATCTCCTGGGAGGCGTGAGCAGCCTGCGGGCCGAGGAGGCAGGTCTTGCTCACGTGCTCAGGGAATAGCCCATCGCCGGCGACGCTGGGGTCAGGAAGGAATTTTCCCCCGGGGCAGATCGGCTCTGGTGCCCGGGGGTTTTTTGCCTTCCTCTGCAGCACTGAGCATGAGCACTTGTCAGGGCTCCTCTGGGCCATTTTGGCTGGGTTACTGCCTGTTGCTCATGCACCACGAAGGTGGCCTCTCATGCCCTGCAGCTGCGGGGAGGAAGGCTTTTTTCCCCCCACGGTGGGCTAGCAAGTGTCCCCGGGGGTTTTTTGCCTTCCTCTGCAGCATTGAGCACGGCCCCTTGCCAGGGCTCCTTTGGGCCGCTTTGGCTAGGTGCCTGCTGCTCCTGTTCCACGAAGACGGCCCTCGTGCCCCGCATGCGGGGGGAGGACGCTTTCTAGACTCCCAGGGCGCACGCCCAGGGTGGCCCCCGGGGGTTGCTTCTTCTCCTGCGTAGCATTGAGCGCAGCCCCTTGTCAGGGCTCCTCTGGGCCCTTTGGGCTCAGTTCTTGCCCGCTGCTCTTGCACCTCCGAGGCGCCACTCGTGCCCTGGCGCTCCCTGGCTCTTTTGCCCATTGCAGGTTTGGAGCAGGAGCGAGCTCTGCTCTTCCCTTGGCTCCGTTTCCCGAGGTGTTCTTGCTTCTGCAAAACAGCCTGTGCTTGGAAAGGCTGCAGGCTTGCTGCACCATCCGGAGCTGCAGCTTTTCAGCTCTCCCTGCATGCCATCCAAGCGCAGGGCAGGCAGGAGAGCGCTTTTCATGCCTCCCTGGCCAAGAAGCACAGCGGAGCAAGTTTGGGAAGGCAAAAGGGGTGCTTGTCATCGACACGTGTCCTGCTTGTCAAAATACCCCAGGGCACCACACCCCTCCTCTTCTCCTCCTTTTCGGTGTGTGGTGGGTACCCATCCTCCTTCTTCAAGTTCTTCTGCACTGCTGAGAAACGAGGGACTGCTTGGCCTGTATTCCTGCTGCTCCTTTCTGCAGCTTTCCTTTGCCAGACTGCAAGGGATGCTTTTTCAAACTAAACTGAAGAACACATCAGCCTGCTCCTGGCTCCACATGCGCATTGTGTTAATGCTCGTGAGCATCGGCTCTGAAAGAGATTCAGCCAAATAGCCCAAAAGAGCCTAAAACAAAAGAAGATCAAATAAAATAATAAAATAATAAAATAAAATACCAAAACAAAATAGAAACACATAAAGCAAGGTAAAATAAAATAAGATAAACCAACATAAAAGATAATAGTAAGAAATAAACCCAAAGAAAATGTAATAAAATCAAATACAGTAACCTAACATGAAAGAAACGAAACTAAACTAACATCAACCAACAGAACAAGACAGAAAATAAAAGAAAGTCAAATCAAGTAAAATGAAATCAAATCCTGTTCCCACTTGTATCCTTCTTGATTTGTGTCCTCAAAAGTGTTTCTGGAGCTGTAAACCCCCTGGCATTTCAGGCAAATAGTGGTCTCCTTGTTATTCGCCTCATCGTCAGTGCAGGGAATAGAACACAAGTGAAGAGAAGAGAAGGGTTGAGTTGGAAGGGACCTGCAGCGATCCTTCAGGACTGTCTAGCTGAGGTGAAGACGACTAGCAGGAGCAAGGCAAAGGCTGAGAGGGCTGCCGTCCCTTTCGGGAAAGGTATTGAGGGTGAAGGCCAAGGGAGGAGAAAAGCTCTTGAGTGCAAGGAAAAAGATGGTCAAGAAGAGAAAACGATTTGGGGCTTCTTTCCCAGAAGAAGACCTCACCATAAGCAGGGTAGTAGCAAATGTCCCTTGGTGCATGGGTCAGGAACGGCGAGGCCATCCTGCACGTGCTCTCCGTCTCTGCACAGTTCACGCCGAGGGAACCCAAAGCCTTGCTTTCACCTCTGGCATCCCCACAACCAAATGAATGTAGATGGGACCAACAGCCTTCACGACGTAGTCTGAATGTGCAGATGTATTTAGCGGGACGCCCAGCAGCTGTGCCCAGGGCATGGCCAGCAAGGGCAGGGACAGCCCCCTGAGCCTCCTGGGCCCAGGGAGTGCCTCGGGGCCAGCAGCCCAAAGGCCTTCCTGGGAAGGATGCTGGGCGGAGGGCCGGCGGGCGGGGCCGCGCGGGGGGGCCCCGTCACCCCCGTGTCACAGTGCCAGCAGCCGGCAACGCAGCAGTCACCATGCCCCGGGGCAGCATAAAAGGGAGCACGCTCCCGCGTCGCGCTGCCATAGCTGGCCTGGGGGCAGCCCCAAGACGTGCGAGAGGAAGTCCTTGAGGAGGCGGTGGAATTACTTGGCAAGGGCTGAGGGAGGAAGGCCGGAGGAGGCTCGACGAGGCTGCTGGAGATGAGAAGAACCACCAAGAGCTGGAGGTTCGCGAGGCTGGCTGGCCTTTTCAGCTGGCTAGCAGTGTCAAGAGCAAGGGAATGCCTTCTTGAGGAGCACTGCAGAGCTCGCCATCCTCATCCCCTGCGGAGCCAGTGTCAGCAGCCGTGAGGAATGGGATGCAGAGATGTTGGCGGGGGCGCCGGTGCTTTGGAGCAGCCGCTGGTGCCTTGCCAGGCGCTGGAAGGATCGTTGTCCCCCAGATGGATCAGGCCGGGGGCGTTTTGCCCCTCTGGGAAGGCCCTGAGGTGGCAGCAGGCGGAGGGAGAATCGGGGTTGGGCATCTCCTGGGAGGCGTGAGCAGCCTGCGGGCCGAGGAGGCAGGTCTTGCTCACGTGCTCAGGGAATAGCCCATCGCCGGCGACGCTGGGGTCAGGAAGGAATTTTCCCCTGGGGCAGATCGGCTCTGGTGCCCGGGGGTTTTTTGCCTTCCTCTGCAGCACTGAGCATGAGCACTTGTCAGGGCTCCTCTGGGCCATTTTGGCTGGGTTACTGCCTGTTGCTCATGCACCACGAAGGTGGCCTCTCATGCCCTGCAGCTGCGGGGAGGAAGGCTTTTTTCCCCCCACGGTGGGCTAGCAAGTGTCCCCGGGGATTTTTTGCCTTCCTCTGCAGCATTGAGCACGGCCCCTTGCCAGGGCTCCTTTGGGCCGCTTTGGCTAGGTGCCTGCTGCTCCTGTTCCACGAAGACGGCCCTCGTGCCCCGCATGCGGGCGGGAGGACGCTTTCTAGACTCCCAGGGCGCACGCCCAGGGTGGCCCCCGGGGGTTGCTTCTTCTCCTGCGTAGCATTGAGCGCAGCCCCTTGTCAGGGCTCCTCTGGGCCCTTTGGGCTCAGTTCTTGCCCGCTGCTCTTGCACCTCCGAGGCGCCACTCGTGCCCTGGCGCTCCCTGGCTCTTTTGCCCATTGCAGGTTTGGAGCAGGAGCGAGCTCTGCTCTTCCCTTGGCTCCGTTTCCCGAGGTGTTCTTGCTTCTGCAAAACAGCCTGTGCTTAGAAAGGCTGCAGGCTTGCTGCACCATCCGGAGCTGCAGCTTTTCAGCTCTCCCTGCATGCCATCCAAGCGCAGGGCAGGCAGGAGAGCGCTTTTCATGCCTCCCTGGCCAAGAAGCACAGCGGAGCAAGTTTGGGAAGGCAAAAGGGGTGCTTGTCATCGACACGTGTCCTGCTTGTGAAAATACCCCAGGGCACCACACCCCTCCTCTTCTCCTCCTTTTCGGTGTGTGGTGGGTACCCATCCTCCTTCTTCAAGTTCTTCTGCACTGCTGAGAAACGAGGGACTGCTTGGCCTGTATTCCTGCTGCTCCTTTCTGCAGCTTTCCTTTGCCAGACTGCAAGGGATGCTTTTTCAAACTAAACTGAAGAACACATCAGCCTGCTCCTGCCTCCACATGCGCATTGTGTTAATGCTCGTGAGCATCGGCTCTGAAAGAGATTCAGCCAAATAGCCCAAAAGAGCCTAAAACAAAAGAAGATCAAATAAAATAATAAAATAATAAAATAAAATACCAAAACAAAATAGAAACACATAAAGCAAGGTAAAATAAAATAAGATAAACCAACATAAAAGATAATAGTAAGAAATAAACCCAAAGAAAATGTAATAAAATCAAATACAGTAACCTAACATGAAAGAAACGAAACTAAACTAACATCAACCAACAGAACAAGACAGAAAATAAAAGAAAGTCAAATCAAGTAAAATGAAATCAAATCCTGTTCCCACTTGTATCCTTCTTGATTTGTGTCCTCAAAAGTGTTTCTGGAGCTGTAAACCCCCTGGCATTTCAGGCAAATAGTGGTCTCCTTGTTATTCGCCTCATCGTCAGTGCAGGGAATAGAACACAAGTGAAGAGAAGAGAAGGGTTGAGTTGGAAGGGACCTGCAGCGATCCTTCAGGACTGTCTAGCTGAGGTGAAGACGACTAGCAGGTGCAAGACAAAGGCTGAGAGGGCTGCCGTCCCTTTCGGGAAAGGTATTGAGGGTGAAGGCCAAGGGAGGAGAAAAGCTCTTGAGTGCAAGGAAAAAGATGGTCAAGAAGAGAAAACGATTTGGGGCTTCTTTCCCAGAAGAAGACCTCACCATAAGCAGGGTAGTAGCAAATGTCCCTTGGTGCATGGGTCAGGAACGGCGAGGCCATCCTGCACGTGCTCTCCGTCTCTGCACAGTTCACGCCGAGGGAACCCAAAGCCTTGCTTTCACCTCTGGCATCCCCACAACCAAATGAATGTAGATGGGACCAACAGCCTTCACGACGTAGTCTGAATGTGCAGATGTATTTAGCGGGACGCCCAGCAGCTGTGCCCAGGGCATGGCCAGCAAGGGCAGGGACAGCCCCCTGAGCCTCCTGGGCCCAGGGAGTGCCTCGGGGCCAGCAGCCCAAAGGCCTTCCTGGGAAGGATGCTGGGCGGAGGGCCGGCGGGCGGGGCCGCGCGGGGGGGCCCCGTCACCCCCGTGTCACAGTGCCAGCACCCGGCAACGCAGCAGTCACCATGCCCCGGGGCAGCATAAAAGGGAGCACGCTCCTGCGTTGCGCTGCCATAGCTGGCCTGGGGGCAGCCCCAAGACGTGCGAGAGGAAGTCCTTGAGGAGGCGGTGGAATTACTTGGCAAGGGCTGAGGGAGGAAGGCCGGAGGAGGCTCGACGAGGCTGCTGGAGACGAGGAGAACCACCAAGAGCTGGAGGTTCGCGAGGCTGGCTGGCCTTTTCAGCTGGCTAGCAGTGTCAAGAGCAAGGGAATGCCTTCTTGAGGAGCACTGCAGAGCTCGCCATCCTCATCCCCTGCGGAGCCAGTGTCAGCAGCCGTGAGGAATGGGATGCAGAGATGTTGGCGGGGGCGCCGGTGCTTTGGAGCAGCCGCTGGTGCCTTGCCAGGCGCTGGAAGGATCGTTGTCCCCCAGATGGATCAGGCCGGGGGCGTTTTGCCCCTCTGGGAAGGCCCTGAGGTGGCAGCAGGCGGAGGGAGAATCGGGGTTGGGCATCTCCTGGGAGGCGTGAGCAGCCTGCGGGCCGAGGAGGCAGGTCTTGCTCACGTGCTCAGGGAATAGCCCATCGCCGGCGACGCTGGGGTCAGGAAGGAATTTTCCCCCGGGGCAGATCGGCTCTGGTGCCCGGGGGTTTTTTGCCTTCCTCTGCAGCACTGAGCATGAGCACTTGTCAGGGCTCCTCTGGGCCATTTTGGCTGGGTTACTGCCTGTTGCTCATGCACCACGAAGGTGGCCTCTCATGCCCTGCAGCTGCGGGGAGGAAGGCTTTTTTCCCCCCACGGTGGGCTAGCAAGTGTCCCCGGGGGTTTTTTGCCTTCCTCTGCAGCATTGAGCACGGCCCCTTGCCAGGGCTCCTTTGGGCCGCTTTGGCTAGGTGCCTGCTGCTCCTGTTCCACGAAGACGGCCCTCGTGCCCCGCATGCGGGGGGAGGACGCTTTCTAGACTCCCAGGGCGCACGCCCAGGGTGGCCCCCGGGGGTTGCTTCTTCTCCTGCGTAGCATTGAGCGCAGCCCCTTGTCAGGGCTCCTCTGGGCCCTTTGGGCTCAGTTCTTGCCCGCTGCTCTTGCACCTCCGAGGCGCCACTCGTGCCCTGGCGCTCCCTGGCTCTTTTGCCCATTGCAGGTTTGGAGCAGGAGCGAGCTCTGCTCTTCCCTTGGCTCCGTTTCCCGAGGTGTTCTTGCTTCTGCAAAACAGCCTGTGCTTGGAAAGGCTGCAGGCTTGCTGCACCATCCGGAGCTGCAGCTTTTCAGCTCTCCCTGCATGCCATCCAAGCGCAGGGCAGGCAGGAGAGCGCTTTTCATGCCTCCCTGGCCAAGAAGCACAGCGGAGCAAGTTTGGGAAGGCAAAAGGGGTGCTTGTCATCGACACGTGTCCTGCTTGTCAAAATACCCCAGGGCACCACACCCCTCCTCTTCTCCTCCTTTTCGGTGTGTGGTGGGTACCCATCCTCCTTCTTCAAGTTCTTCTGCACTGCTGAGAAACGAGGGACTGCTTGGCCTGTATTCCTGCTGCTCCTTTCTGCAGCTTTCCTTTGCCAGACTGCAAGGGATGCTTTTTCAAACTAAACTGAAGAACACATCAGCCTGCTCCTGCCTCCACATGCGCATTGTGTTAATGCTCGTGAGCATCGGCTCTGAAAGAGATTCAGCCAAATAGCCCAAAAGAGCCTAAAACAAAAGAAGATCAAATAAAATAATAAAATAATAAAATAAAATACCAAAACAAAATAGAAACACATAAAGCAAGGTAAAATAAAATAAGATAAACCAACATAAAAGATAATAGTAAGAAATAAACCCAAAGAAAATGTAATAAAATCAAATACAGTAACCTAACATGAAAGAAACGAAACTAATCTAACATCAACCAACAGAACAAGACAGAAAATAAAAGAAAGTCAAATCAAGTAAAATGAAATCAAATCCTGTTCCCACTTGTATCCTTCTTGATTTGTGTCCTCAAAAGTGTTTCTGGAGCTGTAAACCCCCTGGCATTTCAGGCAAATAGTGGTCTCCTTGTTATTCGCCTCATCGTCAGTGCAGGGAATAGAACACAAGTGAAGAGAAGAGAAGGGTTGAGTTGGAAGGGACCTGCAGCGATCCTTCAGGACTGTCTAGCTGAGGTGAAGACGACTAGCAGGAGCAAGGCAAAGGCTGAGAGGGCTGCCGTCCCTTTCGGGAAAGGTATTGAGGGTGAAGGCCAAGGGAGGAGAAAAGCTCTTGAGTGCAAGGAAAAAGATGGTCAAGAAGAGAAAACGATTTGGGGCTTCTTTCCCAGAAGAAGACCTCACCATAAGCAGGGTAGTAGCAAATGTCCCTTGGTGCATGGGTCAGGAACGGCGAGGCCATCCTGCACGTGCTCTCGGTCTCTGCACAGTTCACGCCGAGGGAACCCAAAGCCTTGCTTTCACCTCTGGCATCCCCACAACCAAATGAATGTAGATGGGACCAACAGCCTTCACGGCGTAGTCTGAATGTGCAGATGTATTTAGCGGGACGCCCAGCAGCTGTGCCCAGGGCATGGCCAGCAAGGGCAGGGACAGCCCCCTGAGCCTCCTGGGCCCAGGGAGTGCCTCGGGGCCAGCAGCCCAAAGGCCTTCCTGGGAAGGATGCTGGGCGGAGGGCCGGCGGGCGGGGCCGCGCGGGGGGGCCCCGTCACCCCCGTGTCACAGTGCCAGCACCCGGCAACGCAGCAGTCACCATGCCCCGGGGCAGCATAAAAGGGAGCACGCTCCTGCGTCGCGCTGCCATAGCTGGCCTGGGGGCAGCCCCAAGACGTGCGAGAGGAAGTCCTTGAGGAGGCGGTGGAATTACTTGGCAAGGGCTGAGGGAGGAAGGCCGGAGGAGGCTCGACGAGGCTGCTGGAGACGAGGAGAACCACCAAGAGCTGGAGGTTCGCGAGGCTGGCTGGCCTTTTCAGCTGGCTAGCAGTGTCAAGAGCAAGGGAATGCCTTCTTGAGGAGCACTGCAGAGCTCGCCATCCTCATCCCCTGCGGAGCCAGTGTCAGCAGCCGTGAGGAATGGGATGCAGAGATGTTGGCGGGGGCGCCGGTGCTTTGGAGCAGCCGCTGGTGCCTTGCCAGGCGCTGGAAGGATCGTTGTCCCCCAGATGGATCAGGCCGGGGGCGTTTTGCCCCTCTGGGAAGGCCCTGAGGTGGCAGCAGGCGGAGGGAGAATCGGGGTTGGGCATCTCCTGGGAGGCGTGAGCAGCCTGCGGGCCGAGGAGGCAGGTCTTGCTCACGTGCTCAGGGAATAGCCCATCGCCGGCGACGCTGGGGTCAGGAAGGAATTTTCCCCCGGGGCAGATCGGCTCTGGTGCCCGGGGGTTTTTTGCCTTCCTCTGCAGCACTGAGCATGAGCACTTGTCAGGGCTCCTCTGGGCCATTTTGGCTGGGTTACTGCCTGTTGCTCATGCACCACGAAGGTGGCCTCTCATGCCCTGCAGCTGCGGGGAGGAAGGCTTTTTTCCCCCCACGGTGGGCTAGCAAGTGTCCCCGGGGGTTTTTTGCCTTCCTCTGCAGCATTGAGCACGGCCCCTTGCCAGGGCTCCTTTGGGCCGCTTTGGCTAGGTGCCTGCTGCTCCTGTTCCACGAAGACGGCCCTCGTGCCCCGCATGCGGGGGGAGGACGCTTTCTAGACTCCCAGGGCGCACGCCCAGGGTGGCCCCCGGGGGTTGCTTCTTCTCCTGCGTAGCATTGAGCGCAGCCCCTTGTCAGGGCTCCTCTGGGCCCTTTGGGCTCAGTTCTTGCCCGCTGCTCTTGCACCTCCGAGGCGCCACTCGTGCCCTGGCGCTCCCTGGCTCTTTTGCCCATTGCAGGTTTGGAGCAGGAGCGAGCTCTGCTCTTCCCTTGGCTCCGTTTCCCGAGGTGTTCTTGCTTCTGCAAAACAGCCTGTGCTTGGAAAGGCTGCAGGCTTGCTGCACCATCCGGAGCTGCAGCTTTTCAGCTCTCCCTGCATGCCATCCAAGCGCAGGGCAGGCAGGAGAGCGCTTTTCATGCCTCCCTGGCCAAGAAGCACAGCGGAGCAAGTTTGGGAAGGCAAAAGGGGTGCTTGTCATCGACACGTGTCCTGCTTGTCAAAATACCCCAGGGCACCACACCCCTCCTCTTCTCCTCCTTTTCGGTGTGTGGTGGGTACCCATCCTCCTTCTTCAAGTTCTTCTGCACTGCTGAGAAACGAGGGACTGCTTGGCCTGTATTCCTGCTGCTCCTTTCTGCAGCTTTCCTTTGCCAGACTGCAAGGGATGCTTTTTCAAACTAAACTGAAGAACACATCAGCCTGCTCCTGCCTCCACATGCGCATTGTGTTAATGCTCGTGAGCATCGGCTCTGAAAGAGATTCAGCCAAATAGCCCAAAAGAGCCTAAAACAAAAGAAGATCAAATAAAATAATAAAATAATAAAATAAAATACCAAAACAAAATAGAAACACATAAAGCAAGGTAAAATAAAATAAGATAAACCAACATAAAAGATAATAGTAAGAAATAAACCCAAAGAAAATGTAATAAAATCAAATACAGTAACCTAACATGAAAGAAACGAAACTAATCTAACATCAACCAACAGAACAAGACAGAAAATAAAAGAAAGTCAAATCAAGTAAAATGAAATCAAATCCTGTTCCCACTTGTATCCTTCTTGATTTGTGTCCTCAAAAGTGTTTCTGGAGCTGTAAACCCCCTGGCATTTCAGGCAAATAGTGGTCTCCTTGTTATTCGCCTCATCGTCAGTTCAGGGAATAGAACACAAGTGAAGAGAAGAGAAGGGTTGAGTTGGAAGGGACCTGCAGCGATCCTTCAGGACTGTCTAGCTGAGGTGAAGACGACTAGCAGGTGCAAGGCAAAGGCTGAGAGGGCTGCCGTCCCTTTCGGGAAAGGTATTGAGGGTGAAGGCCAAGGGAGGAGAAAAGCTCTTGAGTGCAAGGAAAAAGATGGTCAAGAAGAGAAAACGATTTGGGGCTTCTTTCCCAGAAGAAGACCTCACCATAAGCAGGGTAGTAGCAAATGTCCCTTGGTGCATGGGTCAGGAACGGCGAGGCCATCCTGCACGTGCTCTCGGTCTCTGCACAGTTCACGCCGAGGGAACCCAAAGCCTTGCTTTCACCTCTGGCATCCCCACAACCAAATGAATGTAGATGGGACCAACAGCCTTCACGGCGTAGTCTGAATGTGCAGATGTATTTAGCGGGACGCCCAGCAGCTGTGCCCAGGGCATGGCCAGCAAGGGCAGGGACAGCCCCCTGAGCCTCCTGGGCCCAGGGAGTGCCTCGGGGCCAGCAGCCCAAAGGCCTTCCTGGGAAGGATGCTGGGCGGAGGGCCGGCGGGCGGGGCCGCGCGGGGGGGCCCCGTCACCCCCGTGTCACAGTGCCAGCACCCGGCAACGCAGCAGTCACCATGCCCCGGGGCAGCATAAAAGGGAGCACGCTCCTGCGTCGCGCTGCCATAGCTGGCCTGGGGGCAGCCCCAAGACGTGCGAGAGGAAGTCCTTGAGGAGGCGGTGGAATTACTTGGCAAGGGCTGAGGGAGGAAGGCCGGAGGAGGCTCGACGAGGCTGCTGGAGACGAGGAGAACCACCAAGAGCTGGAGGTTCGCGAGGCTGGCTGGCCTTTTCAGCTGGCTAGCAGTGTCAAGAGCAAGGGAATGCCTTCTTGAGGAGCACTGCAGAGCTCGCCATCCTCATCCCCTGCGGAGCCAGTGTCAGCAGCCGTGAGGAATGGGATGCAGAGATGTTGGCGGGGGCGCCGGTGCTTTGGAGCAGCCGCTGGTGCCTTGCCAGGCGCTGGAAGGATCGTTGTCCCCCAGATGGATCAGGCCGGGGGCGTTTTGCCCCTCTGGGAAGGCCCTGAGGTGGCAGCAGGCGGAGGGAGAATCGGGGTTGGGCATCTCCTGGGAGGCGTGAGCAGCCTGCGGGCCGAGGAGGCAGGTCTTGCTCACGTGCTCAGGGAATAGCCCATCGCCGGCGACGCTGGGGTCAGGAAGGAATTTTCCCCCGGGGCAGATCGGCTCTGGTGCCCGGGGGTTTTTTGCCTTCCTCTGCAGCACTGAGCATGAGCACTTGTCAGGGCTCCTCTGGGCCATTTTGGCTGGGTTACTGCCTGTTGCTCATGCACCACGAAGGTGGCCTCTCATGCCCTGCAGCTGCGGGGAGGAAGGCTTTTTTCCCCCCACGGTGGGCTAGCAAGTGTCCCCGGGGGTTTTTTGCCTTCCTCTGCAGCATTGAGCACGGCCCCTTGCCAGGGCTCCTTTGGGCCGCTTTGGCTAGGTGCCTGCTGCTCCTGTTCCACGAAGACGGCCCTCGTGCCCCGCATGCGGGGGGAGGACGCTTTCTAGACTCCCAGGGCGCACGCCCAGGGTGGCCCCCGGGGGTTGCTTCTTCTCCTGCGTAGCATTGAGCGCAGCCCCTTGTCAGGGCTCCTCTGGGCCCTTTGGGCTCAGTTCTTGCCCGCTGCTCTTGCACCTCCGAGGCGCCACTCGTGCCCTGGCGCTCCCTGGCTCTTTTGCCCATTGCAGGTTTGGAGCAGGAGCGAGCTCTGCTCTTCCCTTGGCTCCGTTTCCCGAGGTGTTCTTGCTTCTGCAAAACAGCCTGTGCTTGGAAAGGCTGCAGGCTTGCTGCACCATCCGGAGCTGCAGCTTTTCAGCTCTCCCTGCATGCCATCCAAGCGCAGGCCAGGCAGGAGAGCGCTTTTCATGCCTCCCTGGCCAAGAAGCACAGCGGAGCAAGTTTGGGAAGGCAAAAGGGGTGCTTGTCATCGACACGTGTCCTGCTTGTCAAAATACCCCAGGGCACCACACCCCTCCTCTTCTCCTCCTTTTCGGTGTGTGGTGGGTACCCATCCTCCTTCTTCAAGTTCTTCTGCACTGCTGAGAAACGAGGGACTGCTTGGCCTGTATTCCTGCTGCTCCTTTCTGCAGCTTTCCTTTGCCAGACTGCAAGGGATGCTTTTTCAAACTAAACTGAAGAACACATCAGCCTGCTCCTGCCTCCACATGCGCATTGTGTTAATGCTCGTGAGCATCGGCTCTGAAAGAGATTCAGCCAAATAGCCCAAAAGAGCCTAAAACAAAAGAAGATCAAATAAAATAATAAAATAATAAAATAAAATACCAAAACAAAATAGAAACACATAAAGCAAGGTAAAATAAAATAAGATAAACCAACATAAAAGATAATAGTAAGAAATAAACCCAAAGAAAATGTAATAAAATCAAATACAGTAACCTAACATGAAAGAAACGAAACTAAACTAACATCAACCAACAGAACAAGACAGAAAATAAAAGAAAGTCAAATCAAGTAAAATGAAATCAAATCCTGTTCCCACTTGTATCCTTCTTGATTTGTGTCCTCAAAAGTGTTTCTGGAGCTGTAAACCCCCTGGCATTTCAGGCAAATAGTGGTCTCCTTGTTATTCGCCTCATCGTCAGTGCAGGGAATAGAACACAAGTGAAGAGAAGAGAAGGGTTGAGTTGGAAGGGACCTGCAGCGATCCTTCAGGACTGTCTAGCTGAGGTGAAGACGACTAGCAGGAGCAAGGCAAAGGCTGAGAGGGCTGCCGTCCCTTTCGGGAAAGGTATTGAGGGTGAAGGCCAAGGGAGGAGAAAAGCTCTTGAGTGCAAGGAAAAAGATGGTCAAGAAGAGAAAACGATTTGGGGCTTCTTTCCCAGAAGAAGACCTCACCATAAGCAGGGTAGTAGCAAATGTCCCTTGGTGCATGGGTCAGGAACGGCGAGGCCATCCTGCACGTGCTCTCCGTCTCTGCACAGTTCACGCCGAGGGAACCCAAAGCCTTGCTTTCACCTCTGGCATCCCCACAACCAAATGAATGTAGATGGGACCAACAGCCTTCACGACGTAGTCTGAATGTGCAGATGTATTTAGCGGGACGCCCAGCAGCTGTGCCCAGGGCATGGCCAGCAAGGGCAGGGACAGCCCCCTGAGCCTCCTGGGCCCAGGGAGTGCCTCGGGGCCAGCAGCCCAAAGGCCTTCCTGGGAAGGATGCTGGGCGGAGGGCCGGCGGGCGGGGCCGCGCGGGGGGGCCCCGTCACCCCCGTGTCACAGTGCCAGCACCCGGCAACGCAGCAGTCACCATGCCCCGGGGCAGCATAAAAGGGAGCACGCTCCTGCGTCGCGCTGCCATAGCTGGCCTGGGGGCAGCCCCAAGACGTGCGAGAGGAAGTCCTTGAGGAGGCGGTGGAATTCCTTGGCGAGGGCTGAGGGAGGAAGGCCGGAGGAGGCTTGACGAGGCTGCTGGAGACGAGAAGAACCACCAAGAGCTGGAGGTTCGCGAGGCTGGCTGGCCTTTTCAGCTGGCTAGCAGTGGCAAGAGCAAGGGAATGCCTTCTTGAGGAGCACTGCAGAGCTCGCCATCCTCATCCCCTGCGGAGCCAGTGTCAGCAGCCGTGAGGAATGGGATGCAGAGATGTTGGCGGGGGCGCCGGTGCTTTGGAGCAGCCGCTGGTGCCTTGCCAGGCGCTGGAAGGATCGTTGTCCCCCAGATGGATCAGGCCGGGGGCGTTTTGCCCCTCTGGGAAGGCCCTGAGGTGGCAGCAGGCGGAGGGAGAATCGGGGTTGGGCATCTCCTGGGAGGCGTGAGCAGCCTGCGGGCCGAGGAGGCAGGTCTTGCTCACGTGCTCAGGGAATAGCCCATCGCCGGCGACGCTGGGGTCAGGAAGGAATTTTCCCCCGGGGCAGATCGGCTCTGGTGCCCGGGGGTTTTTTGCCTTCCTCTGCAGCACTGAGCATGAGCACTTGTCAGGGCTCCTCTGGGCCATTTTGGCTGGGTTACTGCCTGTTGCTCATGCACCACGAAGGTGGCCTCTCATGCCCTGCAGCTGCGGGGAGGAAGGCTTTTTTCCCCCCACGGTGGGCTAGCAAGTGTCCCCGGGGGTTTTTTGCCTTCCTCTGCAGCATTGAGCACGGCCCCTTGCCAGGGCTCCTTTGGGCCGCTTTGGCTAGGTGCCTGCTGCTCCTGTTCCACGAAGACGGCCCTCGTGCCCCGCATGCGGGGGGAGGACGCTTTCTAGACTCCCAGGGCGCACGCCCAGGGTGGCCCCCGGGGGTTGCTTCTTCTCCTGCGTAGCATTGAGCGCAGCCCCTTGTCAGGGCTCCTCTGGGCCCTTTGGGCTCAGTTCTTGCCCGCTGCTCTTGCACCTCCGAGGCGCCACTCGTGCCCTGGCGCTCCCTGGCTCTTTTGCCCATTGCAGGTTTGGAGCAGGAGCGAGCTCTGCTCTTCCCTTGGCTCCGTTTCCCGAGGTGTTCTTGCTTCTGCAAAACAGCCTGTGCTTGGAAAGGCTGCAGGCTTGCTGCACCATCCGGAGCTGCAGCTTTTCAGCTCTCCCTGCATGCCATCCAAGCGCAGGGCAGGCAGGAGAGCGCTTTTCATGCCTCCCTGGCCAAGAAGCACAGCGGAGCAAGTTTGGGAAGGCAAAAGGGGTGCTTGTCATCGACACGTGTCCTGCTTGTCAAAATACCCCAGGGCACCACACCCCTCCTCTTCTCCTCCTTTTCGGTGTGTGGTGGGTACCCATCCTCCTTCTTCAAGTTCTTCTGCACTGCTGAGAAACGAGGGACTGCTTGGCCTGTATTCCTGCTGCTCCTTTCTGCAGCTTTCCTTTGCCAGACTGCAAGGGATGCTTTTTCAAACTAAACTGAAGAACACATCAGCCTGCTCCTGCCTCCACATGCGCATTGTGTTAATGCTCGTGAGCATCGGCTCTGAAAGAGATTCAGCCAAATAGCCCAAAAGAGCCTAAAACAAAAGAAGATCAAATAAAATAATAAAATAATAAAATAAAATACCAAAACAAAATAGAAACACATAAAGCAAGCTAAAATAAAATAAGATAAACCAACATAAAAGATAATAGTAAGAAATAAACCCAAAGAAAATGTAATAAAATCAAATACAGTAACCTAACATGAAAGAAACGAAACTAAACTAACATCAACCAACAGAACAAGACAGAAAATAAAAGAAAGTCAAATCAAGTAAAATGAAATCAAATCCTGTTCCCACTTGTATCCTTCTTGATTTGTGTCCTCAAAAGTGTTTCTGGAGCTGTAAACCCCCTGGCATTTCAGGCAAATAGTGGTCTCCTTGTTATTCGCCTCATCGTCAGTGCAGGGAATAGAACACAAGTGAAGAGAAGAGAAGGGTTGAGTTGGAAGGGACCTGCAGCGATCCTTCAGGACTGTCTAGCTGAGGTGAAGACGACTAGCAGGAGCAAGGCAAAGGCTGAGAGGGCTGCCGTCCCTTTCGGGAAAGGTATTGAGGGTGAAGGCCAAGGGAGGAGAAAAGCTCTTGAGTGCAAGGAAAAAGATGGTCAAGAAGAGAAAACGATTTGGGGCTTCTTTCCCAGAAGAAGACCTCAGCATAAGCAGGGTAGTAGCAAATGTCCCTTGGTGCATGGGTCAGGAACGGCGAGGCCATCCTGCACGTGCTCTCCGTCTCTGCACAGTTCACGCCGAGGGAACCCAAAGCCTTGCTTTCACCTCCGGCATCCCCACAACCAAATGAATGTAGATGGGACCAACAGCCTTCACGACGTAGTCCGAATGTGCAGATGTATTTAGCGGGACGCCCAGCAGCTGTGCCCAGGGCATGGCCAGCAAGGGCAGGGACAGCCCCCTGAGCCTCCTGGGCCCAGGGAGTGCCTCGGGGCCAGCAGCCCAAAGGCCTTCCTGGGAAGGATGCTGGGCGGAGGGCCGGCGGGCGGGGCCGCGCGGGGGGGCCCCGTCACCCCCGTGTCACAGTGCCAGCACCCGGCAACGCAGCAGTCACCATGCCCCGGGGCAGCATAAAAGGGAGCACGCTCCCGCGTCGCGCTGCCATAGCTGGCCTGGGGGCAGCCCCAAGACGTGCGAGAGGAAGTCCTTGAGGAGGCGGTGGAATTACTTGGCGAGGGCTGAGGGAGGAAGGCCGGAGGAGGCTCGACGAGGCTGCTGGAGACGAGAAGAACCACCAACAGCTGGAGGTTCGCGAGGCTGGCTGGCCTTTTCAGCTGGCTAGCAGTGTCAAGAGCAAGGGAATGCCTTCTTGAGGAGCACTGCAGAGCTCGCCATCCTCATCCCCTGCGGAGCCAGTGTCAGCAGCCGTGAGGAATGGGATGCAGAGATGTTGGCGGGGGCGCCGGTGCTTTGGAGCAGCCGCTGGTGCCTTGCCAGGCGCTGGAAGGATCGTTGTCCCCCAGATGGATCAGGCCGGGGGCGTTTTGCCCCTCTGGGAAGGCCCTGAGGTGGCAGCAGGTGGAGGGAGAATCGGGGTTGGGCATCTCCTGGGAGGCGTGAGCAGCCTGCGGGACGAGGAGGCAGGTCTTGCTCACGTGCTGAGGGAATAGCCCATCGCCGGCGACGCTGGGGTCAGGAAGGAATTTTCCCCCGGGGCAGATCGGCTCTGGTGCCCGGGGGTTTTTTGCCTTCCTCTGCAGCACTGAGCATGAGCACTTGTCAGGGCTCCTCTGGGCCATTTTGGCTGGGTTACTGCCTGTTGCTCATGCACCACGAAGGTGGCCTCTCATGCCCTGCAGCTGCGGGGAGGAAGGCTTTTTTCCCCCCACGGTGGGCTAGCAAGTGTCCCCGGGGGTTTTTTGCCTTCCTCTGCAGCATTGAGCACGGCCCCTTGCCAGGGCTCCTTTGGGCCGCTTTGGCTAGGTGCCTGCTACTCCTGTTCCACGAAGACGGCCCTCGTGCCCCACATGCGGGGGGAGGACGCTTTCTAGACTCCCAGGGCGCACGCCCAGGGTGGCCCCGGGGGGTTGCTTCTTCTCCTGCGTAGCATTGAGCGCAGCCCCTTGTCAGGGCTCCTCTGGGCCCTTTGGGCTCAGTTCTTGCCCGCTGCTCTTGCACCTCCGAGGCGCCACTCGTGCCCTGGCGCTCCCTGGCTCTTTTGCCCATTGCAGGTTTGGAGCAGGAGCGAGCTCTGCTCTTCCCTTGGCTCCGTTTCCCGAGGTGTTCTTGCTTCTGCAAAACAGCCTGTGCTTGGAAAGGCTGCAGGCTTGCTGCACCATCCGGAGCTGCAGCTTTTCAGCTCTCCCTGCATGCCATCCAAGCGCAGGGCAGGCAGGAGAGCGCTTTTCATGCCTCCCTGGCCAAGAAGCACAGCGGAGCAAGTTTGGGAAGGCAAAAGGGGTGCTTGTCATCGACACGTGTCCTGCTTGTGAAAATACCCCAGGGCACCACACCCCTCCTCTTCTCCTCCTTTTCGGGGTGTGGTGGGTACCCATCCTCCTTCTTCAAGTTCTTCTGCACTGCTGAGAAACGAGGGACTGCTTGGCCTGTATTCCTGCTGCTCCTTTCTGCAGCTTTCCTTTGCCAGACTGCAAGGGATGCTTTTTCAAACTAAACTGAAGAACACATCAGCCTGCTCCTGGCTCCACATGCGCATTGTGTTAATGCTCGTGAGCATCGGCTCTGAAAGAGATTCAGCCAAATAGCCCAAAAGAGCCTAAAACAAAAGAAGATCAAATAAAATAATAAAATAATAAAATAAAATACCAAAACAAAATAGAAACACATAAAGCAAGGTAAAATAAAATAAGATAAACCAACATAAAAGATAATAGTAAGAAATAAACCCAAAGAAAATGTAATAAAATCAAATACAGTAACCTAACATGAAAGAAACGAAACTAAACTAACATCAACCAACAGAACAAGACAGAAAATAAAAGAAAGTCAAATCAAGTAAAATGAAATCAAATCCTGTTCCCACTTGTATCCTTCTTGATTTGTGTCCTCAAAAGTGTTTCTGGAGCTGTAAACCCCCTGGCATTTCAGGCAAATAGTGGTCTCCTTGTTATTCGCCTCATCGTCAGTGCAGGGAATAGAACACAAGTGAAGAGAAAAGGGTTGAGTTGGAAGGGACCTGCAGCGATCCTTCAGGACTGTCTAGCTGAGGTGAAGACGACTAGCAGGAGCAAGGCAAAGGCTGAGAGGGCTGCCGTCCCTTTCAGGAAAGGTATTGAGGGTGAAGGCCAAGGGAGGAGAAAAGCTCTTGAGTGCAAGGAAAAAGATGGTCAAGAAGAGAAAACGATTTGGGGCTTCTTTCCCAGAAGAAGACCTCAGCATAAGCAGGGTAGTAGCAAATGTCCCTTGGTGCATGGGTCAGGAACGGCGAGGCCATCCTGCACGTGCTCTCCGTCTCTGCACAGTTCACGCCGAGGGAACCCAAAGCCTTGCTTTCACCTCTGGCATCCCCACAACCAAATGAATGTAGATGGGACCAACAGCCTTCACGACGTAGTCTGAATGTGCAGATGTATTTAGCGGGACGCCCAGCAGCTGTGCCCAGGGCATGGCCAGCAAGGGCAGGGACAGCCCCCTGAGCCTCCTGGGCCCAGGGAGTGCCTCGGGGCCAGCAGCCCAAAGGCCTTCCTGGGAAGGATGCTGGGCGGAGGGCCGGCGGGCGGGGCCGCGCGGGGGGGCCCCGTCACCCCCGTGTCACAGTGCCAGCACCCGGCAACGCAGCAGTCACCATGCCCCGGGGCAGCATAAAAGGGAGCACGCTCCTGCGTCGCGCTGCCATAGCTGGCCTGGGGGCAGCCCCAAGACGTGCGAGAGGAAGTCCTTGAGGAGGCGGTGGAATTACTTGGCGAGGGCTGAGGGAGGAAGGCCGGAGGAGGCTCGACGAGGCTGCTGGAGACGAGAAGAACCACCAACAGCTGGAGGTTCGCGAGGCTGGCTGGCCTTTTCAGCTGGCTAGCAGTGGCAAGAGCAAGGGAATGCCTTCTTGAGGAGCACTGCAGAGCTCGCCATCCTCATCCCCTGCGGAGCCAGTGTCAGCAGCCGTGAGGAATGGGATGCAGAGATGTTGGCGGGGGCGCCGGTGCTTTGGAGCAGCCGCTGGTGCCTTGCCAGGCGCTGGAAGGATCGTTGTCCCCCAGGTGGATCAGGCCGGGGGCGTTTTGCCCCTCTGGGAAGGCCCTGAGGTGGCAGCAGGCGGAGAGAGAATCGGGGTTGGGCATCTCCTGGGAGGCGTGAGCAGCCTGCGGGCCGAGGAGGCAGGTCTTGCTCACGTGCTCAGGGAATAGCCCATCGCCGGCGACGCTGGGGTCAGGAAGGAATTTTCCCCCGGGGCAGATCGGCTCTGGTGCCCGGGGGTTTTTTGCCTTCCTCTGCAGCACTGAGCATGAGCACTTGTCAGGGCTCCTCTGGGCCATTTTGGCTGGGTTACTGCCTGTTGCTCATGCACCACGAAGGTGGCCTCTCATGCCCTGCAGCTGCGGGGAGGAAGGCTTTTTTCCCCCCACGGTGGGCTAGCAAGTGTCCCCGGGGGTTTTTTGCCTTCCTCTGCAGCATTGAGCACGGCCCCTTGCCAGGGCTCCTTTGGGCCGCTTTGGCTAGGTGCCTGCTACTCCTGTTCCACGAAGACGGCCCTCGTGCCCCGCATGCGGGCGGGAGGACGCTTTCTAGACTCCCAGGGCGCACGCCCAGGGTGGCCCCCGGGGGTTGCTTCTTCTCCTGCGTAGCATTGAGCGCAGCCCCTTGTCAGGGCTCCTCTGGGCCCTTTGGGCTCAGTTCTTGCCCGCTGCTCTTGCACCTCCGAGGCGCCACTCGTGCCCTGGCGCTCCCTGGCTCTTTTGCCCATTGCAGGTTTGGAGCAGGAGCGAGCTCTGCTCTTCCCTTGGCTCCGTTTCCCGAGGTGTTCTTGCTTCTGCAAAACAGCCTGTGCTTGGAAAGGCTGCAGGCTTGCTGCACCATCCGGAGCTGCAGCTTTTCAGCTCTCCCTGCATGCCATCCAAGCGCAGGGCAGGCAGGAGAGCGCTTTTCATGCCTCCCTGGCCAAGAAGCACAGCGGAGCAAGTTTGGGAAGGCAAAAGGGGTGCTTGTCATCGACACGTGTCCTGCTTGTCAAAATACCCCAGGGCACCACACCCCTCCTCTTCTCCTCCTTTTCGGTGTGTGGTGGGTACCCATCCTCCTTCTTCAAGTTCTTCTGCACTGCTGAGAAACGAGG
Source organism: Platalea leucorodia (assembly GCF_965183815.1). Taxonomy (NCBI): domain Eukaryota; kingdom Metazoa; phylum Chordata; class Aves; order Pelecaniformes; family Threskiornithidae; genus Platalea; species Platalea leucorodia. The sequence goes on along the minus strand of NC_138839.1, from coordinate 10,450,301 downwards.
GACTGCTTGGCCTGTATTCCTGCTGCTCCTTTCTGCAGCTTTCCTTTGCCAGACTGCAAGGGATGCTTTTTCAAACTAAACTGAAGAACACATCAGCCTGCTCCTGCCTCCACATGCGCATTGTGTTAATGCTCGTGAGCATCGGCTCTGAAAGAGATTCAGCCAAATAGCCCAAAAGAGCCTAAAACAAAAGAAGATCAAATAAAATAATAAAATAATAAAATAAAATACCAAAACAAAATAGAAACACATAAAGCAAGGTAAAATAAAATAAGATAAACCAACATAAAAGATAATAGTAAGAAATAAACCCAAAGAAAATGTAATAAAATCAAATACAGTAACCTAACATGAAAGAAACGAAACTAATCTAACATCAACCAACAGAACAAGACAGAAAATAAAAGAAAGTCAAATCAAGTAAAATGAAATCAAATCCTGTTCCCACTTGTATCCTTCTTGATTTGTGTCCTCAAAAGTGTTTCTGGAGCTGTAAACCCCCTGGCATTTCAGGCAAATAGTGGTCTCCTTGTTATTCGCCTCATCGTCAGTTCAGGGAATAGAACACAAGTGAAGAGAAGAGAAGGGTTGAGTTGGAAGGGACCTGCAGCGATCCTTCAGGACTGTCTAGCTGAGGTGAAGACGACTAGCAGGAGCAAGGCAAAGGCTGAGAGGGCTGCCGTCCCTTTCGGGAAAGGTATTGAGGGTGAAGGCCAAGGGAGGAGAAAAGCTCTTGAGTGCAAGGAAAAAGATGGTCAAGAAGAGAAAACGATTTGGGGCTTCTTTCCCAGAAGAAGACCTCACCATAAGCAGGGTAGTAGCAAATGTCCCTTGGTGCATGGGTCAGGAACGGCGAGGCCATCCTGCACGTGCTCTCGGTCTCTGCACAGTTCACGCCGAGGGAACCCAAAGCCTTGCTTTCACCTCTGGCATCCCCACAACCAAATGAATGTAGATGGGACCAACAGCCTTCACGGCGTAGTCTGAATGTGCAGATGTATTTAGCGGGACGCCCAGCAGCTGTGCCCAGGGCATGGCCAGCAAGGGCAGGGACAGCCCCCTGAGCCTCCTGGGCCCAGGGAGTGCCTCGGGGCCAGCAGCCCAAAGGCCTTCCTGGGAAGGATGCTGGGCGGAGGGCCGGCGGGCGGGGCCGCGCGGGGGGGCCCCGTCACCCCCGTGTCACAGTGCCAGCACCCGGCAACGCAGCAGTCACCATGCCCCGGGGCAGCATAAAAGGGAGCACGCTCCTGCGTCGCGCTGCCATAGCTGGCCTGGGGGCAGCCCCAAGACGTGCGAGAGGAAGTCCTTGAGGAGGCGGTGGAATTACTTGGCAAGGGCTGAGGGAGGAAGGCCGGAGGAGGCTCGACGAGGCTGCTGGAGACGAGGAGAACCACCAAGAGCTGGAGGTTCGCGAGGCTGGCTGGCCTTTTCAGCTGGCTAGCAGTGTCAAGAGCAAGGGAATGCCTTCTTGAGGAGCACTGCAGAGCTCGCCATCCTCATCCCCTGCGGAGCCAGTGTCAGCAGCCGTGAGGAATGGGATGCAGAGATGTTGGCGGGGGCGCCGGTGCTTTGGAGCAGCCGCTGGTGCCTTGCCAGGCGCTGGAAGGATCGTTGTCCCCCAGATGGATCAGGCCGGGGGCGTTTTGCCCCTCTGGGAAGGCCCTGAGGTGGCAGCAGGCGGAGGGAGAATCGGGGTTGGGCATCTCCTGGGAGGCGTGAGCAGCCTGCGGGCCGAGGAGGCAGGTCTTGCTCACGTGCTCAGGGAATAGCCCATCGCCGGCGACGCTGGGGTCAGGAAGGAATTTTCCCCCGGGGCAGATCGGCTCTGGTGCCCGGGGGTTTTTTGCCTTCCTCTGCAGCACTGAGCATGAGCACTTGTCAGGGCTCCTCTGGGCCATTTTGGCTGGGTTACTGCCTGTTGCTCATGCACCACGAAGGTGGCCTCTCATGCCCTGCAGCTGCGGGGAGGAAGGCTTTTTTCCCCCCACGGTGGGCTAGCAAGTGTCCCCGGGGGTTTTTTGCCTTCCTCTGCAGCATTGAGCACGGCCCCTTGCCAGGGCTCCTTTGGGCCGCTTTGGCTAGGTGCCTGCTGCTCCTGTTCCACGAAGACGGCCCTCGTGCCCCGCATGCGGGGGGAGGACGCTTTCTAGACTCCCAGGGCGCACGCCCAGGGTGGCCCCCGGGGGTTGCTTCTTCTCCTGCGTAGCATTGAGCGCAGCCCCTTGTCAGGGCTCCTCTGGGCCCTTTGGGCTCAGTTCTTGCCCGCTGCTCTTGCACCTCCGAGGCGCCACTCGTGCCCTGGCGCTCCCTGGCTCTTTTGCCCATTGCAGGTTTGGAGCAGGAGCGAGCTCTGCTCTTCCCTTGGCTCCGTTTCCCGAGGTGTTCTTGCTTCTGCAAAACAGCCTGTGCTTGGAAAGGCTGCAGGCTTGCTGCACCATCCGGAGCTGCAGCTTTTCAGCTCTCCCTGCATGCCATCCAAGCGCAGGCCAGGCAGGAGAGCGCTTTTCATGCCTCCCTGGCCAAGAAGCACAGCGGAGCAAGTTTGGGAAGGCAAAAGGGGTGCTTGTCATCGACACGTGTCCTGCTTGTCAAAATACCCCAGGGCACCACACCCCTCCTCTTCTCCTCCTTTTCGGTGTGTGGTGGGTACCCATCCTCCTTCTTCAAGTTCTTCTGCACTGCTGAGAAACGAGGGACTGCTTGGCCTGTATTCCTGCTGCTCCTTTCTGCAGCTTTCCTTTGCCAGACTGCAAGGGATGCTTTTTCAAACTAAACTGAAGAACACATCAGCCTGCTCCTGCCTCCACATGCGCATTGTGTTAATGCTCGTGAGCATCGGCTCTGAAAGAGATTCAGCCAAATAGCCCAAAAGAGCCTAAAACAAAAGAAGATCAAATAAAATAATAAAATAATAAAATAAAATACCAAAACAAAATAGAAACACATAAAGCAAGGTAAAATAAAATAAGATAAACCAACATAAAAGATAATAGTAAGAAATAAACCCAAAGAAAATGTAATAAAATCAAATACAGTAACCTAACATGAAAGAAACGAAACTAAACTAACATCAACCAACAGAACAAGACAGAAAATAAAAGAAAGTCAAATCAAGTAAAATGAAATCAAATCCTGTTCCCACTTGTATCCTTCTTGATTTGTGTCCTCAAAAGTGTTTCTGGAGCTGTAAACCCCCTGGCATTTCAGGCAAATAGTGGTCTCCTTGTTATTTGCCTCATCGTCAGTGCAGGGAATAGAACACAAGTGAAGAGAAGAGAAGGGTTGAGTTGGAAGGGACCTGCAGCGATCCTTCAGGACTGTCTAGCTGAGGTGAAGACGACTAGCAGGAGCAAGGCAAAGGCTGAGAGGGCTGCCGTCCCTTTCGGGAAAGGTATTGAGGGTGAAGGCCAAGGGAGGAGAAAAGCTCTTGAGTGCAAGGAAAAAGATGGTCAAGAAGAGAAAACGATTTGGGGCTTCTTTCCCAGAAGAAGACCTCAGCATAAGCAGGGTAGTAGCAAATGTCCCTTGGTGCATGGGTCAGGAACGGCGAGGCCATCCTGCACGTGCTCTCCGTCTCTGCACAGTTCACGCCGAGGGAACCCAAAGCCTTGCTTTCACCTCCGGCATCCCCACAACCAAATGAATGTAGATGGGACCAACAGCCTTCACGACGTAGTCTGAATGTGCAGATGTATTTAGCGGGACGCCCAGCAGCTGTGCCCAGGGCATGGCCAGCAAGGGCAGGGACAGCCCCCTGAGCCTCCTGGGCCCAGGGAGTGCCTCGGGGCCAGCAGCCCAAAGGCCTTCCTGGGAAGGATGCTGGGCGGAGGGCCGGCGGGCGGGGCCGCGCGGGGGGGCCCCGTCACCCCCGTGTCACAGTGCCAGCACCCGGCAACGCAGCAGTCACCATGCCCCGGGGCAGCATAAAGGGGAGCACGCTCCCGCGTCGCGCTGCCATAGCTGGCCTGGGGGCAGCCCCAAGACGTGCGAGAGGAAGTCCTTGAGGAGGCGGTGGAATTCCTTGGCGAGGGCTGAGGGAGGAAGGCCGGAGGAGGCTCGACGAGGCTGCTGGAGACGAGAAGAACCACCAACAGCTGGAGGTTCGCGAGGCTGGCTGGCCTTTTCAGCTGGCTAGCAGTGGCAAGAGCAAGGGAATGCCTTCTTGAGGAGCACTGCAGAGCTCGCCATCCTCATCCCCTGCGGAGCCAGTGTCAGCAGCCGTGAGGAATGGGATGCAGAGATGTTGGCGGGGGCGCCGGTGCTTTGGAGCAGCCGCTGGTGCCTTGCCAGGCGCTGGAAGGATCGTTGTCCCCCAGATGGATCAGGCCGGGGGCGTTTTGCCCCTCTGGGAAGGCCCTGAGGTGGCAGCAGGCGGAGGGAGAATCGGGGTTGGGCATCTCCTGGGAGGCGTGAGCAGCCTGCGGGCCGAGGAGGCAGGTCTTGCTCACGTGCTCAGGGAATAGCCCATCGCCGGCGACGCTGGGGTCAGGAAGGAATTTTCCCCCGGGGCAGATCGGCTCTGGTGCCCGGGGGTTTTTTGCCTTCCTCTGCAGCACTGAGCATGAGCACTTGTCAGGGCTCCTCTGGGCCATTTTGGCTGGGTTACTGCCTGTTGCTCATGCACCACGAAGGTGGCCTCTCATGCCCTGCAGCTGCGGGGAGGAAGGCTTTTTTCCCCCCACGGTGGGCTAGCAAGTGTCCCCGGGGGTTTTTTGCCTTCCTCTGCAGCATTGAGCACGGCCCCTTGCCAGGGCTCCTTTGGGCCGCTTTGGCTAGGTGCCTGCTGCTCCTGTTCCACGAAGACGGCCCTCGTGCCCCGCATGCGGGCGGGAGGACGCTTTCTAGACTCCCAGGGCGCACGCCCAGGGTGGCCCCCGGGGGTTGCTTCTTCTCCTGCGTAGCATTGAGCGCAGCCCCTTGTCAGGGCTCCTCTGGGCCCTTTGGGCTCAGTTCTTGCCCGCTGCTCTTGCACCTCCGAGGCGCCACTCGTGCCCTGGCGCTCCCTGGCTCTTTTGCCCATTGCAGGTTTGGAGCAGGAGCGAGCTCTGCTCTTCCCTTGGCTCCGTTTCCCGAGGTGTTCTTGCTTCTGCAAAACAGCCTGTGCTTGGAAAGGCTGCAGGCTTGCTGCACCATCCGGAGCTGCAGCTTTTCAGCTCTCCCTGCATGCCATCCAAGCGCAGGGCAGGCAGGAGAGCGCTTTTCATGCCTCCCTGGCCAAGAAGCACAGCGGAGCAAGTTTGGGAAGGCAAAAGGGGTGCTTGTCATCGACACGTGTCCTGCTTGTCAAAATACCCCAGGGCACCACACCCCTCCTCTTCTCCTCCTTTTCGGTGTGTGGTGGGTACCCATCCTCCTTCTTCAAGTTCTTCTGCACTGCTGAGAAACGAGGGACTGCTTGGCCTGTATTCCTGCTGCTCCTTTCTGCAGCTTTCCTTTGCCAGACTGCAAGGGATGCTTTTTCAAACTAAACTGAAGAACACATCAGCCTGCTCCTGCCTCCACATGCGCATTGTGTTAATGCTCGTGAGCATCGGCTCTGAAAGAGATTCAGCCAAATAGCCCAAAAGAGCCTAAAACAAAAGAAGATCAAATAAAATAATAAAATAATAAAATAAAATACCAAAACAAAATAGAAACACATAAAGCAAGGTAAAATAAAATAAGATAAACCAACATAAAAGATAATAGTAAGAAATAAACCCAAAGAAAATGTAATAAAATCAAATACAGTAACCTAACATGAAAGAAACGAAACTAAACTAACATCAACCAACAGAACAAGACAGAAAATAAAAGAAAGTCAAATCAAGTAAAATGAAATCAAATCCTGTTCCCACTTGTATCCTTCTTGATTTGTGTCCTCAAAAGTGTTTCTGGAGCTGTAAACCCCCTGGCATTTCAGGCAAATAGTGGTCTCCTTGTTATTCGCCTCATCGTCAGTGCAGGGAATAGAACACAAGTGAAGAGAAGAGAAGGGTTGAGTTGGAAGGGACCTGCAGCGATCCTTCAGGACTGTCTAGCTGAGGTGAAGACGACTAGCAGGAGCAAGGCAAAGGCTGAGAGGGCTGCCGTCCCTTTCGGGAAAGGTATTGAGGGTGAAGGCCAAGGGAGGAGAAAAGCTCTTGAGTGCAAGGAAAAAGATGGTCAAGAAGAGAAAACGATTTGGGGCTTCTTTCCCAGAAGAAGACCTCAGCATAAGCAGGGTAGTAGCAAATGTCCCTTGGTGCATGGGTCAGGAACGGCGAGGCCATCCTGCACGTGCTCTCCGTCTCTGCACAGTTCACGCCGAGGGAACCCAAAGCCTTGCTTTCACCTCCGGCATCCCCACAACCAAATGAATGTAGATGGGACCAACAGCCTTCACGACGTAGTCTGAATGTGCAGATGTATTTAGCGGGACGCCCAGCAGCTGTGCCCAGGGCATGGCCAGCAAGGGCAGGGACAGCCCCCTGAGCCTCCTGGGCCCAGGGAGTGCCTCGGGGCCAGCAGCCCAAAGGCCTTCCTGGGAAGGATGCTGGGCGGAGGGCCGGCGGGCGGGGCCGCGCGGGGGGGCCCCGTCACCCCCGTGTCACAGTGCCAGCACCCGGCAACGCAGCAGTCACCATGCCCCGGGGCAGCATAAAAGGGAGCACGCTCCCGCGTCGCGCTGCCATAGCTGGCCTGGGGGCAGCCCCAAGACGTGCGAGAGGAAGTCCTTGAGGAGGCGGTGGAATTACTTGGCGAGGGCTGAGGGAGGAAGGCCGGAGGAGGCTCGACGAGGCTGCTGGAGACGAGAAGAACCACCAACAGCTGGAGGTTCGCGAGGCTGGCTGGCCTTTTCAGCTGGCTAGCAGTGGCAAGAGCAAGGGAATGCCTTCTTGAGGAGCACTGCAGAGCTCGCCATCCTCATCCCCTGCGGAGCCAGTGTCAGCAGCCGTGAGGAATGGGATGCAGAGATGTTGGCGGGGGCGCCGGTGCTTTGGAGCAGCCGCTGGTGCCTTGCCAGGCGCTGGAAGGATCGTTGTCCCCCAGGTGGATCAGGCCGGGGGCGTTTTGCCCCTCTGGGAAGGCCCTGAGGTGGCAGCAGGCGGAGAGAGAATCGGGGTTGGGCATCTCCTGGGAGGCGTGAGCAGCCTGCGGGCCGAGGAGGCAGGTCTTGCTCACGTGCTCAGGGAATAGCCCATCGCCGGCGACGCTGGGGTCAGGAAGGAATTTTCCCCCGGGGCAGATCGGCTCTGGTGCCCGGGGGTTTTTTGCCTTCCTCTGCAGCACTGAGCATGAGCACTTGTCAGGGCTCCTCTGGGCCATTTTGGCTGGGTTACTGCCTGTTGCTCATGCACCACGAAGGTGGCCTCTCATGCCCTGCAGCTGCGGGGAGGAAGGCTTTTTTCCCCCCACGGTGGGCTAGCAAGTGTCCCCGGGGGTTTTTTGCCTTCCTCTGCAGCATTGAGCACGGCCCCTTGCCAGGGCTCCTTTGGGCCGCTTTGGCTAGGTGCCTGCTACTCCTGTTCCACGAAGACGGCCCTCGTGCCCCGCATGCGGGCGGGAGGACGCTTTCTAGACTCCCAGGGCGCACGCCCAGGGTGGCCCCCGGGGGTTGCTTCTTCTCCTGCGTAGCATTGAGCGCAGCCCCTTGTCAGGGCTCCTCTGGGCCCTTTGGGCTCAGTTCTTGCCCGCTGCTCTTGCACCTCCGAGGCGCCACTCGTGCCCTGGCGCTCCCTGGCTCTTTTGCCCATTGCAGGTTTGGAGCAGGAGCGAGCTCTGCTCTTCCCTTGGCTCCGTTTCCCGAGGTGTTCTTGCTTCTGCAAAACAGCCTGTGCTTGGAAAGGCTGCAGGCTTGCTGCACCATCCGGAGCTGCAGCTTTTCAGCTCTCCCTGCATGCCATCCAAGCGCAGGGCAGGCAGGAGAGCGCTTTTCATGCCTCCCTGGCCAAGAAGCACAGCGGAGCAAGTTTGGGAAGGCAAAAGGGGTGCTTGTCATCGACACGTGTCCTGCTTGTCAAAATACCCCAGGGCACCACACCCCTCCTCTTCTCCTCCTTTTCGGTGTGTGGTGGGTACCCATCCTCCTTCTTCAAGTTCTTCTGCACTGCTGAGAAACGAGGGACTGCTTGGCCTGTATTCCTGCTGCTCCTTTCTGCAGCTTTCCTTTGCCAGACTGCAAGGGATGCTTTTTCAAACTAAACTGAAGAACACATCAGCCTGCTCCTGCCTCCACATGCGCATTGTGTTAATGCTCGTGAGCATCGGCTCTGAAAGAGATTCAGCCAAATAGCCCAAAAGAGCCTAAAACAAAAGAAGATCAAATAAAATAATAAAATAATAAAATAAAATACCAAAACAAAATAGAAACACATAAAGCAAGGTAAAATAAAATAAGATAAACCAACATAAAAGATAATAGTAAGAAATAAACCCAAAGAAAATGTAATAAAATCAAATACAGTAACCTAACATGAAAGAAACGAAACTAATCTAACATCAACCAACAGAACAAGACAGAAAATAAAAGAAAGTCAAATCAAGTAAAATGAAATCAAATCCTGTTCCCACTTGTATCCTTCTTGATTTGTGTCCTCAAAAGTGTTTCTGGAGCTGTAAACCCCCTGGCATTTCAGGCAAATAGTGGTCTCCTTGTTATTCGCCTCATCGTCAGTTCAGGGAATAGAACACAAGTGAAGAGAAGAGAAGGGTTGAGTTGGAAGGGACCTGCAGCGATCCTTCAGGACTGTCTAGCTGAGGTGAAGACGACTAGCAGGTGCAAGACAAAGGCTGAGAGGGCTGCCGTCCCTTTCGGGAAAGGTATTGAGGGTGAAGGCCAAGGGAGGAGAAAAGCTCTTGAGTGCAAGGAAAAAGATGGTCAAGAAGAGAAAACGATTTGGGGCTTCTTTCCCAGAAGAAGACCTCAGCATAAGCAGGGTAGTAGCAAATGTCCCTTGGTGCATGGGTCAGGAACGGCGAGGCCATCCTGCACGTGCTCTCGGTCTCTGCACAGTTCACGCCGAGGGAACCCAAAGCCTTGCTTTCACCTCCGGCATCCCCACAACCAAATGAATGTAGATGGGACCAACAGCCTTCACGACGTAGTCTGAATGTGCAGATGTATTTAGCGGGACGCCCAGCAGCTGTGCCCAGGGCATGGCCAGCAAGGGCAGGGACAGCCCCCTGAGCCTCCTGGGCCCAGGGAGTGCCTCGGGGCCAGCAGCCCAAAGGCCTTCCTGGGAAGGATGCTGGGCGGAGGGCCGGCGGGCGGGGCCGCGCGGGGGGGCCCCGTCACCCCCGTGTCACAGTGCCAGCACCCGGCAACGCAGCAGTCACCATGCCCCGGGGCAGCATAAAAGGGAGCACGCTCCCGCGTCGCGCTGCCATAGCTGGCCTGGGGGCAGCCCCAAGACGTGCGAGAGGAAGTCCTTGAGGAGGCGGTGGAATTACTTGGCGAGGGCTGAGGGAGGAAGGCCGGAGGAGGCTCGACGAGGCTGCTGGAGACGAGAAGAACCACCAACAGCTGGAGGTTCGCGAGGCTGGCTGGCCTTTTCAGCTGGCTAGCAGTGGCAAGAGCAAGGGAATGCCTTCTTGAGGAGCACTGCAGAGCTCGCCATCCTCATCCCCTGCGGAGCCAGTGTCAGCAGCCGTGAGGAATGGGATGCAGAGATGTTGGCGGGGGCGCCGGTGCTTTGGAGCAGCCGCTGGTGCCTTGCCAGGCGCTGGAAGGATCGTTGTCCCCCAGGTGGATCAGGCCGGGGCGTTTTGCCCCTCTGGGAAGGCCCTGAGGTGGCAGCAGGCGGAGAGAGAATCGGGGTTGGGCATCTCCTGGGAGGCGTGAGCAGCCTGCGGGCCGAGGAGGCAGGTCTTGCTCACGTGCTCAGGGAATAGCCCATCGCCGGCGACGCTGGGGTCAGGAAGGAATTTTCCCCCGGGGCAGATCGGCTCTGGTGCCCGGGGGTTTTTTGCCTTCCTCTGCAGCACTGAGCATGAGCACTTGTCAGGGCTCCTCTGGGCCATTTTGGCTGGGTTACTGCCTGTTGCTCATGCACCACGAAGGTGGCCTCTCATGCCCTGCAGCTGCGGGGAGGAAGGCTTTTTTCCCCCCACGGTGGGCTAGCAAGTGTCCCCGGGGGTTTTTTGCCTTCCTCTGCAGCATTGAGCACGGCCCCTTGCCAGGGCTCCTTTGGGCCGCTTTGGCTAGGTGCCTGCTACTCCTGTTCCACGAAGACGGCCCTCGTGCCCCGCATGCGGGCGGGAGGACGCTTTCTAGACTCCCAGGGCGCACGCCCAGGGTGGCCCCCGGGGGTTGCTTCTTCTCCTGCGTAGCATTGAGCGCAGCCCCTTGTCAGGGCTCCTCTGGGCCCTTTGGGCTCAGTTCTTGCCCGCTGCTCTTGCACCTCCGAGGCGCCACTCGTGCCCTGGCGCTCCCTGGCTCTTTTGCCCATTGCAGGTTTGGAGCAGGAGCGAGCTCTGCTCTTCCCTTGGCTCCGTTTCCCGAGGTGTTCTTGCTTCTGCAAAACAGCCTGTGCTTGGAAAGGCTGCAGGCTTGCTGCACCATCCGGAGCTGCAGCTTTTCAGCTCTCCCTGCATGCCATCCAAGCGCAGGGCAGGCAGGAGAGCGCTTTTCATGCCTCCCTGGCCAAGAAGCACAGCGGAGCAAGTTTGGGAAGGCAAAAGGGGTGCTTGTCATCGACACGTGTCCTGCTTGTCAAAATACCCCAGGGCACCACACCCCTCCTCTTCTCCTCCTTTTCGGTGTGTGGTGGGTACCCATCCTCCTTCTTCAAGTTCTTCTGCACTGCTGAGAAACGAGGGACTGCTTGGCCTGTATTCCTGCTGCTCCTTTCTGCAGCTTTCCTTTGCCAGACTGCAAGGGATGCTTTTTCAAACTAAACTGAAGAACACATCAGCCTGCTCCTGCCTCCACATGCGCATTGTGTTAATGCTCGTGAGCATCGGCTCTGAAAGAGATTCAGCCAAATAGCCCAAAAGAGCCTAAAACAAAAGAAGATCAAATAAAATAATAAAATAATAAAATAAAATACCAAAACAAAATAGAAACACATAAAGCAAGGTAAAATAAAATAAGATAAACCAACATAAAAGATAATAGTAAGAAATAAACCCAAAGAAAATGTAATAAAATCAAATACAGTAACCTAACATGAAAGAAACGAAACTAATCTAACATCAACCAACAGAACAAGACAGAAAATAAAAGAAAGTCAAATCAAGTAAAATGAAATCAAATCCTGTTCCCACTTGTATCCTTCTTGATTTGTGTCCTCAAAAGTGTTTCTGGAGCTGTAAACCCCCTGGCATTTCAGGCAAATAGTGGTCTCCTTGTTATTCGCCTCATCGTCAGTTCAGGGAATAGAACACAAGTGAAGAGAAGAGAAGGGTTGAGTTGGAAGGGACCTGCAGCCATCCTTCAGGACTGTCTAGCTGAGGTGAAGACGACTAGCAGGAGCAAGGCAAAGGCTGAGAGGGCTGCCGTCCCTTTCGGGAAAGGTATTGAGGGTGAAGGCCAAGGGAGGAGAAAAGCTCTTGAGTGCAAGGAAAAAGATGGTCAAGAAGAGAAAACGATTTGGGGCTTCTTTCCCAGAAGAAGACCTCACCATAAGCAGGGTAGTAGCAAATGTCCCTTGGTGCATGGGTCAGGAACGGCGAGGCCATCCTGCACGTGCTCTCGGTCTCTGCACAGTTCACGCCGAGGGAACCCAAAGCCTTGCTTTCACCTCTGGCATCCCCACAACCAAATGAATGTAGATGGGACCAACAGCCTTCACGGCGTAGTCTGAATGTGCAGATGTATTTAGCGGGACGCCCAGCAGCTGTGCCCAGGGCATGGCCAGCAAGGGCAGGGACAGCCCCCTGAGCCTCCTGGGCCCAGGGAGTGCCTCGGGGCCAGCAGCCCAAAGGCCTTCCTGGGAAGGATGCTGGGCGGAGGGCCGGCGGGCGGGGCCGCGCGGGGGGGCCCCGTCACCCCCGTGTCACAGTGCCAGCACCCGGCAACGCAGCAGTCACCATGCCCCGGGGCAGCATAAAAGGGAGCACGCTCCTGCGTCGCGCTGCCATAGCTGGCCTGGGGGCAGCCCCAAGACGTGCGAGAGGAAGTCCTTGAGGAGGCGGTGGAATTACTTGGCAAGGGCTGAGGGAGGAAGGCCGGAGGAGGCTCGACGAGGCTGCTGGAGACGAGGAGAACCACCAAGAGCTGGAGGTTCGCGAGGCTGGCTGGCCTTTTCAGCTGGCTAGCAGTGTCAAGAGCAAGGGAATGCCTTCTTGAGGAGCACTGCAGAGCTCGCCATCCTCATCCCCTGCGGAGCCAGTGTCAGCAGCCGTGAGGAATGGGATGCAGAGATGTTGGCGGGGGCGCCGGTGCTTTGGAGCAGCCGCTGGTGCCTTGCCAGGCGCTGGAAGGATCGTTGTCCCCCAGATGGATCAGGCCGGGGGCGTTTTGCCCCTCTGGGAAGGCCCTGAGGTGGCAGCAGGCGGAGGGAGAATCGGGGTTGGGCATCTCCTGGGAGGCGTGAGCAGCCTGCGGGCCGAGGAGGCAGGTCTTGCTCACGTGCTCAGGGAATAGCCCATCGCCGGCGACGCTGGGGTCAGGAAGGAATTTTCCCCCGGGGCAGATCGGCTCTGGTGCCCGGGGGTTTTTTGCCTTCCTCTGCAGCACTGAGCATGAGCACTTGTCAGGGCTCCTCTGGGCCATTTTGGCTGGGTTACTGCCTGTTGCTCATGCACCACGAAGGTGGCCTCTCATGCCCTGCAGCTGCGGGGAGGAAGGCTTTTTTCCCCCCACGGTGGGCTAGCAAGTGTCCCCGGGGGTTTTTTGCCTTCCTCTGCAGCATTGAGCACGGCCCCTTGCCAGGGCTCCTTTGGGCCGCTTTGGCTAGGTGCCTGCTGCTCCTGTTCCACGAAGACGGCCCTCGTGCCCCGCATGCGGGGGGAGGACGCTTTCTAGACTCCCAGGGCGCACGCCCAGGGTGGCCCCCGGGGGTTGCTTCTTCTCCTGCGTAGCATTGAGCGCAGCCCCTTGTCAGGGCTCCTCTGGGCCCTTTGGGCTCAGTTCTTGCCCGCTGCTCTTGCACCTCCGAGGCGCCACTCGTGCCCTGGCGCTCCCTGGCTCTTTTGCCCATTGCAGGTTTGGAGCAGGAGCGAGCTCTGCTCTTCCCTTGGCTCCGTTTCCCGAGGTGTTCTTGCTTCTGCAAAACAGCCTGTGCTTGGAAAGGCTGCAGGCTTGCTGCACCATCCGGAGCTGCAGCTTTTCAGCTCTCCCTGCATGCCATCCAAGCGCAGGCCAGGCAGGAGAGCGCTTTTCATGCCTCCCTGGCCAAGAAGCACAGCGGAGCAAGTTTGGGAAGGCAAAAGGGGTGCTTGTCATCGACACGTGTCCTGCTTGTCAAAATACCCCAGGGCACCACACCCCTCCTCTTCTCCTCCTTTTCGGTGTGTGGTGGGTACCCATCCTCCTTCTTCAAGTTCTTCTGCACTGCTGAGAAACGAGGGACTGCTTGGCCTGTATTCCTGCTGCTCCTTTCTGCAGCTTTCCTTTGCCAGACTGCAAGGGATGCTTTTTCAAACTAAACTGAAGAACACATCAGCCTGCTCCTGGCTCCACATGCGCATTGTGTTAATGCTCGTGAGCATCGGCTCTGAAAGAGATTCAGCCAAATAGCCCAAAAGAGCCTAAAACAAAAGAAGATCAAATAAAATAATAAAATAATAAAATAAAATACCAAAACAAAATAGAAACACATAAAGCAAGGTAAAATAAAATAAGATAAACCAACATAAAAGATAATAGTAAGAAATAAACCCAAAGAAAATGTAATAAAATCAAATACAGTAACCTAACATGAAAGAAACGAAACTAAACTAACATCAACCAACAGAACAAGACAGAAAATAAAAGAAAGTCAAATCAAGTAAAATGAAATCAAATCCTGTTCCCACTTGTATCCTTCTTGATTTGTGTCCTCAAAAGTGTTTCTGGAGCTGTAAACCCCCTGGCATTTCAGGCAAATAGTGGTCTCCTTGTTATTTGCCTCATCGTCAGTGCAGGGAATAGAACACAAGTGAAGAGAAGAGAAGGGTTGAGTTGGAAGGGACCTGCAGCCATCCTTCAGGACTGTCTAGCTGAGGTGAAGACGACTAGCAGGAGCAAGGCAAAGGCTGAGAGGGCTGCCGTCCCTTTCGGGAAAGGTATTGAGGGTGAAGGCCAAGGGAGGAGAAAAGCTCTTGAGTGCAAGGAAAAAGATGGTCAAGAAGAGAAAACGATTTGGGGCTTCTTTCCCAGAAGAAGACCTCAGCATAAGCAGGGTAGTAGCAAATGTCCCTTGGTGCATGGGTCAGGAACGGCGAGGCCATCCTGCACGTGCTCTCCGTCTCTGCACAGTTCACGCCGAGGGAACCCAAAGCCTTGCTTTCACCTCCGGCATCCCCACAACCAAATGAATGTAGATGGGACCAACAGCCTTCACGACGTAGTCTGAATGTCCAGATGTATTTAGCGGGACGCCCAGCAGCTGTGCCCAGGGCATGGCCAGCAAGGGCAGGGACAGCCCCCTGAGCCTCCTGGGCCCAGGGAGTGCCTCGGGGCCAGCAGCCCAAAGGCCTTCCTGGGAAGGATGCTGGGCGGAGGGCCGGCGGGCGGGGCCGCGCGGGGGGGCCCCGTCACCCCCGTGTCACAGTGCCAGCACCCGGCAACGCAGCAGTCACCATGCCCCGGGGCAGCATAAAAGGGAGCACGCTCCTGCGTCGCGCTGCCATAGCTGGCCTGGGGGCAGCCCCAAGACGTGCGAGAGGAAGTCCTTGAGGAGGCGGTGGAATTACTTGGCAAGGGCTGAGGGAGGAAGGCCGGAGGAGGCTCGACGAGGCTGCTGGAGACGAGAAGAACCACCAAGAGCTGGAGGTTCGCGAGGCTGGCTGGCCTTTTCAGCTGGCTAGCAGTGTCAAGAGCAAGGGAATGCCTTCTTGAGGAGCACTGCAGAGCTCGCCATCCTCATCCCCTGCGGAGCCAGTGTCAGCAGCCGTGAGGAATGGGATGCAGAGATGTTGGCGGGGGCGCCGGTGCTTTGGAGCAGCCGCTGGTGCCTTGCCAGGCGCTGGAAGGATCGTTGTCCCCCAGATGGATCAGGCCGGGGGCGTTTTGCCCCTCTGGGAAGGCCCTGAGGTGGCAGCAGGCGGAGGGAGAATCGGGGTTGGGCATCTCCTGGGAGGCGTGAGCAGCCTGCGGGCCGAGGAGGCAGGTCTTGCTCACGTGCTCAGGGAATAGCCCATCGCCGGCGACGCTGGGGTCAGGAAGGAATTTTCCCCCGGGGCAGATCGGCTCTGGTGCCCGGGGGTTTTTTGCCTTCCTCTGCAGCACTGAGCATGAGCACTTGTCAGGGCTCCTCTGGGCCATTTTGGCTGGGTTACTGCCTGTTGCTCATGCACCACGAAGGTGGCCTCTCATGCCCTGCAGCTGCGGGGAGGAAGGCTTTTTTCCCCCCACGGTGGGCTAGCAAGTGTCCCCGGGGGTTTTTTGCCTTCCTCTGCAGCACTGAGCACGGCCCCTTGCCAGGGCTCCTTTGGGCCGTTTTGGCTAGGTGCCTGCTGCTCCTGTTCCACGAAGACGGCCCTCGTGCCCTGCATGCGGGCGGGAGGACGCTTTCTAGACTCCCAGGGCGCACGCCCAGGGTGGCCCCCGGGGGTTGCTTCTTCTCCTGCGTAGCATTGAGCGCAGCCCCTTGTCAGGGCTCCTCTGGGCCCTTTGGGCTCAGTTCTTGCCCGCTGCTCTTGCACCTCCGAGGCGCCACTCGTGCCCTGGCGCTCCCTGGCTCTTTTGCCCATTGCAGGTTTGGAGCAGGAGCGAGCTCTGCTCTTCCCTTGGCTCCGTTTCCCGAGGTGTTCTTGCTTCTGCAAAACAGCCTGTGCTTGGAAAGGCTGCAGGCTTGCTGCACCATCCGGAGCTGCAGCTTTTCAGCTCTCCCTGCATGCCATCCAAGTGCAGGGCAGGCAGGAGAGCGCTTTTCATGCCTCCCTGGCCAAGAAGCACAGCGGAGCAAGTTTGGGAAGGCAAAAGGGGTGCTTGTCATCGACACGTGTCCTGCTTGTGAAAATACCCCAGGGCACCACACCCCTCCTCTTCTCCTCCTTTTCGGTGTGTGGTGGGTACCCATCCTCCTTCTTCAAGTTCTTCTGCACTGCTGAGAAACGAGGGACTGCTTGGCCTGTATTCCTGCTGCTCCTTTCTGCAGCTTTCCTTTGCCAGACTGCAAGGGATGCTTTTTCAAACTAAACTGAAGAACACATCAGCCTGCTCCTGCCTCCACATGCGCATTGTGTTAATGCTCGTGAGCATCGGCTCTGAAAGAGATTCAGCCAAATAGCCCAAAAGAGCCTAAAACAAAAGAAGATCAAATAAAATAATAAAATAATAAAATAAAATACCAAAACAAAATAGAAACACATAAAGCAAGGTAAAATAAAATAAGATAAACCAACATAAAAGATAATAGTAAGAAATAAACCCAAAGAAAATGTAATAAAATCAAATACAGTAACCTAACATGAAAGAAACGAAACTAAACTAACATCAACCAACAGAACAAGACAGAAAATAAAAGAAAGTCAAATCAAGTAAAATGAAATCAAATCCTGTTCCCACTTGTATCCTTCTTGATTTGTGTCCTCAAAAGTGTTTCTGGAGCTGTAAACCCCCTGGCATTTCAGGCAAATAGTGGTCTCCTTGTTATTCGCCTCATCGTCAGTGCAGGGAATAGAACACAAGTGAAGAGAAGAGAAGGGTTGAGTTGGAAGGGACCTGCAGCGATCCTTCAGGACTGTCTAGCTGAGGTGAAGACGACTAGCAGGAGCAAGGCAAAGGCTGAGAGGGCTGCCGTCCCTTTCGGGAAAGGTATTGAGGGTGAAGGCCAAGGGAGGAGAAAAGCTCTTGAGTGCAAGGAAAAAGATGGTCAAGAAGAGAAAACGATTTGGGGCTTCTTTCCCAGAAGAAGACCTCAGCATAAGCAGGGTAGTAGCAAATGTCCCTTGGTGCATGGGTCAGGAACGGCGAGGCCATCCTGCACGTGCTCTCCGTCTCTGCACAGTTCACGCCGAGGGAACCCAAAGCCTTGCTTTCACCTCCGGCATCCCCACAACCAAATGAATGTAGATGGGACCAACAGCCTTCACGACGTAGTCTGAATGTGCAGATGTATTTAGCGGGACGCCCAGCAGCTGTGCCCAGGGCATGGCCAGCAAGGGCAGGGACAGCCCCCTGAGCCTCCTGGGCCCAGGGAGTGCCTCGGGGCCAGCAGCCCAAAGGCCTTCCTGGGAAGGATGCTGGGCGGAGGGCCGGCGGGCGGGGCCGCGCGGGGGGGCCCCGTCACCCCCGTGTCACAGTGCCAGCACCCGGCAACGCAGCAGTCACCATGCCCCGGGGCAGCATAAAAGGGAGCACGCTCCCGCGTCGTGCTGCCATAGCTGGCCTGGGGGCAGCCCCAAGACGTGCGAGAGGAAGTCCTTGAGGAGGCGGTGGAATTACTTGGCGAGGGCTGAGGGAGGAAGGCCGGAGGAGGCTCGACGAGGCTGCTGGAGACGAGAAGAACCACCAAGAGCTGGAGGTTCGCGAGGCTGGCTGGCCTTTTCAGCTGGCTAGCAGTGGCAAGAGCAAGGGAATGCCTTCTTGAGGAGCACTGCAGAGCTCGCCATCCTCATCCCCTGCGGAGCCAGTGTCAGCAGCCGTGAGGAATGGGATGCAGAGATGTTGGCGGGGGCGCCGGTGCTTTGGAGCAGCCGCTGGTGCCTTGCCAGGCGCTGGAAGGATCGTTGTCCCCCAGGTGGATCAGGCCGGGGGCGTTTTGCCCCTCTGGGAAGGCCCTGAGGTGGCAGCAGGTGGAGGGAGAATCGGGGTTGGGCATCTCCTGGGAGGCGTGAGCAGCCTGCGGGACGAGGAGGCAGGTCTTGCTCACGTGCTGAGGGAATAGCCCATCGCCGGCGACGCTGGGGTCAGGAAGGAATTTTCCCCCGGGGCAGATCGGCTCTGGTGCCCGGGGGTTTTTTGCCTTCCTCTGCAGCACTGAGCATGAGCACTTGTCAGGGCTCCTCTGGGCCATTTTGGCTGGGTTACTGCCTGTTGCTCATGCACCACGAAGGTGGCCTCTCATGCCCTGCAGCTGCGGGGAGGAAGGCTTTTTTCCCCCCACGGTGGGCTAGCAAGTGTCCCCGGGGGTTTTTTGCCTTCCTCTGCAGCATTGAGCACGGCCCCTTGCCAGGGCTCCTTTGGGCCGCTTTGGCTAGGTGCCTGCTACTCCTGTTCCACGAAGACAGCCCTCGTGCCCCACATGCGGGGGGAGGACGCTTTCTAGACTCCCAGGGCGCACGCCCAGGGTGGCCCCCGGGGGGTTGCTTCTTCTCCTGCGTAGCATTGAGCGCAGCCCCTTGTCAGGGCTCCTCTGGGCCCTTTGGGCTCAGTTCTTGCCCGCTGCTCTTGCACCTCCGAGGCGCCACTCGTGCCCTGGCGCTCCCTGGCTCTTTTGCCCATTGCAGGTTTGGAGCAGGAGCGAGCTCTGCTCTTCCCTTGGCTCCGTTTCCCGAGGTGTTCTTGCTTCTGCAAAACAGCCTGTGCTTGGAAAGGCTGCAGGCTTGCTGCACCATCCGGAGCTGCAGCTTTTCAGCTCTCCCTGCATGCCATCCAAGCGCAGGCCAGGCAGGAGAGCGCTTTTCATGCCTCCCTGGCCAAGAAGCACAGCGGAGCAAGTTTGGGAAGGCAAAAGGGGTGCTTGTCATCGACACGTGTCCTGCTTGTGAAAATACCCCAGGGCACCACACCCCTCCTCTTCTCCTCCTTTTCGGTGTGTGGTGGGTACCCATCCTCCTTCTTCAAGTTCTTCTGCACTGCTGAGAAACGAGGGACTGCTTGGCCTGTATTCCTGCTGCTCCTTTCTGCAGCTTTCCTTTGCCAGACTGCAAGGGATGCTTTTTCAAACTAAACTGAAGAACACATCAGCCTGCTCCTGGCTCCACATGCGCATTGTGTTAATGCTCGTGAGCATCGGCTCTGAAAGAGATTCAGCCAAATAGCCCAAAAGAGCCTAAAACAAAAGAAGATCAAATAAAATAATAAAATAATAAAATAAAATACCAAAACAAAATAGAAACACATAAAGCAAGGTAAAATAAAATAAGATAAACCAACATAAAAGATAATAGTAAGAAATAAACCCAAAGAAAATGTAATAAAATCAAATACAGTAACCTAACATGAAAGAAACGAAACTAAACTAACATCAACCAACAGAACAAGACAGAAAATAAAAGAAAGTCAAATCAAGTAAAATGAAATCAAATCCTGTTCCCACTTGTATCCTTCTTGATTTGTGTCCTCAAAAGTGTTTCTGGAGCTGTAAACCCCCTGGCATTTCAGGCAAATAGTGGTCTCCTTGTTATTCGCCTCATCGTCAGTGCAGGGAATAGAACACAAGTGAAGAGAAGAGAAGGGTTGAGTTGGAAGGGACCTGCAGCCATCCTTCAGGACTGTCTAGCTGAGGTGAAGACGACTAGCAGGAGCAAGGCAAAGGCTGAGAGGGCTGCCGTCCCTTTCGGGAAAGGTATTGAGGGTGAAGGCCAAGGGAGGAGAAAAGCTCTTGAGTGCAAGGAAAAAGATGGTCAAGAAGAGAAAACGATTTGGGGCTTCTTTCCCAGAAGAAGACCTCAGCATAAGCAGGGTAGTAGCAAATGTCCCTTGGTGCATGGGTCAGGAACGGCGAGGCCATCCTGCACGTGCTCTCCGTCTCTGCACAGTTCACGCCGAGGGAACCCAAAGCCTTGCTTTCACCTCCGGCATCCCCACAACCAAATGAATGTAGATGGGACCAACAGCCTTCACGACGTAGTCTGAATGTGCAGATGTATTTAGCGGGACGCCCAGCAGCTGTGCCCAGGGCATGGCCAGCAAGGGCAGGGACAGCCCCCTGAGCCTCCTGGGCCCAGGGAGTGCCTCGGGGCCAGCAGCCCAAAGGCCTTCCTGGGAAGGATGCTGGGCGGAGGGCCGGCGGGCGGGGCCGCGCGGGGGGGCCCCGTCACCCCCGTGTCACAGTGCCAGCACCCGGCAACGCAGCAGTCACCATGCCCCGGGGCAGCATAAAGGGGAGCACGCTCCCGCGTCGCGCTGCCATAGCTGGCCTGGGGGCAGCCCCAAGACGTGCGAGAGGAAGTCCTTGAGGAGGCGGTGGAATTACTTGGCGAGGGCTGAGGGAGGAAGGCCGGAGGAGGCTCGACGAGGCTGCTGGAGACGAGAAGAACCACCAAGAGCTGGAGGTTCGCGAGGCTGGCTGGCCTTTTCAGCTGGCTAGCAGTGGCAAGAGCAAGGGAATGCCTTCTTGAGGAGCACTGCAGAGCTCGCCATCCTCATCCCCTGCGGAGCCAGTGTCAGCAGCCGTGAGGAATGGGATGCAGAGATGTTGGCGGGGGCGCCGGTGCTTTGGAGCAGCCGCTGGTGCCTTGCCAGGCGCTGGAAGGATCGTTGTCCCCCAGATGGATCAGGCCGGGGGCGTTTTGCCCCTCTGGGAAGGCCCTGAGGTGGCAGCAGGCGGAGGGAGAATCGGGGTTGGGCATCTCCTGGGAGGCGTGAGCAGCCTGCGGGCCGAGGAGGCAGGTCTTGCTCACGTGCTCAGGGAATAGCCCATCGCCGGCGACGCTGGGGTCAGGAAGGAATTTTCCCCCGGGGCAGATCGGCTCTGGTGCCCGGGGGTTTTTTGCCTTCCTCTGCAGCACTGAGCATGAGCACTTGTCAGGGCTCCTCTGGGCCATTTTGGCTGGGTTACTGCCTGTTGCTCATGCACCACGAAGGTGGCCTCTCATGCCCTGCAGCTGCGGGGAGGAAGGCTTTTTTCCCCCCACGGTGGGCTAGCAAGTGTCCCCGGGGGTTTTTTGCCTTCCTCTGCAGCATTGAGCACGGCCCCTTGCCAGGGCTCCTTTGGGCCGCTTTGGCTAGGTGCCTGCTACTCCTGTTCCACGAAGACAGCCCTCGTGCCCCACATGCGGGGGGAGGACGCTTTCTAGACTCCCAGGGCGGACGCCCAGGGTGGCCCCCGGGGGTTGCTTCTTCTCCTGCGTAGCATTGAGCGCAGCCCCTTGTCAGGGCTCCTCTGGGCCCTTTGGGCTCAGTTCTTGCCCGCTGCTCTTGCACCTCCGAGGCGCCACTCGTGCCCTGGCGCTCCCTGGCTCTTTTGCCCATTGCAGGTTTGGAGCAGGAGCGAGCTCTGCTCTTCCCTTGGCTCCGTTTCCCGAGGTGTTCTTGCTTCTGCAAAACAGCCTGTGCTTGGAAAGGCTGCAGGCTTGCTGCACCATCCGGAGCTGCAGCTTTTCAGCTCTCCCTGCATGCCATCCAAGCGCAGGCCAGGCAGGAGAGCGCTTTTCATGCCTCCCTGGCCAAGAAGCACAGCGGAGCAAGTTTGGGAAGGCAAAAGGGGTGCTTGTCATCGACACGTGTCCTGCTTGTCAAAATACCCCAGGGCACCACACCCCTCCTCTTCTCCTCCTTTTCGGTGTGTGGTGGGTACCCATCCTCCTTCTTCAAGTTCTTCTGCACTGCTGAGAAACGAGGGACTGCTTGGCCTGTATTCCTGCTGCTCCTTTCTGCAGCTTTCCTTTGCCAGACTGCAAGGGATGCTTTTTCAAACTAAACTGAAGAACACATCAGCCTGCTCCTGCCTCCACATGCGCATTGTGTTAATGCTCGTGAGCATCGGCTCTGAAAGAGATTCAGCCAAATAGCCCAAAAGAGCCTAAAACAAAAGAAGATCAAATAAAATAATAAAATAATAAAATAAAATACCAAAACAAAATAGAAACACATAAAGCAAGGTAAAATAAAATAAGATAAACCAACATAAAAGATAATAGTAAGAAATAAACCCAAAGAAAATGTAATAAAATCAAATACAGTAACCTAACATGAAAGAAACGAAACTAAACTAACATCAACCAACAGAACAAGACAGAAAATAAAAGAAAGTCAAATCAAGTAAAATGAAATCAAATCCTGTTCCCACTTGTATCCTTCTTGATTTGTGTCCTCAAAAGTGTTTCTGGAGCTGTAAACCCCCTGGCATTTCAGGCAAATAGTGGTCTCCTTGTTATTCGCCTCATCGTCAGTGCAGGGAATAGAACACAAGTGAAGAGAAGAGAAGGGTTGAGTTGGAAGGGACCTGCAGCGATCCTTCAGGACTGTCTAGCTGAGGTGAAGACGACTAGCAGGAGCAAGGCAAAGGCTGAGAGGGCTGCCGTCCCTTTCGGGAAAGGTATTGAGGGTGAAGGCCAAGGGAGGAGAAAAGCTCTTGAGTGCAAGGAAAAAGATGGTCAAGAAGAGAAAACGATTTGGGGCTTCTTTCCCAGAAGAAGACCTCAGCATAAGCAGGGTAGTAGCAAATGTCCCTTGGTGCATGGGTCAGGAACGGCGAGGCCATCCTGCACGTGCTCTCCGTCTCTGCACAGTTCACGCCGAGGGAACCCAAAGCCTTGCTTTCACCTCCGGCATCCCCACAACCAAATGAATGTAGATGGGACCAACAGCCTTCACGACGTAGTCTGAATGTGCAGATGTATTTAGCGGGACGCCCAGCAGCTGTGCCCAGGGCATGGCCAGCAAGGGCAGGGACAGCCCCCTGAGCCTCCTGGGCCCAGGGAGTGCCTCGGGGCCAGCAGCCCAAAGGCCTTCCTGGGAAGGATGCTGGGCGGAGGGCCGGCGGGCGGGGCCGCGCGGGGGGGCCCCGTCACCCCCGTGTCACAGTGCCAGCACCCGGCAACGCAGCAGTCACCATGCCCCGGGGCAGCATAAAAGGGAGCACGCTCCCGCGTCGCGCTGCCATAGCTGGCCTGGGGGCAGCCCCAAGACGTGCGAGAGGAAGTCCTTGAGGAGGCGGTGGAATTACTTGGCAAGGGCTGAGGGAGGAAGGCCGGAGGAGGCTCGACGAGGCTGCTGGAGACGAGAAGAACCACCAAGAGCTGGAGGTTCGCGAGGCTGGCTGGCCTTTTCAGCTGGCTAGCAGTGGCAAGAGCAAGGGAATGCCTTCTTGAGGAGCACTGCAGAGCTCGCCATCCTCATCCCCTGCGGAGCCAGTGTCAGCAGCCGTGAGGAATGGGATGCAGAGATGTTGGCGGGGGCGCCGGTGCTTTGGAGCAGCCGCTGGTGCCTTGCCAGGCGCTGGAAGGATCGTTGTCCCCCAGATGGATCAGGCCGGGGGCGTTTTGCCCCTCTGGGAAGGCCCTGAGGTGGCAGCAGGCGGAGGGAGAATCGGGGTTGGGCATCTCCTGGGAGGCGTGAGCAGCCTGCGGGCCGAGGAGGCAGGTCTTGCTCACGTGCTCAGGGAATAGCCCATCGCCGGCGACGCTGGGGTCAGGAAGGAATTTTCCCCCGGGGCAGATCGGCTCTGGTGCCCGGGGGTTTTTTGCCTTCCTCTGCAGCACTGAGCATGAGCACTTGTCAGGGCTCCTCTGGGCCATTTTGGCTGGGTTACTGCCTGTTGCTCATGCACCACGAAGGTGGCCTCTCATGCCCTGCAGCTGCGGGGAGGAAGGCTTTTTTCCCCCCACGGTGGGCTAGCAAGTGTCCCCGGGGGTTTTTTGCCTTCCTCTGCAGCATTGAGCACGGCCCCTTGCCAGGGCTCCTTTGGGCCGCTTTGGCTAGGTGCCTGCTACTCCTGTTCCACGAAGACAGCCCTCGTGCCCCACATGCGGGGGGAGGACGCTTTCTAGACTCCCAGGGCGGACGCCCAGGGTGGCCCCCGGGGGTTGCTTCTTCTCCTGCGTAGCATTGAGCGCAGCCCCTTGTCAGGGCTCCTCTGGGCCCTTTGGGCTCAGTTCTTGCCCGCTGCTCTTGCACCTCCGAGGCGCCACTCGTGCCCTGGCGCTCCCTGGCTCTTTTGCCCATTGCAGGTTTGGAGCAGGAGCGAGCTCTGCTCTTCCCTTGGCTCCGTTTCCCGAGGTGTTCTTGCTTCTGCAAAACAGCCTGTGCTTGGAAAGGCTGCAGGCTTGCTGCACCATCCGGAGCTGCAGCTTTTCAGCTCTCCCTGCATGCCATCCAAGCGCAGGCCAGGCAGGAGAGCGCTTTTCATGCCTCCCTGGCCAAGAAGCACAGCGGAGCAAGTTTGGGAAGGCAAAAGGGGTGCTTGTCATCGACACGTGTCCTGCTTGTCAAAATACCCCAGGGCACCACACCCCTCCTCTTCTCCTCCTTTTCGGTGTGTGGTGGGTACCCATCCTCCTTCTTCAAGTTCTTCTGCACTGCTGAGAAACGAGGGACTGCTTGGCCTGTATTCCTGCTGCTCCTTTCTGCAGCTTTCCTTTGCCAGACTGCAAGGGATGCTTTTTCAAACTAAACTGAAGAACACATCAGCCTGCTCCTGCCTCCACATGCGCATTGTGTTAATGCTCGTGAGCATCGGCTCTGAAAGAGATTCAGCCAAATAGCCCAAAAGAGCCTAAAACAAAAGAGATCAAATAAAATAATAAAATAATAAAATAAAATACCAAAACAAAATAGAACACACATAAAGCAAGGTAAAATAAAATAAGATAACCAACATAAAAGATAATAGTAAGAAATAAACCCAAAGAAAATGTAATAAAATCAAATACAGTAACCTAACATGAAAGAAACGAAACTAAACTAACATCAACCAACAGAACAAGACAGAAAATAAAAGAAAGTCAAATCAAGTAAAATGAAATCAAATCCTGTTCCCACTTGTATCCTTCTTGATTTGTGTCCTCAAAAGTGTTTCTGGAGCTGTAAACCCCCTGGCATTTCAGGCAAATAGTGGTCTCCTTGTTATTCGCCTCATCGTCAGTGCAGGGAATAGAACACAAGTGAAGAGAAGAGAAGGGTTGAGTTGGAAGGGACCTGCAGCGATCCTTCAGGACTGTCTAGCTGAGGTGAAGACGACTAGCAGGAGCAAGGCAAAGGCTGAGAGGGCTGCCGTCCCTTTCGGGAAAGGTATTGAGGGTGAAGGCCAAGGGAGGAGAAAAGCTCTTGAGTGCAAGGAAAAAGATGGTCAAGAAGAGAAAACGATTTGGGGCTTCTTTCCCAGAAGAAGACCTCAGCATAAGCAGGGTAGTAGCAAATGTCCCTTGGTGCATGGGTCAGGAACGGCGAGGCCATCCTGCACGTGCTCTCCGTCTCTGCACAGTTCACGCCGAGGGAACCCCAAAGCCTTGCTTTCACCTCCGGCATCCCCACAACCAAATGAATGTAGATGGGACCAACAGCCTTCACGACGTAGTCTGAATGTGCAGATGTATTTAGCGGGACGCCCAGCAGCTGTGCCCAGGGCATGGCCAGCAAGGGCAGGGACAGCCCCCTGAGCCTCCTGGGCCCAGGGAGTGCCTCGGGGCCAGCAGCCCAAAGGCCTTCCTGGGAAGGATGCTGGGCGGAGGGCCGGCGGGCGGGGCCGCGCGGGGGGGCCCCGTCACCCCCGTGTCACAGTGCCAGCACCCGGCAACGCAGCAGTCACCATGCCCCGGGGCAGCATAAAAGGGAGCACGCTCCCGCGTCGCGCTGCCATAGCTGGCCTGGGGGCAGCCCCAAGACGTGCGAGAGGAAGTCCTTGAGGAGGCGGTGGAATTACTTGGCAAGGGCTGAGGGAGGAAGGCCGGAGGAGGCTCGACGAGGCTGCTGGAGACGAGAAGAACCACCAAGAGCTGGAGGTTCGCGAGGCTGGCTGGCCTTTTCAGCTGGCTAGCAGTGGCAAGAGCAAGGGAATGCCTTCTTGAGGAGCACTGCAGAGCTCGCCATCCTCATCCCCTGCGGAGCCAGTGTCAGCAGCCGTGAGGAATGGGATGCAGAGATGTTGGCGGGGGCGCCGGTGCTTTGGAGCAGCCGCTGGTGCCTTGCCAGGCGCTGGAAGGATCGTTGTCCCCCAGATGGATCAGGCCGGGGGCGTTTTGCCCCTCTGGGAAGGCCCTGAGGTGGCAGCAGGTGGAGGGAGAATCGGGGTTGGGCATCTCCTGGGAGGCGTGAGCAGCCTGCGGGACGAGGAGGCAGGTCTTGCTCACGTGCTGAGGGAATAGCCCATCGCCGGCGACGCTGGGGTCAGGAAGGAATTTTCCCCCGGGGCAGATCGGCTCTGGTGCCCGGGGGTTTTTTTGCCTTCCTCTGCAGCACTGAGCATGAGCACTTGTCAGGGCTCCTCTGGGCCATTTTGGCTGGGTTACTGCCTGTTGCTCATGCACCACGAAGGTGGCCTCTCATGCCCTGCAGCTGCGGGGAGGAAGGCTTTTTTCCCCCCACGGTGGGCTAGCAAGTGTCCCCGGGGGTTTTTTGCCTTCCTCTGCAGCATTGAGCACGGCCCCTTGCCAGGGCTCCTTTGGGCCGCTTTGGCTAGGTGCCTGCTACTCCTGTTCCACGAAGACAGCCCTCGTGCCCCACATGCGGGGGGAGGACGCTTTCTAGACTCCCAGGGCGCACGCCCAGGGTGGCCCCGGGGGGTTGCTTCTTCTCCTGCGTAGCATTGAGCGCAGCCCCTTGTCAGGGCTCCTCTGGGCCCTTTGGGCTCAGTTCTTGCCCGCTGCTCTTGCACCTCCGAGGCGCCACTCGTGCCCTGGCGCTCCCTGGCTCTTTTGCCCATTGCAGGTTTGGAGCAGGAGCGAGCTCTGCTCTTCCCTTGGCTCCGTTTCCCGAGGTGTTCTTGCTTCTGCAAAACAGCCTGTGCTTGGAAAGGCTGCAGGCTTGCTGCACCATCCGGAGCTGCAGCTTTTCAGCTCTCCCTGCATGCCATCCAAGCGCAGGGCAGGCAGGAGAGCGCTTTTCATGCCTCCCTGGCCAAGAAGCACAGCGGAGCAAGTTTGGGAAGGCAAAAGGGGTGCTTGTCATCGACACGTGTCCTGCTTGTCAAAATACCCCAGGGCACCACACCCCTCCTCTTCTCCTCCTTTTCGGTGTGTGGTGGGTACCCATCCTCCTTCTTCAAGTTCTTCTGCACTGCTGAGAAACGAGGGACTGCTTGGCCTGTATTCCTGCTGCTCCTTTCTGCAGCTTTCCTTTGCCAGACTGCAAGGGATGCTTTTTCAAACTAAACTGAAGAACACATCAGCCTGCTCCTGGCTCCACATGCGCATTGTGTTAATGCTCGTGAGCATCGGCTCTGAAAGAGATTCAGCCAAATAGCCCAAAAGAGCCTAAAACAAAAGAAGATCAAATAAAATAATAAAATAATAAAATAAAATACCAAAACAAAATAGAAACACATAAAGCAAGGTAAAATAAAATAAGATAAACCAACATAAAAGATAATAGTAAGAAATAAACCCAAAGAAAATGTAATAAAATCAAATACAGTAACCTAACATGAAAGAAACGAAACTAAACTAACATCAACCAACAGAACAAGACAGAAAATAAAAGAAAGTCAAATCAAGTAAAATGAAATCAAATCCTGTTCCCACTTGTATCCTTCTTGATTTGTGTCCTCAAAAGTGTTTCTGGAGCTGTAAACCCCCTGGCATTTCAGGCAAATAGTGGTCTCCTTGTTATTCGCCTCATCGTCAGTGCAGGGAATAGAACACAAGTGAAGAGAAGAGAAGGGTTGAGTTGGAAGGGACCTGCAGCGATCCTTCAGGACTGTCTAGCTGAGGTGAAGACGACTAGCAGGAGCAAGGCAAAGGCTGAGAGGGCTGCCGTCCCTTTCAGGAAAGGTATTGAGGGTGAAGGCCAAGGGAGGAGAAAAGCTCTTGAGTGCAAGGAAAAAGATGGTCAAGAAGAGAAAACGATTTGGGGCTTCTTTCCCAGAAGAAGACCTCACCATAAGCAGGGTAGTAGCAAATGTCCCTTGGTGCATGGGTCAGGAACGGCGAGGCCATCCTGCACGTGCTCTCCGTCTCTGCACAGTTCACGCCGAGGGAACCCAAAGCCTTGCTTTCACCTCTGGCATCCCCACAACCAAATGAATGTAGATGGGACCAACAGCCTTCACGACGTAGTCTGAATGTGCAGATGTATTTAGCGGGACGCCCAGCAGCTGTGCCCAGGGCATGGCCAGCAAGGGCAGGGACAGCCCCCTGAGCCTCCTGGGCCCAGGGAGTGCCTCGGGGCCAGCAGCCCAAAGGCCTTCCTGGGAAGGATGCTGGGCGGAGGGCCGGCGGGCGGGGCCGCGCGGGGGGGCCCCGTCACCCCCGTGTCACAGTGCCAGCACCCGGCAACGCAGCAGTCACCATGCCCCGGGGCAGCATAAAAGGGAGCACGCTCCTGCGTCGCGCTGCCATAGCTGGCCTGGGGGCAGCCCCAAGACGTGCGAGAGGAAGTCCTTGAGGAGGCGGTGGAATTACTTGGCAAGGGCTGAGGGAGGAAGGCCGGAGGAGGCTCGACGAGGCTGCTGGAGACGAGAAGAACCACCAAGAGCTGGAGGTTCGCGAGGCTGGCTGGCCTTTTCAGCTGGCTAGCAGTGTCAAGAGCAAGGGAATGCCTTCTTGAGGAGCACTGCAGAGCTCGCCATCCTCATCCCCTGCGGAGCCAGTGTCAGCAGCCGTGAGGAATGGGATGCAGAGATGTTGGCGGGGGCGCCGGTGCTTTGGAGCAGCCGCTGGTGCCTTGCCAGGCGCTGGAAGGATCGTTGTCCCCCAGATGGATCAGGCCGGGGGCGTTTTGCCCCTCTGGGAAGGCCCTGAGGTGGCAGCAGGCGGAGAGAGAATCGGGGTTGGGCATCTCCTGGGAGGCGTGAGCAGCCTGCGGGCCGAGGAGGCAGGTCTTGCTCACGTGCTCAGGGAATAGCCCATCGCCGGCGACGCTGGGGTCAGGAAGGAATTTTCCCCCGGGGCAGATCGGCTCTGGTGCCCGGGGGTTTTTTGCCTTCCTCTGCAGCACTGAGCATGAGCACTTGTCAGGGCTCCTCTGGGCCATTTTGGCTGGGTTACTGCCTGTTGCTCATGCACCACGAAGGTGGCCTCTCATGCCCTGCAGCTGCGGGGAGGAAGGCTTTTTTCCCCCCACGGTGGGCTAGCAAGTGTCCCCGGGGGTTTTTTGCCTTCCTCTGCAGCATTGAGCACGGCCCCTTGCCAGGGCTCCTTTGGGCCGCTTTGGCTAGGTGCCTGCTACTCCTGTTCCACGAAGACGGCCCTCGTGCCCCGCATGCGGGCGGGAGGACGCTTTCTAGACTCCCAGGGCGCACGCCCAGGGTGGCCCCCGGGGGTTGCTTCTTCTCCTGCGTAGCATTGAGCGCAGCCCCTTGTCAGGGCTCCTCTGGGCCCTTTGGGCTCAGTTCTTGCCCGCTGCTCTTGCACCTCCGAGGCGCCACTCGTGCCCTGGCGCTCCCTGGCTCTTTTGCCCATTGCAGGTTTGGAGCAGGAGCGAGCTCTGCTCTTCCCTTGGCTCCGTTTCCCGAGGTGTTCTTGCTTCTGCAAAACAGCCTGTGCTTGGAAAGGCTGCAGGCTTGCTGCACCATCCGGAGCTGCAGCTTTTCAGCTCTCCCTGCATGCCATCCAAGCGCAGGGCAGGCAGGAGAGCGCTTTTCATGCCTCCCTGGCCAAGAAGCACAGCGGAGCAAGTTTGGGAAGGCAAAAGGGGTGCTTGTCATCGACACGTGTCCTGCTTGTCAAAATACCCCAGGGCACCACACCCCTCCTCTTCTCCTCCTTTTCGGTGTGTGGTGGGTACCCATCCTCCTTCTTCAAGTTCTTCTGCACTGCTGAGAAACGAGGGACTGCTTGGCCTGTATTCCTGCTGCTCCTTTCTGCAGCTTTCCTTTGCCAGACTGCAAGGGATGCTTTTTCAAACTAAACTGAAGAACACATCAGCCTGCTCCTGCCTCCACATGCGCATTGTGTTAATGCTCGTGAGCATCGGCTCTGAAAGAGATTCAGCCAAATAGCCCAAAAGAGCCTAAAACAAAAGAAGATCAAATAAAATAATAAAATAATAAAATAAAATACCAAAACAAAATAGAAACACATAAAGCAAGGTAAAATAAAATAAGATAAACCAACATAAAAGATAATAGTAAGAAATAAACCCAAAGAAAATGTAATAAAATCAAATACAGTAACCTAACATGAAAGAAACGAAACTAATCTAACATCAACCAACAGAACAAGACAGAAAATAAAAGAAAGTCAAATCAAGTAAAATGAAATCAAATCCTGTTCCCACTTGTATCCTTCTTGATTTGTGTCCTCAAAAGTGTTTCTGGAGCTGTAAACCCCCTGGCATTTCAGGCAAATAGTGGTCTCCTTGTTATTCGCCTCATCGTCAGTTCAGGGAATAGAACACAAGTGAAGAGAAGAGAAGGGTTGAGTTGGAAGGGACCTGCAGCGATCCTTCAGGACTGTCTAGCTGAGGTGAAGACGACTAGCAGGAGCAAGGCAAAGGCTGAGAGGGCTGCCGTCCCTTTCGGGAAAGGTATTGAGGGTGAAGGCCAAGGGAGGAGAAAAGCTCTTGAGTGCAAGGAAAAAGATGGTCAAGAAGAGAAAACGATTTGGGGCTTCTTTCCCAGAAGAAGACCTCACCATAAGCAGGGTAGTAGCAAATGTCCCTTGGTGCATGGGTCAGGAACGGCGAGGCCATCCTGCACGTGCTCTCCGTCTCTGCACAGTTCACGCCGAGGGAACCCAAAGCCTTGCTTTCACCTCTGGCATCCCCACAACCAAATGAATGTAGATGGGGCCAACAGCCTTCACGGCGTAGTCTGAATGTGCAGATGTATTTAGCGGGACGCCCAGCAGCTGTGCCCAGGGCATGGCCAGCAAGGGCAGGGACAGCCCCCTGAGCCTCCTGGGCCCAGGGAGTGCCTCGGGGCCAGCAGCCCAAAGGCCTTCCTGGGAAGGATGCTGGGCGGAGGGCCGGCGGGCGGGGCCGCGCGGGGGGGCCCCGTCACCCCCGTGTCACAGTGCCAGCACCCGGCAACGCAGCAGTCACCATGCCCCGGGGCAGCATAAAAGGGAGCACGCTCCTGCGTCGCGCTGCCATAGCTGGCCTGGGGGCAGCCCCAAGACGTGCGAGAGGAAGTCCTTGAGGAGGCGGTGGAATTACTTGGCAAGGGCTGAGGGAGGAAGGCCGGAGGAGGCTCGACGAGGCTGCTGGAGACGAGGAGAACCACCAAGAGCTGGAGGTTCGCGAGGCTGGCTGGCCTTTTCAGCTGGCTAGCAGTGGCAAGAGCAAGGGAATGCCTTCTTGAGGAGCACTGCAGAGCTCGCCATCCTCATCCCCTGCGGAGCCAGTGTCAGCAGCCGTGAGGAATGGGATGCAGAGATGTTGGCGGGGGCGCCGGTGCTTTGGAGCAGCCGCTGGTGCCTTGCCAGGCGCTGGAAGGATCGTTGTCCCCCAGATGGATCAGGCCGGGG
The DNA here is from genome assembly GCF_965183815.1 of Platalea leucorodia. Classification (NCBI taxonomy): domain Eukaryota; kingdom Metazoa; phylum Chordata; class Aves; order Pelecaniformes; family Threskiornithidae; genus Platalea; species Platalea leucorodia. The sequence continues at coordinate 10,419,023 of NC_138839.1, read as the reverse complement.
GCGTTTTGCCCCTCTGGGAAGGCCCTGAGGTGGCAGCAGGCGGAGAGAGAATCGGGGTTGGGCATCTCCTGGGAGGCGTGAGCAGCCTGCGGGCCGAGGAGGCAGGTCTTGCTCACGTGCTCAGGGAATAGCCCATCGCCGGCGACGCTGGGGTCAGGAAGGAATTTTCCCCCGGGGCAGATCGGCTCTGGTGCCCGGGGGTTTTTTGCCTTCCTCTGCAGCACTGAGCATGAGCACTTGTCAGGGCTCCTCTGGGCCATTTTGGCTGGGTTACTGCCTGTTGCTCATGCACCACGAAGGTGGCCTCTCATGCCCTGCAGCTGCGGGGAGGAAGGCTTTTTTCCCCCCACGGTGGGCTAGCAAGTGTCCCCGGGGGTTTTTTGCCTTCCTCTGCAGCACTGAGCACGGCCCCTTGCCAGGGCTCCTTTGGGCCGCTTTGGCTAGGTGCCTGCTGCTCCTGTTCCACGAAGACGGCCCTCGTGCCCCGCATGCGGGGGGAGGACGCTTTCTAGACTCCCAGGGCGCACGCCCAGGGTGGCCCCCGGGGGTTGCTTCTTCTCCTGCGTAGCATTGAGCGCAGCCCCTTGTCAGGGCTCCTCTGGGCCCTTTGGGCTCAGTTCTTGCCCGCTGCTCTTGCACCTCCGAGGCGCCACTCGTGCCCTGGCGCTCCCTGGCTCTTTTGCCCATTGCAGGTTTGGAGCAGGAGCGAGCTCTGCTCTTCCCTTGGCTCCGTTTCCCGAGGTGTTCTTGCTTCTGCAAAACAGCCTGTGCTTGGAAAGGCTGCAGGCTTGCTGCACCATCCGGAGCTGCAGCTTTTCAGCTCTCCCTGCATGCCATCCAAGCGCAGGGCAGGCAGGAGAGCGCTTTTCATGCCTCCCTGGCCAAGAAGCACAGCGGAGCAAGTTTGGGAAGGCAAAAGGGGTGCTTGTCATCGACACGTGTCCTGCTTGTGAAAATACCCCAGGGCACCACACCCCTCCTCTTCTCCTCCTTTTCGGTGTGTGGTGGGTACCCATCCTCCTTCTTCAAGTTCTTCTGCACTGCTGAGAAACGAGGGACTGCTTGGCCTGTATTCCTGCTGCTCCTTTCTGCAGCTTTCCTTTGCCAGACTGCAAGGGATGCTTTTTCAAACTAAACTGAAGAACACATCAGCCTGCTCCTGGCTCCACATGCGCATTGTGTTAATGCTCGTGAGCATCGGCTCTGAAAGAGATTCAGCCAAATAGCCCAAAAGAGCCTAAAACAAAAGAAGATCAAATAAAATAATAAAATAATAAAATAAAATACCAAAACAAAATAGAAACACATAAAGCAAGGTAAAATAAAATAAGATAAACCAACATAAAAGATAATAGTAAGAAATAAACCCAAAGAAAATGTAATAAAATCAAATACAGTAACCTAACATGAAAGAAACGAAACTAAACTAACATCAACCAACAGAACAAGACAGAAAATAAAAGAAAGTCAAATCAAGTAAAATGAAATCAAATCCTGTTCCCACTTGTATCCTTCTTGATTTGTGTCCTCAAAAGTGTTTCTGGAGCTGTAAACCCCCTGGCATTTCAGGCAAATAGTGGTCTCCTTGTTATTTGCCTCATCGTCAGTGCAGGGAATAGAACACAAGTGAAGAGAAGAGAAGGGTTGAGTTGGAAGGGACCTGCAGCGATCCTTCAGGACTGTCTAGCTGAGGTGAAGACGACTAGCAGGAGCAAGGCAAAGGCTGAGAGGGCTGCCGTCCCTTTCGGGAAAGGTATTGAGGGTGAAGGCCAAGGGAGGAGAAAAGCTCTTGAGTGCAAGGAAAAAGATGGTCAAGAAGAGAAAACGATTTGGGGCTTCTTTCCCAGAAGAAGACCTCACCATAAGCAGGGTAGTAGCAAATGTCCCTTGGTGCATGGGTCAGGAACGGCGAGGCCATCCTGCACGTGCTCTCTGTCTCTGCACAGTTCACGCCGAGGGAACCCAAAGCCTTGCTTTCACCTCCGGCATCCCCACAACCAAATGAATGTAGATGGGACCAACAGCCTTCACGACGTAGTCTGAATGTGCAGATGTATTTAGCGGGACGCCCAGCAGCTGTGCCCAGGGCATGGCCAGCAAGGGCAGGGACAGCCCCCTGAGCCTCCTGGGCCCAGGGAGTGCCTCGGGGCCAGCAGCCCAAAGGCCTTCCTGGGAAGGATGCTGGGCGGAGGGCCGGCGGGCGGGGCCGCGCGGGGGGGCCCCGTCACCCCCGTGTCACAGTGCCAGCACCCGGCAACGCAGCAGTCACCATGCCCCGGGGCAGCATAAAAGGGAGCACGCTCCTGCGTCGCGCTGCCATAGCTGGCCTGGGGGCAGCCCCAAGACGTGCGAGAGGAAGTCCTTGAGGAGGCGGTGGAATTACTTGGCAAGGGCTGAGGGAGGAAGGCCGGAGGAGGCTCGACGAGGCTGCTGGAGACGAGAAGAACCACCAAGAGCTGGAGGTTCGCGAGGCTGGCTGGCCTTTTCAGCTGGCTAGCAGTGTCAAGAGCAAGGGAATGCCTTCTTGAGGAGCACTGCAGAGCTCGCCATCCTCATCCCCTGCGGAGCCAGTGTCAGCAGCCGTGAGGAATGGGATGCAGAGATGTTGGCGGGGGCGCCGGTGCTTTGGAGCAGCCGCTGGTGCCTTGCCAGGCGCTGGAAGGATCGTTGTCCCCCAGATGGATCAGGCCGGGGGCGTTTTGCCCCTCTGGGAAGGCCCTGAGGTGGCAGCAGGCGGAGGGAGAATCGGGGTTGGGCATCTCCTGGGAGGCGTGAGCAGCCTGCGGGACGAGGAGGCAGGTCTTGCTCACGTGCTCAGGGAATAGCCCATCGCCGGCGACGCTGGGGTCAGGAAGGAATTTTCCCCCGGGGCAGATCGGCTCTGGTGCCCGGGGGTTTTTTGCCTTCCTCTGCAGCACTGAGCATGAGCACTTGTCAGGGCTCCTCTGGGCCATTTTGGCTGGGTTACTGCCTGTTGCTCATGCACCACGAAGGTGGCCTCTCATGCCCTGCAGCTGCGGGGAGGAAGGCTTTTTTCCCCCCACGGTGGGCTAGCAAGTGTCCCCGGGGGTTTTTTGCCTTCCTCTGCAGCATTGAGCACGGCCCCTTGCCAGGGCTCCTTTGGGCCGCTTTGGCTAGGTGCCTGCTGCTCCTGTTCCACGAAGACGGCCCTCGTGCCCCGCATGCGGGGGGAGGACGCTTTCTAGACTCCCAGGGCGCACGCCCAGGGTGGCCCCCGGGGGTTGCTTCTTCTCCTGCGTAGCATTGAGCGCAGCCCCTTGTCAGGGCTCCTCTGGGCCCTTTGGGCTCAGTTCTTGCCCGCTGCTCTTGCACCTCCGAGGCGCCACTCGTGCCCTGGCGCTCCCTGGCTCTTTTGCCCATTGCAGGTTTGGAGCAGGAGCGAGCTCTGCTCTTCCCTTGGCTCCGTTTCCCGAGGTGTTCTTGCTTCTGCAAAACAGCCTGTGCTTGGAAAGGCTGCAGGCTTGCTGCACCATCCGGAGCTGCAGCTTTTCAGCTCTCCCTGCATGCCATCCAAGCGCAGGGCAGGCAGGAGAGCGCTTTTCATGCCTCCCTGGCCAAGAAGCACAGCGGAGCAAGTTTGGGAAGGCAAAAGGGGTGCTTGTCATCGACACGTGTCCTGCTTGTGAAAATACCCCAGGGCACCACACCCCTCCTCTTCTCCTCCTTTTCGGTGTGTGGTGGGTACCCATCCTCCTTCTTCAAGTTCTTCTGCACTGCTGAGAAACGAGGGACTGCTTGGCCTGTATTCCTGCTGCTCCTTTCTGCAGCTTTCCTTTGCCAGACTGCAAGGGATGCTTTTTCAAACTAAACTGAAGAACACATCAGCCTGCTCCTGCCTCCACATGCGCATTGTGTTAATGCTCGTGAGCATCGGCTCTGAAAGAGATTCAGCCAAATAGCCCAAAAGAGCCTAAAACAAAAGAAGATCAAATAAAATAATAAAATAATAAAATAAAATACCAAAACAAAATAGAAACACATAAAGCAAGGTAAAATAAAATAAGATAAACCAACATAAAAGATAATAGTAAGAAATAAACCCAAAGAAAATGTAATAAAATCAAATACAGTAACCTAACATGAAAGAAACGAAACTAAACTAACATCAACCAACAGAACAAGACAGAAAATAAAAGAAAGTCAAATCAAGTAAAATGAAATCAAATCCTGTTCCCACTTGTATCCTTCTTGATTTGTGTCCTCAAAAGTGTTTCTGGAGCTGTAAACCCCCTGGCATTTCAGGCAAATAGTGGTCTCCTTGTTATTCGCCTCATCGTCAGTGCAGGGAATAGAACACAAGTGAAGAGAAGAGAAGGGTTGAGTTGGAAGGGACCTGCAGCGATCCTTCAGGACTGTCTAGCTGAGGTGAAGACGACTAGCAGGAGCAAGGCAAAGGCTGAGAGGGCTGCCGTCCCTTTCGGGAAAGGTATTGAGGGTGAAGGCCAAGGGAGGAGAAAAGCTCTTGAGTGCAAGGAAAAAGATGGTCAAGAAGAGAAAACGATTTGGGGCTTCTTTCCCAGAAGAAGACCTCAGCATAAGCAGGGTAGTAGCAAATGTCCCTTGGTGCATGGGTCAGGAACGGCGAGGCCATCCTGCACGTGCTCTCCGTCTCTGCACAGTTCACGCCGAGGGAACCCAAAGCCTTGCTTTCACCTCCGGCATCCCCACAACCAAATGAATGTAGATGGGACCAACAGCCTTCACGACGTAGTCTGAATGTGCAGATGTATTTAGCGGGACGCCCAGCAGCTGTGCCCAGGGCATGGCCAGCAAGGGCAGGGACAGCCCCCTGAGCCTCCTGGGCCCAGGGAGTGCCTCGGGGCCAGCAGCCCAAAGGCCTTCCTGGGAAGGATGCTGGGCGGAGGGCCGGCGGGCGGGGCCGCGCGGGGGGGCCCCGTCACCCCCGTGTCATAGTGCCAGCACCCGGCAACGCAGCAGTCACCATGCCCCGGGGCAGCATAAAAGGGAGCACGCTCCCGCGTCGCGCTGCCATAGCTGGCCTGGGGGCAGCCCCAAGACGTGCGAGAGGAAGTCCTTGAGGAGGCGGTGGAATTACTTGGCGAGGGCTGAGGGAGGAAGGCCGGAGGAGGCTCGACGAGGCTGCTGGAGACGAGAAGAACCACCAACAGCTGGAGGTTCGCGAGGCTGGCTGGCCTTTTCAGCTGGCTAGCAGTGGCAAGAGCAAGGGAATGCCTTCTTGAGGAGCACTGCAGAGCTCGCCATCCTCATCCCCTGCGGAGCCAGTGTCAGCAGCCGTGAGGAATGGGATGCAGAGATGTTGGCGGGGGCGCCGGTGCTTTGGAGCAGCCGCTGGTGCCTTGCCAGGCGCTGGAAGGATCGTTGTCCCCCAGGTGGATCAGGCCGGGGGCGTTTTGCCCCTCTGGGAAGGCCCTGAGGTGGCAGCAGGTGGAGGGAGAATCGGGGTTGGGCATCTCCTGGGAGGCGTGAGCAGCCTGCGGGACGAGGAGGCAGGTCTTGCTCACGTGCTGAGGGAATAGCCCATCGCCGGCGACGCTGGGGTCAGGAAGGAATTTTCCCCCGGGGCAGATCGGCTCTGGTGCCCGGGGGTTTTTTGCCTTCCTCTGCAGCACTGAGCATGAGCACTTGTCAGGGCTCCTCTGGGCCATTTTGGCTGGGTTACTGCCTGTTGCTCATGCACCACGAAGGTGGCCTCTCATGCCCTGCAGCTGCGGGGAGGAAGGCTTTTTTCCCCCCACGGTGGGCTAGCAAGTGTCCCCGGGGGTTTTTTGCCTTCCTCTGCAGCATTGAGCACGGCCCCTTGCCAGGGCTCCTTTGGGCCGCTTTGGCTAGGTGCCTGCTACTCCTGTTCCACGAAGACAGCCCTCGTGCCCCACATGCGGGGGGAGGACGCTTTCTAGACTCCCAGGGCGCACGCCCAGGGTGGCCCCGGGGGGTTGCTTCTTCTCCTGCGTAGCATTGAGCGCAGCCCCTTGTCAGGGCTCCTCTGGGCCCTTTGGGCTCAGTTCTTGCCCGCTGCTCTTGCACCTCCGAGGCGCCACTCGTGCCCTGGCGCTCCCTGGCTCTTTTGCCCATTGCAGGTTTGGAGCAGGAGCGAGCTCTGCTCTTCCCTTGGCTCCGTTTCCCGAGGTGTTCTTGCTTCTGCAAAACAGCCTGTGCTTGGAAAGGCTGCAGGCTTGCTGCACCATCCGGAGCTGCAGCTTTTCAGCTCTCCCTGCATGCCATCCAAGCGCAGGGCAGGCAGGAGAGCGCTTTTCATGCCTCCCTGGCCAAGAAGCACAGCGGAGCAAGTTTGGGAAGGCAAAAGGGGTGCTTGTCATCGACACGTGTCCTGCTTGTGAAAATACCCCAGGGCACCACACCCCTCCTCTTCTCCTCCTTTTCGGTGTGTGGTGGGTACCCATCCTCCTTCTTCAAGTTCTTCTGCACTGCTGAGAAACGAGGGACTGCTTGGCCTGTATTCCTGCTGCTCCTTTCTGCAGCTTTCCTTTGCCAGACTGCAAGGGATGCTTTTTCAAACTAAACTGAAGAACACATCAGCCTGCTCCTGGCTCCACATGCGCATTGTGTTAATGCTCGTGAGCATCGGCTCTGAAAGAGATTCAGCCAAATAGCCCAAAAGAGCCTAAAACAAAAGAAGATCAAATAAAATAATAAAATAATAAAATAAAATACCAAAACAAAATAGAAACACATAAAGCAAGGTAAAATAAAATAAGATAAACCAACATAAAAGATAATAGTAAGAAATAAACCCAAAGAAAATGTAATAAAATCAAATACAGTAACCTAACATGAAAGAAACGAAACTAAACTAACATCAACCAACAGAACAAGACAGAAAATAAAAGAAAGTCAAATCAAGTAAAATGAAATCAAATCCTGTTCCCACTTGTATCCTTCTTGATTTGTGTCCTCAAAAGTGTTTCTGGAGCTGTAAACCCCCTGGCATTTCAGGCAAATAGTGGTCTCCTTGTTATTCGCCTCATCGTCAGTGCAGGGAATAGAACACAAGTGAAGAGAAGAGAAGGGTTGAGTTGGAAGGGACCTGCAGCGATCCTTCAGGACTGTCTAGCTGAGGTGAAGACGACTAGCAGGAGCAAGGCAAAGGCTGAGAGGGCTGCCGTCCCTTTCGGGAAAGGTATTGAGGGTGAAGGCCAAGGGAGGAGAAAAGCTCTTGAGTGCAAGGAAAAAGATGGTCAAGAAGAGAAAACGATTTGGGGCTTCTTTCCCAGAAGAAGACCTCAGCATAAGCAGGGTAGTAGCAAATGTCCCTTGGTGCATGGGTCAGGAACGGCGAGGCCATCCTGCACGTGCTCTCCGTCTCTGCACAGTTCACGCCGAGGGAACCCAAAGCCTTGCTTTCACCTCCGGCATCCCCACAACCAAATGAATGTAGATGGGACCAACAGCCTTCACGACGTAGTCTGAATGTGCAGATGTATTTAGCGGGACGCCCAGCAGCTGTGCCCAGGGCATGGCCAGCAAGGGCAGGGACAGCCCCCTGAGCCTCCTGGGCCCAGGGAGTGCCTCGGGGCCAGCAGCCCAAAGGCCTTCCTGGGAAGGATGCTGGGCGGAGGGCCGGCGGGCGGGGCCGCGCGGGGGGGCCCCGTCACCCCCGTGTCATAGTGCCAGCACCCGGCAACGCAGCAGTCACCATGCCCCGGGGCAGCATAAAAGGGAGCACGCTCCCGCGTCGCGCTGCCATAGCTGGCCTGGGGGCAGCCCCAAGACGTGCGAGAGGAAGTCCTTGAGGAGGCGGTGGAATTACTTGGCGAGGGCTGAGGGAGGAAGGCCGGAGGAGGCTCGACGAGGCTGCTGGAGACGAGAAGAACCACCAACAGCTGGAGGTTCGCGAGGCTGGCTGGCCTTTTCAGCTGGCTAGCAGTGGCAAGAGCAAGGGAATGCCTTCTTGAGGAGCACTGCAGAGCTCGCCATCCTTATCCCCTGCGGAGCCAGTGTCAGCAGCCGTGAGGAATGGGATGCAGAGATGTTGGCGGGGGCGCCGGTGCTTTGGAGCAGCCGCTGGTGCCTTGCCAGGCGCTGGAAGGATCGTTGTCCCCCAGGTGGATCAGGCCGGGGGCGTTTTGCCCCTCTGGGAAGGCCCTGAGGTGGCAGCAGGTGGAGGGAGAATCGGGGTTGGGCATCTCCTGGGAGGCGTGAGCAGCCTGCGGGACGAGGAGGCAGGTCTTGCTCACGTGCTGAGGGAATAGCCCATCGCCGGCGACGCTGGGGTCAGGAAGGAATTTTCCCCCGGGGCAGATCGGCTCTGGTGCCCGGGGGTTTTTTGCCTTCCTCTGCAGCACTGAGCATGAGCACTTGTCAGGGCTCCTCTGGGCCATTTTGGCTGGGTTACTGCCTGTTGCTCATGCACCACGAAGGTGGCCTCTCATGCCCTGCAGCTGCGGGGAGGAAGGCTTTTTTCCCCCCACGGTGGGCTAGCAAGTGTCCCCGGGGGTTTTTTGCCTTCCTCTGCAGCATTGAGCACGGCCCCTTGCCAGGGCTCCTTTGGGCCGCTTTGGCTAGGTGCCTGCTACTCCTGTTCCACGAAGACAGCCCTCGTGCCCCACATGCGGGGGGAGGACGCTTTCTAGACTCCCAGGGCGCACGCCCAGGGTGGCCCCGGGGGGTTGCTTCTTCTCCTGCGTAGCATTGAGCGCAGCCCCTTGTCAGGGCTCCTCTGGGCCCTTTGGGCTCAGTTCTTGCCCGCTGCTCTTGCACCTCCGAGGCGCCACTCGTGCCCTGGCGCTCCCTGGCTCTTTTGCCCATTGCAGGTTTGGAGCAGGAGCGAGCTCTGCTCTTCCCTTGGCTCCGTTTCCCGAGGTGTTCTTGCTTCTGCAAAACAGCCTGTGCTTGGAAAGGCTGCAGGCTTGCTGCACCATCCGGAGCTGCAGCTTTTCAGCTCTCCCTGCATGCCATCCAAGCGCAGGGCAGGCAGGAGAGCGCTTTTCATGCCTCCCTGGCCAAGAAGCACAGCGGAGCAAGTTTGGGAAGGCAAAAGGGGTGCTTGTCATCGACACGTGTCCTGCTTGTGAAAATACCCCAGGGCACCACACCCCTCCTCTTCTCCTCCTTTTCGGTGTGTGGTGGGTACCCATCCTCCTTCTTCAAGTTCTTCTGCACTGCTGAGAAACGAGGGACTGCTTGGCCTGTATTCCTGCTGCTCCTTTCTGCAGCTTTCCTTTGCCAGACTGCAAGGGATGCTTTTTCAAACTAAACTGAAGAACACATCAGCCTGCTCCTGGCTCCACATGCGCATTGTGTTAATGCTCGTGAGCATCGGCTCTGAAAGAGATTCAGCCAAATAGCCCAAAAGAGCCTAAAACAAAAGAAGATCAAATAAAATAATAAAATAATAAAATAAAATACCAAAACAAAATAGAAACACATAAAGCAAGGTAAAATAAAATAAGATAAACCAACATAAAAGATAATAGTAAGAAATAAACCCAAAGAAAATGTAATAAAATCAAATACAGTAACCTAACATGAAAGAAACGAAACTAAACTAACATCAACCAACAGAACAAGACAGAAAATAAAAGAAAGTCAAATCAAGTAAAATGAAATCAAATCCTGTTCCCACTTGTATCCTTCTTGATTTGTGTCCTCAAAAGTGTTTCTGGAGCTGTAAACCCCCTGGCATTTCAGGCAAATAGTGGTCTCCTTGTTATTCGCCTCATCGTCAGTGCAGGGAATAGAACACAAGTGAAGAGAAGAGAAGGGTTGAGTTGGAAGGGACCTGCAGCGATCCTTCAGGACTGTCTAGCTGAGGTGAAGACGACTAGCAGGAGCAAGGCAAAGGCTGAGAGGGCTGCCGTCCCTTTCGGGAAAGGTATTGAGGGTGAAGGCCAAGGGAGGAGAAAAGCTCTTGAGTGCAAGGAAAAAGATGGTCAAGAAGAGAAAACGATTTGGGGCTTCTTTCGCAGAAGAAGACCTCAGCATAAGCAGGGTAGTAGCAAATGTCCCTTGGTGCATGGGTCAGGAACGGCGAGGCCATCCTGCACGTGCTCTCCGTCTCTGCACAGTTCACGCCGAGGGAACCCAAAGCCTTGCTTTCACCTCCGGCATCCCCACAACCAAATGAATGTAGATGGGACCAACAGCCTTCACGACGTAGTCTGAATGTGCAGATGTATTTAGCGGGACGCCCAGCAGCTGTGCCCAGGGCATGGCCAGCAAGGGCAGGGACAGCCCCCTGAGCCTCCTGGGCCCAGGGAGTGCCTCGGGGCCAGCAGCCCAAAGGCCTTCCTGGGAAGGATGCTGGGCGGAGGGCCGGCGGGCGGGGCCGCGCGGGGGGGCCCCGTCACCCCCGTGTCACAGTGCCAGCACCCGGCAACGCAGCAGTCACCATGCCCCGGGGCAGCATAAAGGGGAGCACGCTCCCGCGTCGCGCTGCCATAGCTGGCCTGGGGGCAGCCCCAAGACGTGCGAGAGGAAGTCCTTGAGGAGGCGGTGGAATTCCTTGGCGAGGGCTGAGGGAGGAAGGCCGGAGGAGGCTCGACGAGGCTGCTGGAGACGAGAAGAACCACCAACAGCTGGAGGTTCGCGAGGCTGGCTGGCCTTTTCAGCTGGCTAGCAGTGGCAAGAGCAAGGGAATGCCTTCTTGAGGAGCACTGCAGAGCTCGCCATCCTCATCCCCTGCGGAGCCAGTGTCAGCAGCCGTGAGGAATGGGATGCAGAGATGTTGGCGGGGGTGCCGGTGCTTTGGAGCAGCCGCTGGTGCCTTGCCAGGCGCTGGAAGGATCGTTGTCCCCCAGATGGATCAGGCCGGGGGCATTTTGCCCCTCTGGGAAGGCCCTGAGGTGGCAGCAGGTGGAGGGAGAATCGGGGTTGGGCATCTCCTGGGAGGCGTGAGCAGCCTGCGGGCCAAGGAGGCAGGTCTTGCTCACGTGCTGAGGGAATAGCCCATCGCCGGCGACGCTGGGGTCAGGAAGGAATTTTCCCCCGGGGCAGATCGGCTCTGGTGCCCGGGGGTTTTTTGCCTTCCTCTGCAGCACTGAGCATGAGCACTTGTCAGGGCTCCTCTGGGCCATTTTGGCTGGGTTACTGCCTGTTGCTCATGCACCACGAAGGTGGCCTCTCATGCCCTGCAGCTGCGGGGAGGAAGGCTTTTTTCCCCCCACGGTGGGCTAGCAAGTGTCCCCGGGGGTTTTTTGCCTTCCTCTGCAGCATTGAGCACGGCCCCTTGCCAGGGCTCCTTTGGGCCGCTTTGGCTAGGTGCCTGCTGCTCCTGTTCCACGAAGACGGCCCTCGTGCCCCGCATGCGGGGGGAGGACGCTTTCTAGACTCCCAGGGCGCACGCCCAGGGTGGCCCCCGGGGGTTGCTTCTTCTCCTGCGTAGCATTGAGCGCAGCCCCTTGTCAGGGCTCCTCTGGGCCCTTTGGGCTCAGTTCTTGCCCGCTGCTCTTGCACCTCCGAGGCGCCACTCGTGCCCTGGCGCTCCCTGGCTCTTTTGCCCATTGCAGGTTTGGAGCAGGAGCGAGCTCTGCTCTTCCCTTGGCTCCGTTTCCCGAGGTGTTCTTGCTTCTGCAAAACAGCCTGTGCTTGGAAAGGCTGCAGGCTTGCTGCACCATCCGGAGCTGCAGCTTTTCAGCTCTCCCTGCATGCCATCCAAGCGCAGGGCAGGCAGGAGAGCGCTTTTCATGCCTCCCTGGCCAAGAAGCACAGCGGAGCAAGTTTGGGAAGGCAAAAGGGGTGCTTGTCATCGACACGTGTCCTGCTTGTGAAAATACCCCAGGGCACCACACCCCTCCTCTTCTCCTCCTTTTCGGTGTGTGGTGGGTACCCATCCTCCTTCTTCAAGTTCTTCTGCACTGCTGAGAAACGAGGGACTGCTTGGCCTGTATTCCTGCTGCTCCTTTCTGCAGCTTTCCTTTGCCAGACTGCAAGGGATGCTTTTTCAAACTAAACTGAAGAACACATCAGCCTGCTCCTGCCTCCACATGCGCATTGTGTTAATGCTCGTGAGCATCGGCTCTGAAAGAGATTCAGCCAAATAGCCCAAAAGAGCCTAAAACAAAAGAAGATCAAATAAAATAATAAAATAATAAAATAAAATACCAAAACAAAATAGAAACACATAAAGCAAGGTAAAATAAAATAAGATAAACCAACATAAAAGATAATAGTAAGAAATAAACCCAAAGAAAATGTAATAAAATCAAATACAGTAACCTAACATGAAAGAAACGAAACTAAACTAACATCAACCAACAGAACAAGACAGAAAATAAAAGAAAGTCAAATCAAGTAAAATGAAATCAAATCCTGTTCCCACTTGTATCCTTCTTGATTTGTGTCCTCAAAAGTGTTTCTGGAGCTGTAAACCCCCTGGCATTTCAGGCAAATAGTGGTCTCCTTGTTATTCGCCTCATCGTCAGTGCAGGGAATAGAACACAAGTGAAGAGAAGAGAAGGGTTGAGTTGGAAGGGACCTGCAGCCATCCTTCAGGACTGTCTAGCTGAGGTGAAGACGACTAGCAGGAGCAAGGCAAAGGCTGAGAGGGCTGCCGTCCCTTTCGGGAAAGGTATTGAGGGTGAAGGCCAAGGGAGGAGAAAAGCTCTTGAGTGCAAGGAAAAAGATGGTCAAGAAGAGAAAACGATTTGGGGCTTCTTTCCCAGAAGAAGACCTCACCATAAGCAGGGTAGTAGCAAATGTCCCTTGGTGCATGGGTCAGGAACGGCGAGGCCATCCTGCACGTGCTCTCCGTCTCTGCACAGTTCACGCCGAGGGAACCCAAAGCCTTGCTTTCACCTCCGGCATCCCCACAACCAAATGAATGTAGATGGGACCAACAGCCTTCACGACGTAGTCTGAATGTGCAGATGTATTTAGCGGGACGCCCAGCAGCTGTGCCCAGGGCATGGCCAGCAAGGGCAGGGACAGCCCCCTGAGCCTCCTGGGCCCAGGGAGTGCCTCGGGGCCAGCAGCCCAAAGGCCTTCCTGGGAAGGATGCTGGGCGGAGGGCCGGCGGGCGGGGCCGCGCGGGGGGGCCCCGTCACCCCCGTGTCACAGTGCCAGCACCCGGCAACGCAGCAGTCACCATGCCCCGGGGCAGCATAAAAGGGAGCACGCTCCCGCGTCGCGCTGCCATAGCTGGCCTGGGGGCAGCCCCAAGACGTGCGAGAGGAAGTCCTTGAGGAGGCGGTGGAATTACTTGGCGAGGGCTGAGGGAGGAAGGCCGGAGGAGGCTCGACGAGGCTGCTGGAGACGAGAAGAACCACCAACAGCTGGAGGTTCGCGAGGCTGGCTGGCCTTTTCAGCTGGCTAGCAGTGTCAAGAGCAAGGGAATGCCTTCTTGAGGAGCACTGCAGAGCTCGCCATCCTCATCCCCTGCGGAGCCAGTGTCAGCAGCCGTGAGGAATGGGATGCAGAGATGTTGGCGGGGGCGCCGGTGCTTTGGAGCAGCCGCTGGTGCCTTGCCAGGCGCTGGAAGGATCGTTGTCCCCCAGATGGATCAGGCCGGGGGCGTTTTGCCCCTCTGGGAAGGCCCTGAGGTGGCAGCAGGTGGAGGGAGAATCGGGGTTGGGCATCTCCTGGGAGGCGTGAGCAGCCTGCGGGCCGAGGAGGCAGGTCTTGCTCACGTGCTGAGGGAATAGCCCATCGCCGGCGACGCTGGGGTCAGGAAGGAATTTTCCCCCGGGGCAGATCGGCTCTGGTGCCCGGGGGTTTTTTGCCTTCCTCTGCAGCACTGAGCATGAGCACTTGTCAGGGCTCCTCTGGGCCATTTTGGCTGGGTTACTGCCTGTTGCTCATGCACCACGAAGGTGGCCTCTCATGCCCTGCAGCTGCGGGGAGGAAGGCTTTTTTCCCCCCACGGTGGGCTAGCAAGTGTCCCCGGGGGTTTTTTGCCTTCCTCTGCAGCATTGAGCACGGCCCCTTGCCAGGGCTCCTTTGGGCCGCTTTGGCTAGGTGCCTGCTACTCCTGTTCCACGAAGACAGCCCTCGTGCCCCACATGCGGGGGGAGGACGCTTTCTAGACTCCCAGGGCGCACGCCCAGGGTGGCCCTGGGGGGTTGCTTCTTCTCCTGCGTAGCATTGAGCGCAGCCCCTTGTCAGGGCTCCTCTGGGCCCTTTGGGCTCAGTTCTTGCCCGCTGCTCTTGCACCTCCGAGGCGCCACTCGTGCCCTGGCGCTCCCTGGCTCTTTTGCCCATTGCAGGTTTGGAGCAGGAGCGAGCTCTGCTCTTCCCTTGGCTCCGTTTCCCGAGGTGTTCTTGCTTCTGCAAAACAGCCTGTGCTTGGAAAGGCTGCAGGCTTGCTGCACCATCCGGAGCTGCAGCTTTTCAGCTCTCCCTGCATGCCATCCAAGCGCAGGGCAGGCAGGAGAGCGCTTTTCATGCCTCCCTGGCCAAGAAGCACAGCGGAGCAAGTTTGGGAAGGCAAAAGGGGTGCTTGTCATCGACACGTGTCCTGCTTGTGAAAATACCCCAGGGCACCACACCCCTCCTCTTCTCCTCCTTTTCGGTGTGTGGTGGGTACCCATCCTCCTTCTTCAAGTTCTTCTGCACTGCTGAGAAACGAGGGACTGCTTGGCCTGTATTCCTGCTGCTCCTTTCTGCAGCTTTCCTTTGCCAGACTGCAAGGGATGCTTTTTCAAACTAAACTGAAGAACACATCAGCCTGCTCCTGCCTCCACATGCGCATTGTGTTAATGCTCGTGAGCATCGGCTCTGAAAGAGATTCAGCCAAATAGCCCAAAAGAGCCTAAAACAAAAGAAGATCAAATAAAATAATAAAATAATAAAATAAAATACCAAAACAAAATAGAAACACATAAAGCAAGGTAAAATAAAATAAGATAAACCAACATAAAAGATAATAGTAAGAAATAAACCCAAAGAAAATGTAATAAAATCAAATACAGTAACCTAACATGAAAGAAACGAAACTAAACTAACATCAACCAACAGAACAAGACAGAAAATAAAAGAAAGTCAAATCAAGTAAAATGAAATCAAATCCTGTTCCCACTTGTATCCTTCTTGATTTGTGTCCTCAAAAGTGTTTCTGGAGCTGTAAACCCCCTGGCATTTCAGGCAAATAGTGGTCTCCTTGTTATTCGCCTCATCGTCAGTGCAGGGAATAGAACACAAGTGAAGAGAAGAGAAGGGTTGAGTTGGAAGGGACCTGCAGCCATCCTTCAGGACTGTCTAGCTGAGGTGAAGACGACTAGCAGGAGCAAGGCAAAGGCTGAGAGGGCTGCCGTCCCTTTCGGGAAAGGTATTGAGGGTGAAGGCCAAGGGAGGAGAAAAGCTCTTGAGTGCAAGGAAAAAGATGGTCAAGAAGAGAAAACGATTTGGGGCTTCTTTCCCAGAAGAAGACCTCAGCATAAGCAGGGTAGTAGCAAATGTCCCTTGGTGCATGGGTCAGGAACGGCGAGGCCATCCTGCACGTGCTCTCCGTCTCTGCACAGTTCACGCCGAGGGAACCCAAAGCCTTGCTTTCACCTCCGGCATCCCCACAACCAAATGAATGTAGATGGGACCAACAGCCTTCACGACGTAGTCTGAATGTGCAGATGTATTTAGCGGGACGCCCAGCAGCTGTGCCCAGGGCATGGCCAGCAAGGGCAGGGACAGCCCCCTGAGCCTCCTGGGCCCAGGGAGTGCCTCGGGGCCAGCAGCCCAAAGGCCTTCCTGGGAAGGATGCTGGGCGGAGGGCCGGCGGGCGGGGCCGCGCGGGGGGGCCCCGTCACCCCCGTGTCACAGTGCCAGCACCCGGCAACGCAGCAGTCACCATGCCCCGGGGCAGCATAAAGGGGAGCACGCTCCCGCGTCGCGCTGCCATAGCTGGCCTGGGGGCAGCCCCAAGACGTGCGAGAGGAAGTCCTTGAGGAGGCGGTGGAATTACTTGGCGAGGGCTGAGGGAGGAAGGCCGGAGGAGGCTCGACGAGGCTGCTGGAGACGAGAAGAACCACCAACAGCTGGAGGTTCGCGAGGCTGGCTGGCCTTTTCAGCTGGCTAGCAGTGTCAAGAGCAAGGGAATGCCTTCTTGAGGAGCACTGCAGAGCTCGCCATCCTCATCCCCTGCGGAGCCAGTGTCAGCAGCCGTGAGGAATGGGATGCAGAGATGTTGGCGGGGGTGCCGGTGCTTTGGAGCAGCCGCTGGTGCCTTGCCAGGCGCTGGAAGGATCGTTGTCCCCCAGATGGATCAGGCCGGGGGCATTTTGCCCCTCTGGGAAGGCCCTGAGGTGGCAGCAGGTGGAGGGAGAATCGGGGTTGGGCATCTCCTGGGAGGCGTGAGCAGCCTGCGGGCCGAGGAGGCAGGTCTTGCTCACGTGCTCAGGGAATAGCCCATCGCCGGCGACGCTGGGGTCAGGAAGGAATTTTCCCCCGGGGCAGATCGGCTCTGGTGCCCGGGGGTTTTTTGCCTTCCTCTGCAGCACTGAGCATGAGCACTTGTCAGGGCTCCTCTGGGCCATTTTGGCTGGGTTACTGCCTGTTGCTCATGCACCACGAAGGTGGCCTCTCATGCCCTGCAGCTGCGGGGAGGAAGGCTTTTTTCCCCCCACGGTGGGCTAGCAAGTGTCCCCGGGGGTTTTTTGCCTTCCTCTGCAGCACTGAGCACGGCCCCTTGCCAGGGCTCCTTTGGGCCGCTTTGGCTAGGTGCCTGCTACTCCTGTTCCACGAAGACAGCCCTCGTGCCCCACATGCGGGGGGAGGACGCTTTCTAGACTCCCAGGGCGGACGCCCAGGGTGGCCCCCGGGGGTTGCTTCTTCTCCTGCGTAGCATTGAGCGCAGCCCCTTGTCAGGGCTCCTCTGGGCCCTTTGGGCTCAGTTCTTGCCCGCTGCTCTTGCACCTCCGAGGCGCCACTCGTGCCCTGGCGCTCCCTGGCTCTTTTGCCCATTGCAGGTTTGGAGCAGGAGCGAGCTCTGCTCTTCCCTTGGCTCCGTTTCCCGAGGTGTTCTTGCTTCTGCAAAACAGCCTGTGCTTGGAAAGGCTGCAGGCTTGCTGCACCATCCGGAGCTGCAGCTTTTCAGCTCTCCCTGCATGCCATCCAAGCGCAGGCCAGGCAGGAGAGCGCTTTTCATGCCTCCCTGGCCAAGAAGCACAGCGGAGCAAGTTTGGGAAGGCAAAAGGGGTGCTTGTCATCGACACGTGTCCTGCTTGTGAAAATACCCCAGGGCACCACACCCCTCCTCTTCTCCTCCTTTTCGGTGTGTGGTGGGTACCCATCCTCCTTCTTCAAGTTCTTCTGCACTGCTGAGAAACGAGGGACTGCTTGGCCTGTATTCCTGCTGCTCCTTTCTGCAGCTTTCCTTTGCCAGACTGCAAGGGATGCTTTTTCAAACTAAACTGAAGAACACATCAGCCTGCTCCTGGCTCCACATGCGCATTGTGTTAATGCTCGTGAGCATCGGCTCTGAAAGAGATTCAGCCAAATAGCCCAAAAGAGCCTAAAACAAAAGAAGATCAAATAAAATAATAAAATAATAAAATAAAATACCAAAACAAAATAGAAACACATAAAGCAAGGTAAAATAAAATAAGATAAACCAACATAAAAGATAATAGTAAGAAATAAACCCAAAGAAAATGTAATAAAATCAAATACAGTAACCTAACATGAAAGAAACGAAACTAAACTAACATCAACCAACAGAACAAGACAGAAAATAAAAGAAAGTCAAATCAAGTAAAATGAAATCAAATCCTGTTCCCACTTGTATCCTTCTTGATTTGTGTCCTCAAAAGTGTTTCTGGAGCTGTAAACCCCCTGGCATTTCAGGCAAATAGTGGTCTCCTTGTTATTCGCCTCATCGTCAGTGCAGGGAATAGAACACAAGTGAAGAGAAGAGAAGGGTTGAGTTGGAAGGGACCTGCAGCGATCCTTCAGGACTGTCTAGCTGAGGTGAAGACGACTAGCAGGAGCAAGGCAAAGGCTGAGAGGGCTGCCGTCCCTTTCGGGAAAGGTATTGAGGGTGAAGGCCAAGGGAGGAGAAAAGCTCTTGAGTGCAAGGAAAAAGATGGTCAAGAAGAGAAAACGATTTGGGGCTTCTTTCGCAGAAGAAGACCTCAGCATAAGCAGGGTAGTAGCAAATGTCCCTTGGTGCATGGGTCAGGAACGGCGAGGCCATCCTGCACGTGCTCTCCGTCTCTGCACAGTTCACGCCGAGGGAACCCAAAGCCTTGCTTTCACCTCCGGCATCCCCACAACCAAATGAATGTAGATGGGACCAACAGCCTTCACGACGTAGTCTGAATGTGCAGATGTATTTAGCGGGACGCCCAGCAGCTGTGCCCAGGGCATGGCCAGCAAGGGCAGGGACAGCCCCCTGAGCCTCCTGGGCCCAGGGAGTGCCTCGGGGCCAGCAGCCCAAAGGCCTTCCTGGGAAGGATGCTGGGCGGAGGGCCGGCGGGCGGGGCCGCGCGGGGGGGCCCCGTCACCCCCGTGTCACAGTGCCAGCACCCGGCAACGCAGCAGTCACCATGCCCCGGGGCAGCATAAAGGGGAGCACGCTCCCGCGTCGCGCTGCCATAGCTGGCCTGGGGGCAGCCCCAAGACGTGCGAGAGGAAGTCCTTGAGGAGGCGGTGGAATTACTTGGCGAGGGCTGAGGGAGGAAGGCCGGAGGAGGCTCGACAAGGCTGCTGGAGACGAGAAGAACCACCAACAGCTGGAGGTTCGCGAGGCTGGCTGGCCTTTTCAGCTGGCTAGCAGTGTCAAGAGCAAGGGAATGCCTTCTTGAGGAGCACTGCAGAGCTCGCCATCCTCATCCCCTGCGGAGCCAGTGTCAGCAGCCGTGAGGAATGGGATGCAGAGATGTTGGCGGGGGTGCCGGTGCTTTGGAGCAGCCGCTGGTGCCTTGCCAGGCGCTGGAAGGATCGTTGTCCCCCAGATGGATCAGGCCGGGGGCATTTTGCCCCTCTGGGAAGGCCCTGAGGTGGCAGCAGGTGGAGGGAGAATCGGGGTTGGGCATCTCCTGGGAGGCGTGAGCAGCCTGCGGGCCGAGGAGGCAGGTCTTGCTCACGTGCTCAGGGAATAGCCCATCGCCGGCGACGCTGGGGTCAGGAAGGAATTTTCCCCCGGGGCAGATCGGCTCTGGTGCCCGGAGGTTTTTTGCCTTCCTCTGCAGCACTGAGCATGAGCACTTGTCAGGGCTCCTCTGGGCCATTTTGGCTGGGTTACTGCCTGTTGCTCATGCACCACGAAGGTGGCCTCTCATGCCCTGCAGCTGCGGGGAGGAAGGCTTTTTTCCCCCCACGGTGGGCTAGCAAGTGTCCCCGGGGGTTTTTTGCCTTCCTCTGCAGCACTGAGCACGGCCCCTTGCCAGGGCTCCTTTGGACCGCTTTGGCTAGGTGCCTGCTACTCCTGTTCCACGAAGACAGCCCTCGTGCCCCACATGCGGGGGGAGGACGCTTTCTAGACTCCCAGGGCGGACGCCCAGGGTGGCCCCCGGGGGTTGCTTCTTCTCCTGCGTAGCATTGAGCGCAGCCCCTTGTCAGGGCTCCTCTGGGCCCTTTGGGCTCAGTTCTTGCCCGCTGCTCTTGCACCTCCGAGGCGCCACTCGTGCCCTGGCGCTCCCTGGCTCTTTTGCCCATTGCAGGTTTGGAGCAGGAGCGAGCTCTGCTCTTCCCTTGGCTCCGTTTCCCGAGGTGTTCTTGCTTCTGCAAAACAGCCTGTGCTTGGAAAGGCTGCAGGCTTGCTGCACCATCCGGAGCTGCAGCTTTTCAGCTCTCCCTGCATGCCATCCAAGCGCAGGGCAGGCAGGAGAGCGCTTTTCATGCCTCCCTGGCCAAGAAGCACAGCGGAGCAAGTTTGGGAAGGCAAAAGGGGTGCTTGTCATCGACACGTGTCCTGCTTGTGAAAATACCCCAGGGCACCACACCCCTCCTCTTCTCCTCCTTTTCGGTGTGTGGTGGGTACCCATCCTCCTTCTTCAAGTTCTTCTGCACTGCTGAGAAACGAGGGACTGCTTGGCCTGTATTCCTGCTGCTCCTTTCTGCAGCTTTCCTTTGCCAGACTGCAAGGGATGCTTTTTCAAACTAAACTGAAGAACACATCAGCCTGCTCCTGGCTCCACATGCGCATTGTGTTAATGCTCGTGAGCATCGGCTCTGAAAGAGATTCAGCCAAATAGCCCAAAAGAGCCTAAAACAAAAGAAGATCAAATAAAATAATAAAATAATAAAATAAAATACCAAAACAAAATAGAAACACATAAAGCAAGGTAAAATAAAATAAGATAAACCAACATAAAAGATAATAGTAAGAAATAAACCCAAAGAAAATGTAATAAAATCAAATACAGTAACCTAACATGAAAGAAACGAAACTAAACTAACATCAACCAACAGAACAAGACAGAAAATAAAAGAAAGTCAAATCAAGTAAAATGAAATCAAATCCTGTTCCCACTTGTATCCTTCTTGATTTGTGTCCTCAAAAGTGTTTCTGGAGCTGTAAACCCCCTGGCATTTCAGGCAAATAGTGGTCTCCTTGTTATTTGCCTCATCGTCAGTGCAGGGAATAGAACACAAGTGAAGAGAAGAGAAGGGTTGAGTTGGAAGGGACCTGCAGCCATCCTTCAGGACTGTCTAGCTGAGGTGAAGACGACTAGCAGGAGCAAGGCAAAGGCTGAGAGGGCTGCCGTCCCTTTCGGGAAAGGTATTGAGGGTGAAGGCCAAGGGAGGAGAAAAGCTCTTGAGTGCAAGGAAAAAGATGGTCAAGAAGAGAAAACGATTTGGGGCTTCTTTCCCAGAAGAAGACCTCACCATAAGCAGGGTAGTAGCAAATGTCCCTTGGTGCATGGGTCAGGAACGGCGAGGCCATCCTGCACGTGCTCTCCGTCTCTGCACAGTTCACGCCGAGGGAACCCAAAGCCTTGCTTTCACCTCCGGCATCCCCACAACCAAATGAATGTAGATGGGACCAACAGCCTTCACGACGTAGTCTGAATGTGCAGATGTATTTAGCGGGACGCCCAGCAGCTGTGCCCAGGGCATGGCCAGCAAGGGCAGGGACAGCCCCCTGAGCCTCCTGGGCCCAGGGAGTGCCTCGGGGCCAGCAGCCCAAAGGCCTTCCTGGGAAGGATGCTGGGGGGAGGGCCGGCGGGCGGGGCCGCGCGGGGGGGCCCCGTCACCCCCGTGTCACAGTGCCAGCACCCGGCAACGCAGCAGTCACCATGCCCCGGGGCAGCATAAAAGGGAGCACGCTCCCGCGTCGCGCTGCCATAGCTGGCCTGGGGGCAGCCCCAAGACGTGCGAGAGGAAGTCCTTGAGGAGGCGGTGGAATTGCTTGGCGAGGGCTGAGGGAGGAAGGCCGGAGGAGGCTCGACGAGGCTGCTGGAGACGAGAAGAACCACCAACAGCTGGAGGTTCGCGAGGCTGGCTGGCCTTTTCAGCTGGCTAGCAGTGTCAAGAGCAAGGGAATGCCTTCTTGAGGAGCACTGCAGAGCTCGCCATCCTCATCCCCTGCGGAGCCAGTGTCAGCAGCCGTGAGGAATGGGATGCAGAGATGTTGGCGGGGGTGCCGGTGCTTTGGAGCAGCCGCTGGTGCCTTGCCAGGCGCTGGAAGGATCGTTGTCCCCCAGATGGATCAGGCCGGGGGCATTTTGCCCCTCTGGGAAGGCCCTGAGGTGGCAGCAGGCGGAGGGAGAATCGGGGTTGGGCATCTCCTGGGAGGCGTGAGCAGCCTGCGGGCCGAGGAGGCAGGTCTTGCTCACGTGCTCAGGGAATAGCCCATCGCCGGCGACGCTGGGGTCAGGAAGGAATTTTCCCCCGGGGCAGATCGGCTCTGGTGCCCGGGGGGTTTTTTGCCTTCCTCTGCAGCACTGAGCATGAGCACTTGTCAGGGCTCCTCTGGGCCATTTTGGCTGGGTTACTGCCTGTTGCTCATGCACCACGAAGGTGGCCTCTCATGCCCTGCAGCTGCGGGGAGGAAGGCTTTTTTCCCCCCACGGTGGGCTAGCAAGTGTCCCCGGGGGTTTTTTGCCTTCCTCTGCAGCACTGAGCACGGCCCCTTGCCAGGGCTCCTTTGGACCGCTTTGGCTAGGTGCCTGCTACTCCTGTTCCACGAAGACAGCCCTCGTGCCCCACATGCGGGGGGAGGACGCTTTCTAGACTCCCAGGGCGGACGCCCAGGGTGGCCCCCGGGGGTTGCTTCTTCTCCTGCGTAGCATTGAGCGCAGCCCCTTGTCAGGGCTCCTCTGGGCCCTTTGGGCTCAGTTCTTGCCCGCTGCTCTTGCACCTCCGAGGCGCCACTCGTGCCCTGGCGCTCCCTGGCTCTTTTGCCCATTGCAGGTTTGGAGCAGGAGCGAGCTCTGCTCTTCCCTTGGCTCCGTTTCCCGAGGTGTTCTTGCTTCTGCAAAACAGCCTGTGCTTGGAAAGGCTGCAGGCTTGCTGCACCATCCGGAGCTGCAGCTTTTCAGCTCTCCCTGCATGCCATCCAAGCGCAGGCCAGGCAGGAGAGCGCTTTTCATGCCTCCCTGGCCAAGAAGCACAGCGGAGCAAGTTTGGGAAGGCAAAAGGGGTGCTTGTCATCGACACGTGTCCTGCTTGTGAAAATACCCCAGGGCACCACACCCCTCCTCTTCTCCTCCTTTTCGGTGTGTGGTGGGTACCCATCCTCCTTCTTCAAGTTCTTCTGCACTGCTGAGAAACGAGGGACTGCTTGGCCTGTATTCCTGCTGCTCCTTTCTGCAGCTTTCCTTTGCCAGACTGCAAGGGATGCTTTTTCAAACTAAACTGAAGAACACATCAGCCTGCTCCTGGCTCCACATGCGCATTGTGTTAATGCTCGTGAGCATCGGCTCTGAAAGAGATTCAGCCAAATAGCCCAAAAGAGCCTAAAACAAAAGAAGATCAAATAAAATAATAAAATAATAAAATAAAATACCAAAACAAAATAGAAACACATAAAGCAAGGTAAAATAAAATAAGATAAACCAACATAAAAGATAATAGTAAGAAATAAACCCAAAGAAAATGTAATAAAATCAAATACAGTAACCTAACATGAAAGAAACGAAACTAAACTAACATCAACCAACAGAACAAGACAGAAAATAAAAGAAAGTCAAATCAAGTAAAATGAAATCAAATCCTGTTCCCACTTGTATCCTTCTTGATTTGTGTCCTCAAAAGTGTTTCTGGAGCTGTAAACCCCCTGGCATTTCAGGCAAATAGTGGTCTCCTTGTTATTCGCCTCATCGTCAGTGCAGGGAATAGAACACAAGTGAAGAGAAGAGAAGGGTTGAGTTGGAAGGGACCTGCAGCGATCCTTCAGGACTGTCTAGCTGAGGTGAAGACGACTAGCAGGAGCAAGGCAAAGGCTGAGAGGGCTGCCGTCCCTTTCGGGAAAGGTATTGAGGGTGAAGGCCAAGGGAGGAGAAAAGCTCTTGAGTGCAAGGAAAAAGATGGTCAAGAAGAGAAAACGATTTGGGGCTTCTTTCGCAGAAGAAGACCTCAGCATAAGCAGGGTAGTAGCAAATGTCCCTTGGTGCATGGGTCAGGAACGGCGAGGCCATCCTGCACGTGCTCTCCGTCTCTGCACAGTTCACGCCGAGGGAACCCAAAGCCTTGCTTTCACCTCCGGCATCCCCACAACCAAATGAATGTAGATGGGACCGACAGCCTTCACGACGTAGTCTGAATGTGCAGATGTATTTAGCGGGACGCCCAGCAGCTGTGCCCAGGGCATGGCCAGCAAGGGCAGGGACAGCCCCCTGAGCCTCCTGGGCCCAGGGAGTGCCTCGGGGCCAGCAGCCCAAAGGCCTTCCTGGGAAGGATGCTGGGCGGAGGGCCGGCGGGCGGGGCCGCGCAGGGGGGGCCCCGTCACCCCCGTGTCACAGTGCCAGCACCCGGCAACGCAGCAGTCACCATGCCCCGGGGCAGCATAAAGGGGAGCACGCTCCCGCGTCGCGCTGCCATAGCTGGCCTGGGGGCAGCCCCAAGACGTGCGAGAGGAAGTCCTTGAGGAGGCGGTGGAATTACTTGGCAAGGGCTGAGGGAGGAAGGCCGGAGGAGGCTCGACGAGGCTGCTGGAGACGAGAAGAACCACCAAGAGCTGGAGGTTCGCGAGGCTGGCTGGCCTTTTCAGCTGGCTAGCAGTGGCAAGAGCAAGGGAATGCCTTCTTGAGGAGCACTGCAGAGCTCGCCATCCTCATCCCCTGCGGAGCCAGTGTCAGCAGCCGTGAGGAATGGGATGCAGAGATGTTGGCGGGGGCGCCGGTGCTTTGGAGCAGCCGCTGGTGCCTTGCCAGGCGCTGGAAGGATCGTTGTCCCCCAGATGGATCAGGCCGGGGGCGTTTTGCCCCTCTGGGAAGGCCCTGAGGTGGCAGCAGGCGGAGGGAGAATCGGGGTTGGGCATCTCCTGGGAGGCGTGAGCAGCCTGCGGGCCGAGGAGGCAGGTCTTGCTCACGTGCTCAGGGAATAGCCCATCGCCGGCGACGCTGGGGTCAGGAAGGAATTTTCCCCCGGGGCAGATCGGCTCTGGTGCCCGGGGGTTTTTTGCCTTCCTCTGCAGCACTGAGCATGAGCACTTGTCAGGGCTCCTCTGGGCCATTTTGGCTGGGTTACTGCCTGTTGCTCATGCACCACGAAGGTGGCCTCTCATGCCCTGCAGCTGCGGGGAGGAAGGCTTTTTTCCCCCCACGGTGGGCTAGCAAGTGTCCCCGGGGGTTTTTTGCCTTCCTCTGCAGCATTGAGCACGGCCCCTTGCCAGGGCTCCTTTGGGCCGCTTTGGCTAGGTGCCTGCTACTCCTGTTCCACGAAGACAGCCCTCGTGCCCCACATGCGGGGGGAGGACGCTTTCTAGACTCCCAGGGCGGACGCCCAGGGTGGCCCCCGGGGGTTGCTTCTTCTCCTGCGTAGCATTGAGCGCAGCCCCTTGTCAGGGCTCCTCTGGGCCCTTTGGGCTCAGTTCTTGCCCGCTGCTCTTGCACCTCCGAGGCGCCACTCGTGCCCTGGCGCTCCCTGGCTCTTTTGCCCATTGCAGGTTTGGAGCAGGAGCGAGCTCTGCTCTTCCCTTGGCTCCGTTTCCCGAGGTGTTCTTGCTTCTGCAAAACAGCCTGTGCTTGGAAAGGCTGCAGGCTTGCTGCACCATCCGGAGCTGCAGCTTTTCAGCTCTCCCTGCATGCCATCCAAGCGCAGGCCAGGCAGGAGAGCGCTTTTCATGCCTCCCTGGCCAAGAAGCACAGCGGAGCAAGTTTGGGAAGGCAAAAGGGGTGCTTGTCATCGACACGTGTCCTGCTTGTGAAAATACCCCAGGGCACCACACCCCTCCTCTTCTCCTCCTTTTCGGTGTGTGGTGGGTACCCATCCTCCTTCTTCAAGTTCTTCTGCACTGCTGAGAAACGAGGGACTGCTTGGCCTGTATTCCTGCTGCTCCTTTCTGCAGCTTTCCTTTGCCAGACTGCAAGGGATGCTTTTTCAAACTAAACTGAAGAACACATCAGCCTGCTCCTGCCTCCACATGCGCATTGTGTTAATGCTCGTGAGCATCGGCTCTGAAAGAGATTCAGCCAAATAGCCCAAAAGAGCCTAAAACAAAAGAAGATCAAATAAAATAATAAAATAACAAAATAAAATACCAAAACAAAATAGAAACACATAAAGCAAGGTAAAATAAAATAAGATAAACCAACATAAAAGATAATAGTAAGAAATAAACCCAAAGAAAATGTAATAAAATCAAATACAATAACCTAACATGAAAGAAACGAAACTAAACTAACATCAACCAACAGAACAAGACAGAAAATAAAAGAAAGTCAAATCAAGTAAAATGAAATCAAATCCTGTTCCCACTTGTATCCTTCTTGATTTGTGTCCTCAAAAGTGTTTCTGGAGCTGTAAACCCCCTGGCATTTCAGGCAAATAGTGGTCTCCTTGTTATTCGCCTCATCGTCAGTGCAGGGAATAGAACACAAGTGAAGAGAAGAGAAGGGTTGAGTTGGAAGGGACCTGCAGCGATCCTTCAGGACTGTCTAGCTGAGGTGAAGACGACTAGCAGGAGCAAGGCAAAGGCTGAGAGGGCTGCCGTCCCTTTCGGGAAAGGTATTGAGGGTGAAGGCCAAGGGAGGAGAAAAGCTCTTGAGTGCAAGGAAAAAGATGGTCAAGAAGAGAAAACGATTTGGGGCTTCTTTCCCAGAAGAAGACCTCACCATAAGCAGGGTAGTAGCAAATGTCCCTTGGTGCATGGGTCAGGAACGGCGAGGCCATCCTGCACGTGCTCTCCGTCTCTGCACAGTTCACGCCGAGGGAACCCAAAGCCTTGCTTTCACCTCTGGCATCCCCACAACCAAATGAATGTAGATGGGACCAACAGCCTTCACGACGTAGTCTGAATGTGCAGATGTATTTAGCGGGACGCCCAGCAGCTGTGCCCAGGGCATGGCCAGCAAGGGCAGGGACAGCCCCCTGAGCCTCCTGGGCCCAGGGAGTGCCTCGGGGCCAGCAGCCCAAAGGCCTTCCTGGGAAGGATGCTGGGCGGAGGGCCGGCGGGCGGGGCCGCGCGGGGGGGCCCCGTCACCCCCGTGTCACAGTGCCAGCACCCGGCAACGCAGCAGTCACCATGCCCCGGGGCAGCATAAAAGGGAGCACGCTCCCGCGTCGCGCTGCCATAGCTGGCCTGGGGGCAGCCCCAAGACGTGCGAGAGGAAGTCCTTGAGGAGGCGGTGGAATTACTTGGCGAGGGCTGAGGGAGGAAGGCCGGAGGAGGCTCGACGAGGCTGCTGGAGACGAGAAGAACCACCAACAGCTGGAGGTTCGCGAGGCTGGCTGGCCTTTTCAGCTGGCTAGCAGTGTCAAGAGCAAGGGAATGCCTTCTTGAGGAGCACTGCAGAGCTCGCCATCCTCATCCCCTGCGGAGCCAGTGTCAGCAGCCGTGAGGAATGGGATGCAGAGATGTTGGCGGGGGCGCCGGTGCTTTGGAGCAGCCGCTGGTGCCTTGCCAGGCGCTGGAAGGATCGTTGTCCCCCAGGTGGATCAGGCCGGGGGCGTTTTGCCCCTCTGGGAAGGCCCTGAGGTGGCAGCAGGCGGAGGGAGAATCGGGGTTGGGCATCTCCTGGGAGGCGTGAGCAGCCTGCGGGCCGAGGAGGCAGGTCTTGCTCACGCGCTCAGGGAATAGCCCATCGCCGGTGACGCTGGGGTCAGGAAGGAATTTTCCCCCGGGGCAGATCGGCTCTGGTGCCCGGGGGTTTTTTGCCTTCCTCTGCAGCACTGAGCATGAGCACTTGTCAGGGCTCCTCTGGGCCATTTTGGCTGGGTTACTGCCTGTTGCTCATGCACCACGAAGGTGGCCTCTCATGCCCTGCAGCTGTGGGGAGGAAGGCTTTTTTCCCCCCACGGTGGGCTAGCAAGTGTCCCCGGGGGTTTTTTGCCTTCCTCTGCAGCACTGAGCACGGCCCCTTGCCAGGGCTCCTTTGGGCCGCTTTGGCTAGGTGCCTGCTACTCCTGTTCCACGAAGACGGCCCTCGTGCCCTGCATGCGGGGGGAGGACGCTTTCTAGACTCCCAGGGCGCACGCCCAGGGTGGCCCCCGGGGGTTGCTTCTTCTCCTGCGTAGCATTGAGCGCAGCCCCTTGTCAGGGCTCCTCTGGGCCCTTTGGGCTCAGTTCTTGCCCGCTGCTCTTGCACCTCCGAGGCGCCACTCGTGCCCTGGCGCTCCCTGGCTCTTTTGCCCATTGCAGGTTTGGAGCAGGAGCGAGCTCTGCTCTTCCCTTGGCTCCGTTTCCCGAGGTGTTCTTGCTTCTGCAAAACAGCCTGTGCTTGGAAAGGCTGCAGGCTTGCTGCACCATCCGGAGGTGCAGCTTTTCAGCTCTCCCTGCATGCCATCCAAGCGCAGGGCAGGCAGGAGAGCGCTTTTCATGCCTCCCTGGCCAAGAAGCACAGCGGAGCAAGTTTGGGAAGGCAAAAGGGGTGCTTGTCATCGACACGTGTCCTGCTTGTGAAAATACCCCAGGGCACCACACCCCTCCTCTTCTCCTCCTTTTCGGTGTGTGGTGGGTACCCATCCTCCTTCTTCAAGTTCTTCTGCACTGCTGAGAAACGAGGGACTGCTTGGCCTGTATTCCTGCTGCTCCTTTCTGCAGCTTTCCTTTGCCAGACTGCAAGGGATGCTTTTTCAAACTAAACTGAAGAACACATCAGCCTGCTCCTGGCTCCACATGCGCATTGTGTTAATGCTCGTGAGCATCGGCTCTGAAAGAGATTCAGCCAAATAGCCCAAAAGAGCCTAAAACAAAAGAAGATCAAATAAAATAAAATAAAATAATAAAATACCAAAACAAAATAGAAACACATAAAGCAAGGTAAAATAAAATAAGATAAACCAACATAAAAGATAATAGTAAGAAATAAACCCAAAGAAAATGTAATAAAATCAAATACAATAACATCACATGAAAGAAACGAAACTAAACTAACATCAACCAACAGAACAAGACAGAAAATAAAAGAAAGCCAAATCAAGTAAAATGAAATCAAATCCTGTTCCCACTTGTATCCTTCTTGATTTGTGTCCTCAAAAGTGTTTCTGGAGCTGTAAACCCCCTGGCATTTCAGGCAAATAGTGGTCTCCTTGTTATTCGCCTCATCGTCAGTGCAGGGAATAGAACACAAGTGAAGAGAAGAGAAGGGTTGAGTTGGAAGGGACCTGCAGCGATCCTTCAGGACTGTCTAGCTGAGGTGAAGACGACTAGCAGGTGCAAGACAAAGGCTGAGAGGGCTGCCGTCCCTTTCAGGAAAGGTATTGAGGGTGAAGGCCAAGGGAGGAGAAAAGCTCTTGAGTGCAAGGAAAAAGATGGTCAAGAAGAGAAAACGATTTGGGACTTCTTTCCCAGAAGAAGACCTCACCATAAGCAGGGTAGTAGCAAATGTCCCTTGGTGCATGGGTCAGGAACGGCGAGGCCATCCTGCACGTGCTCTCCGTCTCTGCACAGTTCACGCCGAGGGAACCCAAAGCCTTGCTTTCACCTCTGGCATCCCCACAACCAAATGAATGTAGATGGGACCAACAGCCTTCACGACGTAGTCTGAACGTCCAGATGTATTTAGCGGGACGCCCAGCAGCTGTGCCCAGGGCATGGCCAGCAAGGGCAGGGACAGCCCCCTGAGCCTCCTGGGCCCAGGGAGTGCCTCGGGGCCAGCAGCCCAAAGGCCTTCCTGGGAAGGATGCTGGGCGGAGGGCCGGCGGGCGGGGCCGCGCAGGGGGGGCCCCGTCACCCCCGTGTCACAGTGCCAGCACCCGGCAACGCAGCAGTCACCATGCCCCGGGGCAGCATAAAAGGGAGCACGCTCCCGCGTCGCGCTGCCATAGCTGGCCTGGGGGCAGCCCCAAGACGTGCGAGAGGAAGTCCTTGAGGAGGCGGTGGAATTGCTTGGCGAGGGCTGAGGGAGGAAGGCCGGAGGAGGCTCGACGAGGCTGCTGGAGACGAGAAGAACCACCAACAGCTGGAGGTTCGCGAGGCTGGCTGGCCTTTTCAGCTGGCTAGCAGTGTCAAGAGCAAGGGAATGCCTTCTTGAGGAGCACTGCAGAGCTCGCCATCCTCATCCCCTGCGGAGCCAGTGTCAGCAGCCGTGAGGAATGGGATGCAGAGATGTTGGCGGGGGTGCCGGTGCTTTGGAGCAGCCGCTGGTGCCTTGCCAGGCGCTGGAAGGATCGTTGTCCGCCAGGTGGATCAGGCCGGGGGCGTTTTGCCCCTCTGGGAAGGCCCTGAGGTGGCAGCAGGTGGAGGGAGAATCGGGGTTGGGCATCTCCTGGGAGGCGTGAGCAGCCTGCGGGACGAGGAGGCAGGTCTTGCTCACGCGCTCAGGGAATAGCCCATCGCCGGCGACGCTGGGGTCAGGAAGGAATTTTCCCCCGGGGCACATTGGCTCTGGTGCCTGGGGGGTTTTTTGCCTTCCTCTGCAGCACTGAGCATGAGCACTTGTCAGGGCTCCTCTGGGCCATTTTGGCTGGGTTACTGCCTGTTGCTCATGCACCACGAAGGTGGCCTCTCATGCCCTGCAGCTGCGGGGAGGAAGGCTTTTTTCCCCCCACGGTGGGCTAGCAAGTGTCCCCGGGGGTTTTTTGCCTTCCTCTGCAGCACTGAGCACGGCCCCTTGCCAGGGCTCCTTTGGGCCGTTTTGGCTAGGTGCCTGCTGCTCCTGTTCCACGAAGACGGCCCTCGTGCCCCGCATGCGGGGGGAGGACGCTTTCTAGACTCCCAGGGCGCACGCCCAGGGTGGCCCCCGGGGGTTGCTTCTTCTCCTGCGTAGCATTGAGCGCAGCCCCTTGTCAGGGCTCCTCTGGGCCCTTTGGGCTCAGTTCTTGCCCGCTGCTCTTGCACCTCCGAGGCGCCACTCGTGCCCTGGCGCTCCCTGGCTCTTTTGCCCATTGCAGGTTTGGAGCAGGAGCGAGCTCTGCTCTTCCCTTGGCTCCGTTTCCCGAGGTGTTCTTGCTTCTGCAAAACAGCCTGTGCTTGGAAAGGCTGCAGGCTTGCTGCACCATCCGGAGCTGCAGCTTTTCAGCTCTCCCTGCATGCCATCCAAGCGCAGGCCAGGCAGGAGAGCGCTTTTCATGCCTCCCTGGCCAAGAAGCACAGCGGAGCAAGTTTGGGAAGGCAAAAGGGGTGCTTGTCATCGACACGTGTCCTACTTGTCAAAATACCCCAGGGCACCACACCCCTCCTCTTCTCCTCCTTTTCGGTGTGTGGTGGGTACCCATCCTCCTTCTTCAAGTTCTTCTGCACTGCTGAGAAACGAGGGACTGCTTGGCCTGTATTCCTGCTGCTCCTTTCTGCAGCTTTCCTTTGCCAGACTGCAAGGGATGCTTTTTCAAACTAAACTGAAGAACACATCAGCCTGCTCCTGGCTCCACATGCGCATTGTGTTAATGCTTGTGAGCATCGGCTCTGAAAGAGATTCAGCCAAAATAGCCTAGAAGAGCCTAAAACAAAAGAAGATCAAATAAAATAATAAAATAATAAAATACCAAAACAAAATAGAAACACATAAAGCAAGGTAAAATAAAATAAGATAAACCAACATAAAAGATAATAGTAAGAAATAAACCCAAAGAAAATGTAATAAAATCAAATACAATAACATCACATGAAAGAAACGAAACTAAACTAACATCAACCAACAGAACAAGACAGAAAATAAAAGAAAGCCAAATCAAGTAAAATGAAATCAAATCCTGTTCCCACTTGTATCCTTCTTGATTTGTGTCCTCAAAAGTGTTTCTGGAGCTGTAAACCCCCTGGCATTTCAGGCAAATAGTGGTCTCCTTGTTATTCGCCTCATCGTCAGTGCAGGGAATAGAACACAAGTGAAGAGAAGAGAAGGGTTGAGTTGGAAGGGACCTGCAGCGATCCTTCAGGACTGTCTAGCTGAGGTGAAGACGACTAGCAGGTGCAAGGCAAAGGCTGAGAGGGCTGCCGTCCCTTTCAGGAAAGGTATTGAGGGTGAAGGCCAAGGGAGGAGAAAAGCTCTTGAGTGCAAGGAAAAAGATGGTCAAGAAGAGAAAACGATTTGGGGCTTCTTTCCCAGAAGAAGACCTCACCATAAGCAGGGTAGTAGCAAATGTCCCTTGGTGCATGGGTCAGGAACGGCGAGGCCATCCTGCACGTGCTCTCCGTCTCTGCACAGTTCACACCGAGGGAACCCAAAGCCTTGCTTTCACCTCTGGCATCCCCACAACCAAATGAATGTAGATGGGACCAACAGCCTTCACGACGTAGTCTGAACGTCCAGATGTATTTAGCGGGACGCCCAGCAGCTGTGCCCAGGGCATGGCCAGCAAGGGCAGGGACAGCCCCCTGAGCCTCCTGGGCCCAGGGAGTGCCTCGGGGCCAGCAGCCCAAAGGCCTTCCTGGGAAGGATGCTGGGCGGAGGGCCGGCGGGCGGGGCCGCGCAGGGGGGGCCCCGTCACCCCCGTGTCACAGTGCCAGCACCCGGCAACGCAGCAGTCACCATGCCCCGGGGCAGCATAAAAGGGAGCACGCTCCCGCGTCGCGCTGCCATAGCTGGCCTGGGGGCAGCCCCAAGACGTGCGAGAGGAAGTCCTTGAGGAGGCGGTGGAATTCCTTGGCGAGGGCTGAGGGAGGAAGGCCGGAGGAGGCTCGACGAGGCTGCTGGAGACGAGAAGAACCACCAAGAGCTGGAGGTTCACGAGGCTGGCTGGCCTTTTCAGCTGGCTAGCAGTGGCAAGAGCAAGGGAATGCCTTCTTGAGGAGCACTGCAGAGCTCGCCATCCTCATCCCCTGCGGAGCCAGTGTCAGCAGCCGTGAGGAATGGGATGCAGAGATGTTGGCGGGGGTGCCGGTGCTTTGGAGCAGCCGCTGGTGCCTTGCCAGGTGCTGGAAGGATCGTTGTCCGCCAGGTGGATCAGGCCGGGGGCGTTTTGCCCCTCTGGGAAGGCCCTGAGGTGGCAGCAGGTGGAGGGAGAATCGGGGTTGGGCATCTCCTGGGAGGCGTGAGCAGCCTGCGGGACGAGGAGGCAGGTCTTGCTCACGCGCTCAGGGAATAGCCCATCGCCGGCGACGCTGGGGTCAGGAAGGAATTTTCCCCCGGGGCACATTGGCTCTGGTGCCCGGGGGGTTTTTTGCCTTCCTCTGCAGCACTGAGCATGAGCACTTGTCAGGGCTCCTCTGGGCCATTTTGGCTGGGTTACTGCCTGTTGCTCATGCACCACGAAGGTGGCCTCTCATGCCCTGCAGCTGCGGGGAGGAAGGCTTTTTTCCCCCCACGGTGGGCTAGCAAGTGTCCCCGGGGGTTTTTTGCCTTCCTCTGCAGCACTGAGCACGGCCCCTTGCCAGGGCTCCTTTGGGCCGTTTTGGCTAGGTGCCTGCTGCTCCTGTTCCACGAAGACGGCCCTCGTGCCCCGCATGCGGGCGGGAGGACGCTTTCTAGACTCCCAGGGCGCACGCCCAGGGTGGCCCCCGGGGGTTGCTTCTTCTCCTGCGTAGCATTGAGCGCAGCCCCTTGTCAGGGCTCCTCTGGGCCCTTTGGGCTCAGTTCTTGCCCGCTGCTCTTGCACCTCCGAGGCGCCACGCGTGCCCTGGCGCTCCCTGGCTCTTTTGCCCATTGCAGGTTTGGAGCAGGAGCGAGCTCTGCTCTTCCCTTGGCTCCGTTTCCCGAGGTGTTCTTGCTTCTGCAAAACAGCCTGTGCTTGGAAAGGCTGCAGGCTTGCTGCACCATCCGGAGCTGCAGCTTTTCAGCTCTCCCTGCATGCCATCCAAGCGCAGGGCAGGCAGGAGAGCGCTTTTCATGCCTCCCTGGCCAAGAAGCACAGCGGAGCAAGTTTGGGAAGGCAAAAGGGGTGCTTGTCATCGACACGTGTCCTACTTGTCAAAATACCCCAGGGCACCACACCCCTCCTCTTCTCCTCCTTTTCGGTGTGTGGTGGGTACCCATCCTCCTTCTTCAAGTTCTTCTGCACTGCTGAGAAACGAGGGACTGCTTGGCCTGTATTCCTGCTGCTCCTTTCTGCAGCTTTCCTTTGCCAGACTGCAAGGGATGCTTTTTCAAACTAAACTGAAGAACACATCAGCCTGCTCCTGGCTCCACATGCGCATTGTGTTAATGCTCGTGAGCATCGGCTCTGAAAGAGATTCAGCCAAATAGCCCAAAAGAGCCTAAAACAAAAGAAGATCAAATAAAATAAAATAAAATAATAAAATACCAAAACAAAATAGAAACACATAAAGCAAGGTAAAATAAAATAAGATAAACCAACATAAAAGATAATAGTAAGAAATAAACCCAAAGAAAATGTAATAAAATCAAATACAATAACATCACATGAAAGAAACGAAACTAAACTAACATCAACCAACAGAACAAGACAGAAAATAAAAGAAAGCCAAATCAAGTAAAATGAAATCAAATCCTGTTCCCACTTGTATCCTTCTTGATTTGTGTCCTCAAAAGTGTTTCTGGAGCTGTAAACCCCCTGGCATTTCAGGCAAATAGTGGTCTCCTTGTTATTCGCCTCATCGTCAGTGCAGGGAATAGAACACAAGTGAAGAGAAGAGAAGGGTTGAGTTGGAAGGGACCTGCAGCGATCCTTCAGGACTGTCTAGCTGAGGTGAAGACGACTAGCAGGTGCAAGACAAAGGCTGAGAGGGCTGCCGTCCCTTTCAGGAAAGGTATTGAGGGTGAAGGCCAAGGGAGGAGCAAAGCTCTTGAGTGCAAGGAAAAAGATGGTCAAGAAGAGAAAACGATTTGGGACTTCTTTCCCAGAAGAAGACCTCACCATAAGCAGGGTAGTAGCAAATGTCCCTTGGTGCATGGGTCAGGAACGGCGAGGCCATCCTGCACGTGCTCTCCGTCTCTGCACAGTTCACGCCGAGGGAACCCAAAGCCTTGCTTTCACCTCTGGCATCCCCACAACCAAATGAATGTAGATGGGACCAACAGCCTTCACGACGTAGTCTGAACGTCCAGATGTATTTAGCGGGACGCCCAGCAGCTGTGCCCAGGGCATGGCCAGCAAGGGCAGGGACAGCCCCCTGAGCCTCCTGGGCCCAGGGAGTGCCTCGGGGCCAGCAGCCCAAAGGCCTTCCTGGGAAGGATGCTGGGCGGAGGGCCGGCGGGCGGGGCCGCGCAGGGGGGGCCCCGTCACCCCCGTGTCACAGTGCCAGCACCCGGCAACGCAGCAGTCACCATGCCCCGGGGCAGCATAAAAGGGAGCACGCTCCCGCGTCGCGCTGCCATAGCTGGCCTGGGGGCAGCCCCAAGACGTGCGAGAGGAAGTCCTTGAGGAGGCGGTGGAATTCCTTGGCGAGGGCTGAGGGAGGAAGGCCGGAGGAGGCTCGACGAGGCTGCTGGAGACGAGAAGAACCACCAAGAGCTGGAGGTTCGCGAGGCTGGCTGGCCTTTTCAGCTGGCTAGCAGTGGCAAGAGCAAGGGAATGCCTTCTTGAGGAGCACTGCAGAGCTCGCCATCCTCATCCCCTGCGGAGCCAGTGTCAGCAGCCGTGAGGAATGGGATGCAGAGATGTTGGCGGGGGTGCCGGTGCTTTGGAGCAGCCGCTGGTGCCTTGCCAGGCGCTGGAAGGATCGTTGTCCCCCAGATGGATCAGGCCGGGGGCGTTTTGCCCCTCTGGGAAGGCCCTGAGGTGGCAGCAGGTGGAGGGAGAATCGGGGTTGGGCATCTCCTGGGAGGCGTGAGCAGCCTGCGGGACGAGGAGGCAGGTCTTGCTCACGCGCTCAGGGAATAGCCCATCGCCGGCGACGCTGGGGTCAGGAAGGAATTTTCCCCCGGGGCACATTGGCTCTGGTGCCCGGGGGGTTTTTTGCCTTCCTCTGCAGCACTGAGCATGAGCACTTGTCAGGGCTCCTCTGGGCCATTTTGGCTGGGTTACTGCCTGTTGCTCATGCACCATGAAGGTGGCCTCTCATGCCCTGCAGCTGCGGGGAGGAAGGCTTTTTTCCCCCCACGGTGGGCTAGCAAGTGTCCCCGGGGGTTTTTTGCCTTCCTCTGCAGCACTGAGCACGGCCCCTTGCCAGGGCTCCTTTGGGCCGTTTTGGCTAGGTGCCTGCTGCTCCTGTTCCACGAAGACGGCCCTCGTGCCCCGCATGCGGGCGGGAGGACGCTTTCTAGACTCCCAGGGCGCATGCCCAGGGTGGCCCCCGGGGGTTGCCTCTTCTCCTGCGTAGCATTGAGCGCAGCCCCTTGTCAGGGCTCCTCTGGGCCCTTTGGGCTCAGTTCTTGCCCGCTGCTCTTGCACCTCCGAGGCGCCACTCGTGCCCTGGCGCTCCCTGGCTCTTTTGCCCATTGCAGGTTTGGAGCAGGAGCGAGCTCTGCTCTTCCCTTGGCTCCGTTTCCCGAGGTGTTCTTGCTTCTGCAAAACAGCCTGTGCTTGGAAAGGCTGCAGGCTTGCTGCACCATCCGGAGCTGCAGCTTTTCAGCTCTCCCTGCATGCCATCCAAGCGCAGGCCAGGCAGGAGAGCGCTTTTCATGCCTCCCTGGCCAAGAAGCACAGCGGAACAAGTTTGGGAAGGCAAAAGGGGTGCTTGTCATCGACACGTGTCCTACTTGTCAAAATACCCCAGGGCACCACACCCCTCCTCTTCTCCTCCTTTTCGGTGTGTGGTGGGTACCCATCCTCCTTCTTCAAGTTCTTCTGCACTGCTGAGAAACGAGGGACTGCTTGGCCTGTATTCCTGCTGCTCCTTTCTGCAGCTTTCCTTTGCCAGACTGCAAGGGATGCTTTTTCAAACTAAACTGAAGAACACATCAGCCTGCTCCTGGCTCCACATGCGCATTGTGTTAATGCTTGTGAGCATCGGCTCTGAAAGAGATTCAGCCAAATAGCCTAGAAGAGCCTAAAACAAAAGAAGATCAAATAAAATAAAATAAAATAATAAAATACCAAAACAAAATAGAAACACATAAAGCAAGGTAAAATAAAATAAGATAAACCAACATAAAAGATAATAGTAAGAAATAAACCCAAAGAAAATGTAATAAAATCAAATACAATAACATCACATGAAAGAAACGAAACTAAACTAACATCAACCAACAGAACAAGACAGAAAATAAAAGAAAGCCAAATCAAGTAAAATGAAATCAAATCCTGTTCCCACTTGTATCCTTCTTGATTTGTGTCCTCAAAAGTGTTTCTGGAGCTGTAAACCCCCTGGCATTTCAGGCAACTAGTGGTCTCCTTGTTATTCGCCTCATCGTCAGTGCAGGGAATAGAACACAAGTGAAGAGAAGAGAAGGGTTGAGTTGGAAGGGACCTGCAGCGATCCTTCAGGACTGTCTAGCTGAGGTGAAGACGACTAGCAGGTGCAAGACAAAGGCTGAGAGGGCTGCCGTCCCTTTCAGGAAAGGTATTGAGGGTGAAGGCCAAGGGAGGAGCAAAGCTCTTGAGTGCAAGGAAAAAGATGGTCAAGAAGAGAAACCGATTTGGGACTTCTTTCCCAGAAGAAGACCTCACCATAAGCAGGGTAGTAGCAAATGTCCCTTGGTGCATGGGTCAGGAACGGCGAGGCCATCCTGCACGTGCTCTCCGTCTCTGCACAGTTCACGCCGAGGGAACCCAAAGCCTTGCTTTCACCTCTGGCATCCCCACAACCAAATGAATGTAGATGGGACCAACAGCCTTCACGACGTAGTCTGAATGTCCAGATGTATTTAGCGGGACGCCCAGCAGCTGTGCCCAGGGCATGGCCAGCAAGGGCAGGGACAGCCCCCTGAGCCTCCTGGGCCCAGGGAGTGCCTCGGGGCCAGCAGCCCAAAGGCCTTCCTGGGAAGGATGCTGGGCGGAGGGCCGGCGGGCGGGGCCGCGCAGGGGGGGCCCCGTCACCCCCGTGTCACAGTGCCAGCACCCGGCAACGCAGCAGTCACCATGCCCCGGGGCAGCATAAAAGGGAGCACGCTCCCGCGTCGCGCTGCCATAGCTGGCCTGGGGGCAGCCCCAAGACGTGCGAGAGGAAGTCCTTGAGGAGGCGGTGGAATTCCTTGGCGAGGGCTGAGGGAGGAAGGCCGGAGGAGGCTCGACGAGGCTGCTGGAGACGAGAAGAACCACCAAGAGCTGGAGGTTCGCGAGGCTGGCTGGCCTTTTCAGCTGGCTAGCAGTGTCAAGAGCAAGGGAATGCCTTCTTGAGGAGCACTGCAGAGCTCGCCATCCTCATCCCCTGCGGAGCCAGTGTCAGCAGCCGTGAGGAATGGGATGCAGAGATGTTGGCGGGGGTGCCGGTGCTTTGGAGCAGCCGCTGGTGCCTTGCCAGGCGCTGGAAGGATCGTTGTCCGCCAGGTGGATCAGGCCGGGGGCGTTTTGCCCCTCTGGGAAGGCCCTGAGGTGGCAGCAGGCGGAGGGAGAATCGGGGTTGGGCATCTCCTGGGAGGCGTGAGCAGCCTGCGGGCCGAGGAGGCAGGTCTTGCTCACGTGCTCAGGGAATAGCCCATCGCCGGCGACGCTGGGGTCAGGAAGGAATTTTCCCCCGGGGCACATTGGCTCTGGTGCCCGGGGGGTTTTTTGCCTTCCTCTGCAGCACTGAGCATGAGCACTTGTCAGGGCTCCTCTGGGCCATTTTGGCTGGGTTACTGCCTGTTGCTCGTGCACCACGAAGGTGGCCTCTCATGCCCTGCAGCTGCGGGGAGGAAGGCTTTTTTCCCCCCACGGTGGGCTAGCAAGTGTCCCCGGGGGTTTTTTGCCTTCCTCTGCAGCACTGAGCACGGCCCCTTGCCAGGGCTCCTTTGGGCCGTTTTGGCTAGGTGCCTGCTGCTCCTGTTCCACGAAGACGGCCCTCGTGCCCCGCATGCGGGCGGGAGGACGCTTTCTAGACTCCCAGGGCGCACGCCCAGGGTGGCCCCCGGGGGTTGCTTCTTCTCCTGCGTAGCATTGAGCGCAGCCCCTTGTCAGGGCTCCTCTGGGCCCTTTGGGCTCAGTTCTTGCCCGCTGCTCTTGCACCTCCGAGGCGCCACTCGTGCCCTGGCGCTCCCTGGCTCTTTTGCCCATTGCAGGTTTGGAGCAGGAGCGAGCTCTGCTCTTCCCTTGGCTCCGTTTCCCGAGGTGTTCTTGCTTCTGCAAAACAGCCTGTGCTTGGAAAGGCTGCAGGCTTGCTGCACCATCCGGAGCTGCAGCTTTTCAGCTCTCCCTGCATGCCATCCAAGCGCAGGGCAGGCAGGAGAGCGCTTTTCATGCCTCCCTGGCCAAGAAGCACAGCGGAGCAAGTTTGGGAAGGCAAAAGGGGTGCTTGTCATCGACACGTGTCCTACTTGTCAAAATACCCCAGGGCACCACACCCCTCCTCTTCTCCTCCTTTTCGGTGTGTGGTGGGTACCCATCCTCCTTCTTCAAGTTCTTCTGCACTGCTGAGAAACGAGGGACTGCTTGGCCTGTATTCCTGCTGCTCCTTTCTGCAGCTTTCCTTTGCCAGACTGCAAGGGATGCTTTTTCAAACTAAACTGAAGAACACATCAGCCTGCTCCTGGCTCCACATGCGCATTGTGTTAATGCTCGTGAGCATCGGCTCTGAAAGAGATTCAGCCAAATAGCCCAAAAGAGCCTAAAACAAAAGAAGATCAAATAAAATAATAAAATAATAAAATAAAATACCAAAACAAAATAGAAACACATAAAGCAAGGTAAAATAAAATAAGATAAACCAACATAAAAGATAATAGTAAGAAATAAACCCAAAGAAAATGTAATAAAATCAAATACAGTAACCTAACATGAAAGAAACGAAACTAAACTAACATCAACCAACAGAACAAGACAGAAAATAAAAGAAAGCCAAATCAAGTAAAATGAAATCAAATCCTGTTCCCACTTGTATCCTTCTTGATTTGTGTCCTCAAAAGTGTTTCTGGAGCTGTAAACCCCCTGGCATTTCAGGCAAATAGTGGTCTCCTTGTTATTCGCCTCATCGTCAGTGCAGGGAATAGAACACAAGTGAAGAGAAGAGAAGGGTTGAGTTGGAAGGGACCTGCAGCGATCCTTCAGGACTGTCTAGCTGAGGTGAAGACGACTAGCAGGTGCAAGAC
Organism: Platalea leucorodia; assembly: GCF_965183815.1. NCBI lineage: Eukaryota > Metazoa > Chordata > Aves > Pelecaniformes > Threskiornithidae > Platalea > Platalea leucorodia. The sequence goes on along the minus strand of NC_138839.1, from coordinate 10,379,589 downwards.
AAAGGCTGAGAGGGCTGCCGTCCCTTTCAGGAAAGGTATTGAGGGTGAAGGCCAAGGGAGGAGAAAAGCTCTTGAGTGCAAGGAAAAAGATGGTCAAGAAGAGAAAACGATTTGGGACTTCTTTCCCAGAAGAAGACCTCACCATAAGCAGGGTAGTAGCAAATGTCCCTTGGTGCATGGGTCAGGAACGGCGAGGCCATCCTGCACGTGCTCTCCGTCTCTGCACAGTTCACGCCGAGGGAACCCAAAGCCTTGCTTTCACCTCTGGCATCCCCACAACCAAATGAATGTAGATGGGACCAACAGCCTTCACGACGTAGTCTGAATGTGCAGATGTATTTAGCGGGACGCCCAGCAGCTGTGCCCAGGGCATGGCCAGCAAGGGCAGGGACAGCCCCCTGAGCCTCCTGGGCCCAGGGAGTGCCTCGGGGCCAGCAGCCCAAAGGCCTTCCTGGGAAGGATGCTGGGCGGAGGGCCGGCGGGCGGGGCCGCGCAGGGGGGGCCCCGTCACCCCCGTGTCACAGTGCCAGCACCCGGCAACGCAGCAGTCACCATGCCCCGGGGCAGCATAAAAGGGAGCACGCTCCCGCGTCGCGCTGCCATAGCTGGCCTGGGGGCAGCCCCAAGACGTGCGAGAGGAAGTCCTTGAGGAGGCGGTGGAATTGCTTGGCGAGGGCTGAGGGAGGAAGGCCGGAGGAGGCTCGACGAGGCTGCTGGAGACGAGAAGAACCACCAAGAGCTGGAGGTTCGCGAGGCTGGCTGGCCTTTTCAGCTGGCTAGCAGTGGCAAGAGCAAGGGAATGCCTTCTTGAGGAGCACTGCAGAGCTCGCCATCCTCATCCCCTGCGGAGTCAGTGTCAGCAGCCGTGAGGAATGGGATGCAGAGATGTTGGCGGGGGTGCCGGTGCTTTGGAGCAGCCGCTGGTGCCTTGCCAGGCGCTGGAAGGATCGTTGTCCCCCAGGTGGATCAGGCCGGGGGCGTTTTGCCCCTCTGGGAAGGCCCTGAGGTGGCAGCAGGTGGAGGGAGAATCGGGGTTGGGCATCTCCTGGGAGGCGTGAGCAGCCTGCGGGACGAGGAGGCAGGTCTTGCTCACGTGCTCAGGGAATAGCCCATCGCCAGCGACGCTGGGGTCAGGAAGGAATTTTCCCCCGGGGCACATTGGCTCTGGTGCCCGGGGGGTTTTTTGCCTTCCTCTGCAGCACTGAGCATGAGCACTTGTCAGGGCTCCTCTGGGCCATTTTGGCTGGGTTACTGCCTGTTGCTCATGCACCACGAAGGTGGCCTCTCATGCCCTGCAGCTGCGGGGAGGAAGGCTTTTTTCCCCCCACGGTGGGCTAGCAAGTGTCCCCGGGGGTTTTTTGCCTTCCTCTGCAGCACTGAGCACGGCCCCTTGCCAGGGCTCCTTTGGGCCGTTTTGGCTAGGTGCCTGCTGCTCCTGTTCCACGAAGACGGCCCTCGTGCCCCGCATGCGGGCGGGAGGACGCTTTCTAGACTCCCAGGGCGCACGCCCAGGGTGGCCCCCGGGGGTTGCTTCTTCTCCTGCGTAGCATTGAGCGCAGCCCCTTGTCAGGGCTCCTCTGGGCCCTTTGGGCTCAGTTCTTGCCCGCTGCTCTTGCACCTCCGAGGCGCCACTCGTGCCCTGGCGCTCCCTGGCTCTTTTGCCCATTGCAGGTTTGGAGCAGGAGCGAGCTCTGCTCTTCCCTTGGCTCCGTTTCCCGAGGTGTTCTTGCTTCTGCAAAACAGCCTGTGCTTGGAAAGGCTGCAGGCTTGCTGCACCATCCGGAGCTGCAGCTTTTCAGCTCTCCCTGCATGCCATCCAAGCGCAGGCCAGGCAGGAGAGCGCTTTTCATGCCTCCCTGGCCAAGAAGCACAGCGGAGCAAGTTTGGGAAGGCAAAAGGGGTGCTTGTCATCGACACGTGTCCTACTTGTCAAAATACCCCAGGGCACCACACCCCTCCTCTTCTCCTCCTTTTCGGTGTGTGGTGGGTACCCATCCTCCTTCTTCAAGTTCTTCTGCACTGCTGAGAAACGAGGGACTGCTTGGCCTGTATTCCTGCTGCTCCTTTCTGCAGCTTTCCTTTGCCAGACTGCAAGGGATGCTTTTTCAAACTAAACTGAAGAACACATCAGCCTGCTCCTGGCTCCACATGCGCATTGTGTTAATGCTTGTGAGCATCGGCTCTGAAAGAGATTCAGCAAAATAGCCTAGAAGAGCCTAAAACAAAAGAAGATCAAATAAAATAATAAAATAATAAAATAAAATACCAAAACAAAATAGAAACACATAAAGCAAGGTAAAATAAAATAAGATAAACCAACATAAAAGATAATAGTAAGAAATAAACCCAAAGAAAATGTAATAAAATCAAATACAATAACATCACATGAAAGAAACGAAACTAAACTAACATCAACCAACAGAACAAGACAGAAAATAAAAGAAAGTCAAATCAAGTAAAATGAAATCAAATCCTGTTTCCACTTGTATCCTTCTTGATTTGTGTCCTCAAAAGTGTTTCTGGAGCTGTAAACCCCCTGGCATTTCAGGCAAATAGTGGTCTCCTTGTTATTCGCCTCATCGTCAGTGCAGGGAATAGAACACAAGTGAAGAGAAGAGAAGGGTTGAGTTGGAAGGGACCTGCAGCGATCCTTCAGGACTGTCTAGCTGAGGTGAAGACGACTAGCAGGTGCAAGACAAAGGCTGAGAGGGCTGCCGTCCCTTTCAGGAAAGGTATTGAGGGTGAAGGCCAAGGGAGGAGCAAAGCTCTTGAGTGCAAGGAAAAAGATGGTCAAGAAGAGAAACCGATTTGGGACTTCTTTCCCAGAAGAAGACCTCACCATAAGCAGGGTAGTAGCAAATGTCCCTTGGTGCATGGGTCAGGAACGGCGAGGCCATCCTGCACGTGCTCTCCGTCTCTGCACAGTTCACGCCGAGGGAACCCAAAGCCTTGCTTTCACCTCTGGCATCCCCACAACCAAATGAATGTAGATGGGACCAACAGCCTTCACGACGTAGTCTGAATGTCCAGATGTATTTAGCGGTATGCCCAGCAGCTGTGCCCAGGGCATGGCCAGCAAGGGCAGGGACAGCCCCCTGAGCCTCCTGGGCCCAGGGAGTGCCTCGGGGCCAGCAGCCCAAAGGCCTTCCTGGGAAGGATGCTGGGCGGAGGGCCGGCGGGCGGGGCCGCGCAGGGGGGGCCCCGTCACCCCCGTGTCACAGTGCCAGCACCCGGCAACGCAGCAGTCACCATGCCCCGGGGCAGCATAAAAGGGAGCACGCTCCCGCGTCGCGCTGCCATAGCTGGCCTGGGGGCAGCCCCAAGACGTGCGAGAGGAAGTCCTTGAGGAGGCGGTGGAATTACTTGGCGAGGGCTGAGGGAGGAAGGCCGGAGGAGGCTCGACGAGGCTGCTGGAGACGAGAAGAACCACCAACAGCTGGAGGTTCGCGAGGCTGGCTGGCCTTTTCAGCTGGCTAGCAGTGTCAAGAGCAAGGGAATGCCTTCTTGAGGAGCACTGCAGAGCTCGCCATCCTCATCCCCTGCGGAGCCAGTGTCAGCAGCCGTGAGGAATGGGATGCAGAGATGTTGGCGGGGGTGCCGGTGCTTTGGAGCAGCCGCTGGTGCCTTGCCAGGCGCAGGAAGGATCGTTGTCCGCCAGGTGGATCAGGCCGGGGGCGTTTTGCCCCTCTGGGAAGGCCCTGAGGTGGCAGCAGGTGGAGGGAGAATCGGGGTTGGGCATCTCCTGGGAGGCGTGAGCAGCCTGCGGGACGAGGAGGCAGGTCTTGCTCACGCGCTCAGGGAATAGCCCATCGCCGGCGACGCTGGGGTCAGGAAGGAATTTTCCCCCGGGGCACATTGGCTCTGGTGCCCGGGGGGTTTTTTGCCTTCCTCTGCAGCACTGAGCATGAGCACTTGCCAGGGCTCCTCTGGGCCATTTTGGCTGGGTTACTGCCTGTTGCTCATGCACCACGAAGGTGGCCTCTCATGCCCTGCAGCTGCGGGGAGGAAGGCTTTTTTCCCCCCACGGTGGGCTAGCAAGTGTCCCCGGGGGTTTTTTGCCTTCCTCTGCAGCATTGAGCACGGCCCCTTGCCAGGGCTCCTTTGGGCCACTTTGGCTAGGTGCCTGCTGCTCCTGTTCCACGAAGACGGCCCTCGTGCCCCGCATGCGGCCGGGAGGACGTTTTCTAGACTCCCAGGGCGCATGCCCAGGGTGTCCCCCGGGGGTTGCCTCTTCTCCTGCGTAGCATTGAGCGCAGCCCCTTGTCAGGGCTCCTCTGGGCCCTTTGGGCTCAGTTCTTGCCCGCTGCTCTTGCACCTCCGAGGCGCCACTCGTGCCCTGGCGCTCCCTGGCTCTTTTGCCCATTGCAGGTTTGGAGCAGGAGCGAGCTCTGCTCTTCCCTTGGCTCCGTTTCCCGAGGTGTTCTTGCTTCTGCAAAACAGCCTGTGCTTGGAAAGGCTGCAGGCTTGCTGCACCATCCGGAGCTGCAGCTTTTCAGCTCTCCCTGCATGCCATCCAAGCGCAGGGCAGGCAGGAGAGCGCTTTTCATGCCTCCCTGGCCAAGAAGCACAGCGGAGCAAGTTTGGGAAGGCAAAAGGGGTGCTTGTCATCGACACGTGTCCTACTTGTCAAAATACCCCAGGGCACCACACCCCTCCTCTTCTCCTCCTTTTCGGTGTGTGGTGGGTACCCATCCTCCTTCTTCAAGTTCTTCTGCACTGCTGAGAAACGAGGGACTGCTTGGCCTGTATTCCTGCTGCTCCTTTCTGCAGCTTTCCTTTGCCAGACTGCAAGGGATGCTTTTTCAAACTAAACTGAAGAACACATCAGCCTGCTCCTGGCTCCACATGCGCATTGTGTTAATGCTCGTGAGCATCGGCTCTGAAAGAGATTCAGCAAAATAGCCTAGAAGAGCCTAAAACAAAAGAAGATCAAATAAAATAATAAAATAATAAAATAAAATACCAAAACAAAATAGAAACACATAAAGCAAGGTAAAATAAAATAAGATAAACCAACATAAAAGATAATAGTAAGAAATAAACCCAAAGAAAATGTAATAAAATCAAATACAATAACCTAACATGAAAGAAACGAAACTAAACTAACATCAACCAACAGAACAAGACAGAAAATAAAAGAAAGTCAAATCAAGTAAAATGAAATCAAATCCTGTTTCCACTTGTATCCTTCTTGATTTGTGTCCTCAAAAGTGTTTCTGGAGCTGTAAACCCCCTGGCATTTCAGGCAAATAGTGGTCTCCTTGTTATTCGCCTCATCGTCAGTGCAGGGAATAGAACACAAGTGAAGAGAAGAGAAGGGTTGAGTTGGAAGGGACCTGCAGCGATCCTTCAGGACTGTCTAGCTGAGGTGAAGACGACTAGCAGGTGCAAGACAAAGGCTGAGAGGGCTGCCGTCCCTTTCAGGAAAGGTATTGAGGGTGAAGGCCAAGGGAGGAGCAAAGCTCTTGAGTGCAAGGAAAAAGATGGTCAAGAAGAGAAAACGATTTGGGACTTCTTTCCCAGAAGAAGACCTCACCATAAGCAGGGTAGTAGCAAATGTCCCTTGGTGCATGGGTCAGGAACGGCGAGGCCATCCTGCACGTGCTCTCCGTCTCTGCACAGTTCACGCCGAGGGAACCCAAAGCCTTGCTTTCACCTCTGGCATCCCCACAACCAAATGAATGTAGATGGGACCAACAGCCTTCACGACGTAGTCTGAATGTGCAGATGTATTTAGCGGGACGCCCAGCAGCTGTGCCCAGGGCATGGCCAGCAAGGGCAGGGACAGCCCCCTGAGCCTCCTGGGCCCAGGGAGTGCCTCGGGGCCAGCAGCCCAAAGGCCTTCCTGGGAAGGATGCTGGGCGGAGGGCCGGCGGGCGGGGCCGCGCAGGGGGGGCCCCGTCACCCCCGTGTCACAGTGCCAGCACCCAGCAACGCAGCAGTCACCATGCCCCGGGGCAGCATAAAAGGGAGCACGCTCCCGCGTCGCGCTGCCATAGCTGGCCTGGGGGCAGCCCCAAGACGTGCGAGAGGAAGTCCTTGAGGAGGCGGTGGAATTACTTGGCGAGGGCTGAGGGAGGAAGGCCGGAGGAGGCTCGACGAGGCTGCTGGAGACGAGAAGAACCACCAACAGCTGGAGGTTCGCGAGGCTGGCTGGCCTTTTCAGCTGGCTAGCAGTGTCAAGAGCAAGGGAATGCCTTCTTGAGGAGCACTGCAGAGCTCGCCATCCTCATCCCCTGCGGAGCCAGTGTCAGCAGCCGTGAGGAATGGGATGCAGAGATGTTGGCGGGGGTGCCGGTGCTTTGGAGCAGCCGCTGGTGCCTTGCCAGGCGCTGGAAGGATCGTTGTCCCCCAGGTGGATCAGGCCGGGGGCGTTTTGCCCCTCTGGGAAGGCCCTGAGGTGGCAGCAGGTGGAGGGAGAATCGGGGTTGGGCATCTCCTGGGAGGCGTGAGCAGCCTGCGGGACGAGGAGGCAGGTCTTGCTCACGCGCTCAGGGAATAGCCCATCGCCGGCGACGCTGGGGTCAGGAAGGAATTTTCCCCCGGGGCACATTGGCTCTGGTGCCCGGGGGGTTTTTTGCCTTCCTCTGCAGCACTGAGCACGGCCCCTTGCCAGGGCTCCTCTGGGCCATTTTGGCTGGGTTACTGCCTGTTGCTCATGCACCACGAAGGTGGCCTCTCATGCCCTGCAGCTGCGGGGAGGAAGGCTTTTTTCCCCCCACGGTGGGCTAGCAAGTGTCCCCGGGGGTTTTTTGCCTTCCTCTGCAGCACTGAGCACGGCCCCTTGCCAGGGCTCCTTTGGGCCGTTTTGGCTAGGTGCCTGCTGCTCCTGTTCCACGAAGACGGCCCTCGTGCCCTGCATGCGGGCGGGAGGACGCTTTCTAGACTCCCAGGGCGCACGCCCAGGGTGGCCCCCGGGGGTTGCTTCTTCTCCTGCGTAGCATTGAGCGCAGCCCCTTGTCAGGGCTCCTCTGGGCCCTTTGGGCTCAGTTCTTGCCCGCTGCTCTTGCACCTCCGAGGCGCCACTCGTGCCCTGGCGCTCCCTGGCTCTTTTGCCCATTGCAGGTTTGGAGCAGGAGCGAGCTCTGCTCTTCCCTTGGCTCCGTTTCCCGAGGTGTTCTTGCTTCTGCAAAACAGCCTGTGCTTGGAAAGGCTGCAGGCTTGCTGCACCATCCGGAGCTGCAGCTTTTCAGCTCTCCCTGCATGCCATCCAAGCGCAGGGCAGGCAGGAGAGCGCTTTTCATGCCTCCCTGGCCAAGAAGCACAGCGGAGCAAGTTTGGGAAGGCAAAAGGGGTGCTTGTCATCGACACGTGTCCTACTTGTCAAAATACCCCAGGGCACCACACCCCTCCTCTTCTCCTCCTTTTCGGTGTGTGGTGGGTACCCATCCTCCTTCTTCAAGATCTTCTGCACTGCTGAGAAACGAGGGACTGCTTGGCCTGTATTCCTGCTGCTCCTTTCTGCAGCTTTCCTTTGCCAGACTGCAAGGGATGCTTTTTCAAACTAAACTGAAGAACACATCAGCCTGCTCCTGGCTCCACATGCGCATTGTGTTAATGCTTGTGAGCATCGGCTCTGAAAGAGATTCAGCCAAATAGCCCAAAAGAGCCTAAAACAAAAGAAGATCAAATAAAATAATAAAATAATAAAATAAAATACCAAAACAAAATAGAAACACATAAAGCAAGGTAAAATAAAATAAGATAAACCAACATAAAAGATAATAGTAAGAAATAAACCCAAAGAAAATGTAATAAAATCAAATACAATAACATCACATGAAAGAAACGAAACTAAACTAACATCAACCAACAGAACAAGACAGAAAATAAAAGAAAGTCAAATCAAGTAAAATGAAATCAAATCCTGTTTCCACTTGTATCCTTCTTGATTTGTGTCCTCAAAAGTGTTTCTGGAGCTGTAAACCCCCTGGCATTTCAGGCAAATAGTGGTCTCCTTGTTATTCGCCTCATCGTCAGTGCAGGGAATAGAACACAAGTGAAGAGAAGAGAAGGGTTGAGTTGGAAGGGACCTGCAGCGATCCTTCAGGACTGTCTAGCTGAGGTGAAGACGACTAGCAGGTGCAAGACAAAGGCTGAGAGGGCTGCCGTCCCTTTCAGGAAAGGTATTGAGGGTGAAGGCCAAGGGAGGAGCAAAGCTCTTGAGTGCAAGGAAAAAGATGGTCAAGAAGAGAAACCGATTTGGGACTTCTTTCCCAGAAGAAGACCTCACCATAAGCAGGGTAGTAGCAAATGTCCCTTGGTGCATGGGTCAGGAACGGCGAGGCCATCCTGCACGTGCTCTCCGTCTCTGCACAGTTCACGCCGAGGGAACCCAAAGCCTTGCTTTCACCTCTGGCATCCCCACAACCAAATGAATGTAGATGGGACCAACAGCCTTCACGACGTAGTCTGAATGTCCAGATGTATTTAGCGGTATGCCCAGCAGCTGTGCCCAGGGCATGGCCAGCAAGGGCAGGGACAGCCCCCTGAGCCTCCTGGGCCCAGGGAGTGCCTCGGGGCCAGCAGCCCAAAGGCCTTCCTGGGAAGGATGCTGGGCGGAGGGCCGGCGGGCGGGGCCGCGCAGGGGGGGCCCCGTCACCCCCGTGTCACAGTGCCAGCACCTGGCAACGCAGCAGTCACCATGCCCCGGGGCAGCATAAAAGGGAGCACGCTCCCGCGTCGCGCTGCCATAGCTGGCCTGGGGGCAGCCCCAAGACGTGCGAGAGGAAGTCCTTGAGGAGGCGGTGGAATTACTTGGCGAGGGCTGAGGGAGGAAGGCCGGAGGAGGCTCGACGAGGCTGCTGGAGACGAGAAGAACCACCAACAGCTGGAGGTTCGCGAGGCTGGCTGGCCTTTTCAGCTGGCTAGCAGTGTCAAGAGCAAGGGAATGCCTTCTTGAGGAGCACTGCAGAGCTCGCCATCCTCATCCCCTGCGGAGCCAGTGTCAGCAGCCGTGAGGAATGGGATGCAGAGATGTTGGCGGGGGTGCCGGTGCTTTGGAGCAGCCGCTGGTGCCTTGCCAGGCGCAGGAAGGATCGTTGTCCGCCAGGTGGATCAGGCCGGGGGCGTTTTGCCCCTCTGGGAAGGCCCTGAGGTGGCAGCAGGTGGAGGGAGAATCGGGGTTGGGCATCTCCTGGGAGGCGTGAGCAGCCTGCGGGACGAGGAGGCAGGTCTTGCTCACGCGCTCAGGGAATAGCCCATCGCCGGCGACGCTGGGGTCAGGAAGGAATTTTCCCCCGGGGCACATTGGCTCTGGTGCCCGGGGGGTTTTTTGCCTTCCTCTGCAGCACTGAGCATGAGCACTTGCCAGGGCTCCTCTGGGCCATTTTGGCTGGGTTACTGCCTGTTGCTCATGCACCACGAAGGTGGCCTCTCATGCCCTGCAGCTGCGGGGAGGAAGGCTTTTTTCCCCCCACGGTGGGCTAGCAAGTGTCCCCGGGGGTTTTTTGCCTTCCTCTGCAGCATTGAGCACGGCCCCTTGCCAGGGCTCCTTTGGGCCACTTTGGCTAGGTGCCTGCTGCTCCTGTTCCACGAAGACGGCCCTCGTGCCCCGCATGCGGCCGGGAGGACGTTTTCTAGACTCCCAGGGCGCATGCCCAGGGTGTCCCCCGGGGGTTGCCTCTTCTCCTGCGTAGCATTGAGCGCAGCCCCTTGTCAGGGCTCCTCTGGGCCCTTTGGGCTCAGTTCTTGCCCGCTGCTCTTGCACCTCCGAGGCGCCACTCGTGCCCTGGCGCTCCCTGGCTCTTTTGCCCATTGCAGGTTTGGAGCAGGAGCGAGCTCTGCTCTTCCCTTGGCTCCGTTTCCCGAGGTGTTCTTGCTTCTGCAAAACAGCCTGTGCTTGGAAAGGCTGCAGGCTTGCTGCACCATCCGGAGCTGCAGCTTTTCAGCTCTCCCTGCATGCCATCCAAGCGCAGGGCAGGCAGGAGAGCGCTTTTCATGCCTCCCTGGCCAAGAAGCACAGCGGAGCAAGTTTGGGAAGGCAAAAGGGGTGCTTGTCATCGACACGTGTCCTACTTGTCAAAATACCCCAGGGCACCACACCCCTCCTCTTCTCCTCCTTTTCGGTGTGTGGTGGGTACCCATCCTCCTTCTTCAAGTTCTTCTGCACTGCTGAGAAACGAGGGACTGCTTGGCCTGTATTCCTGCTGCTCCTTTCTGCAGCTTTCCTTTGCCAGACTGCAAGGGATGCTTTTTCAAACTAAACTGAAGAACACATCAGCCTGCTCCTGCCTCCACATGCGCATTGTGTTAATGCTCGTGAGCATCGGCTCTGAAAGAGATTCAGCAAAATAGCCTAGAAGAGCCTAAAACAAAAGAAGATCAAATAAAATAATAAAATAATAAAATAAAATACCAAAACAAAATAGAAACACATAAAGCAAGGTAAAATAAAATAAGATAAACCAACATAAAAGATAATAGTAAGAAATAAACCCAAAGAAAATGTAATAAAATCAAATACAATAACCTAACATGAAAGAAACGAAACTAAACTAACATCAACCAACAGAACAAGACAGAAAATAAAAGAAAGTCAAATCAAGTAAAATGAAATCAAATCCTGTTTCCACTTGTATCCTTCTTGATTTGTGTCCTCAAAAGTGTTTCTGGAGCTGTAAACCCCCTGGCATTTCAGGCAAATAGTGGTCTCCTTGTTATTCGCCTCATCGTCAGTGCAGGGAATAGAACACAAGTGAAGAGAAGAGAAGGGTTGAGTTGGAAGGGACCTGCAGCGATCCTTCAGGACTGTCTAGCTGAGGTGAAGACGACTAGCAGGTGCAAGACAAAGGCTGAGAGGGCTGCCGTCCCTTTCAGGAAAGGTATTGAGGGTGAAGGCCAAGGGAGGAGCAAAGCTCTTGAGTGCAAGGAAAAAGATGGTCAAGAAGAGAAAACGATTTGGGACTTCTTTCCCAGAAGAAGACCTCACCATAAGCAGGGTAGTAGCAAATGTCCCTTGGTGCATGGGTCAGGAACGGCGAGGCCATCCTGCACGTGCTCTCCGTCTCTGCACAGTTCACGCCGAGGGAACCCAAAGCCTTGCTTTCACCTCTGGCATCCCCACAACCAAATGAATGTAGATGGGACCAACAGCCTTCACGACGTAGTCTGAATGTGCAGATGTATTTAGCGGGACGCCCAGCAGCTGTGCCCAGGGCATGGCCAGCAAGGGCAGGGACAGCCCCCTGAGCCTCCTGGGCCCAGGGAGTGCCTCGGGGCCAGCAGCCCAAAGGCCTTCCTGGGAAGGATGCTGGGCGGAGGGCCGGCGGGCGGGGCCGCGCAGGGGGGGCCCCGTCACCCCCGTGTCACAGTGCCAGCACCCGGCAACGCAGCAGTCACCATGCCCCGGGGCAGCATAAAAGGGAGCACGCTCCCGCGTCGCGCTGCCATAGCTGGCCTGGGGGCAGCCCCAAGACGTGCGAGAGGAAGTCCTTGAGGAGGCGGTGGAATTACTTGGCGAGGGCTGAGGGAGGAAGGCCGGAGGAGGCTCGACGAGGCTGCTGGAGACGAGAAGAACCACCAACAGCTGGAGGTTCGCGAGGCTGGCTGGCCTTTTCAGCTGGCTAGCAGTGGCAAGAGCAAGGGAATGCCTTCTTGAGGAGCACTGCAGAGCTCGCCATCCTCATCCCCTGCGGAGCCAGTGTCAGCAGCCGTGAGGAATGGGATGCAGAGATGTTGGCGGGGGTGCCGGTGCTTTGGAGCAGCCGCTGGTGCCTTGCCAGGCGCTGGAAGGATCGTTGTCCCCCAGGTGGATCAGGCCGGGGGCGTTTTGCCCCTCTGGGAAGGCCCTGAGGTGGCAGCAGGTGGAGGGAGAATCGGGGTTGGGCATCTCCTGGGAGGCGTGAGCAGCCTGCGGGACGAGGAGGCAGGTCTTGCTCACGCGCTCAGGGAATAGCCCATCGCCGGCGACGCTGGGGTCAGGAAGGAATTTTCCCCCGGGGCACATTGGCTCTGGTGCCCGGGGGGTTTTTTGCCTTCCTCTGCAGCACTGAGCATGAGCACTTGCCAGGGCTCCTTTGGGCCGTTTTGGCTAGGTGCCTGCTGCTCCTGTTCCACGAAGACGGCCCTCGTGCCCCGCATGCGGCCGGGAGGACGTTTTCTAGACTCCCAGGGCGCATGCCCAGGGTGTCCCCCGGGGGTTGCCTCTTCTCCTGCGTAGCATTGAGCGCAGCCCCTTGTCAGGGCTCCTCTGGGCCCTTTGGGCTCAGTTCTTGCCCGCTGCTCTTGCACCTCCGAGGCGCCACTCGTGCCCTGGCGCTCCCTGGCTCTTTTGCCCATTGCAGGTTTGGAGCAGGAGCGAGCTCTGCTCTTCCCTTGGCTCCGTTTCCCGAGGTGTTCTTGCTTCTGCAAAACAGCCTGTGCTTGGAAAGGCTGCAGGCTTGCTGCACCATCCGGAGCTGCAGCTTTTCAGCTCTCCCTGCATGCCATCCAAGCGCAGGCCAGGCAGGAGAGCGCTTTTCATGCCTCCCTGGCCAAGAAGCACAGCGGAGCAAGTTTGGGAAGGCAAAAGGGGTGCTTGTCATCGACACGTGTCCTACTTGTCAAAATACCCCAGGGCACCACACCCCTCCTCTTCTCCTCCTTTTCGGTGTGTGGTGGGTACCCATCCTCCTTCTTCAAGTTCTTCTGCACTGCTGAGAAACGAGGGACTGCTTGGCCTGTATTCCTGCTGCTCCTTTCTGCAGCTTTCCTTTGCCAGACTGCAAGGGATGCTTTTTCAAACTAAACTGAAGAACACATCAGCCTGCTCCTGGCTCCACATGCGCATTGTGTTAATGCTTGTGAGCATCGGCTCTGAAAGAGATTCAGCCAAATAGCCTAGAAGAGCCTAAAACAAAAGAAGATCAAATAAAATAATAAAATAATAAAATAAAATACCAAAACAAAATAGAAACACATAAAGCAAGGTAAAATAAAATAAGATAAACCAACATAAAAGATAATAGTAAGAAATAAACCCAAAGAAAATGTAATAAAATCAAATACAATAACCTAACATGAAAGAAACGAAACTAAACTAACATCAACCAACAGAACAAGACAGAAAATAAAAGAAAGTCAAATCAAGTAAAATGAAATCAAATCCTGTTCCCACTTGTATCCTTCTTGATTTGTGTCCTCAAAAGTGTTTCTGGAGCTGTAAACCCCCTGGCATTTCAGGCAAATAGTGGTCTCCTTGTTATTCGCCTCATCGTCAGTGCAGGGAATAGAACACAAGTGAAGAGAAGAGAAGGGTTGAGTTGGAAGGGACCTGCAGCGATCCTTCACGACTGTCTAGCTGAGGTGAAGACGACTAGCAGGTGCAAGACAAAGGCTGAGAGGGCTGCCGTCCCTTTCAGGAAAGGTATTGAGGGTGAAGGCCAAGGGAGGAGCAAAGCTCTTGAGTGCAAGGAAAAAGATGGTCAAGAAGAGAAAACGATTTGGGACTTCTTTCCCAGAAGAAGACCTCACCATAAGCAGGGTAGTAGCAAATGTCCCTTGGTGCATGGGTCAGGAACGGCGAGGCCATCCTGCACGTGCTCTCCGTCTCTGCACAGTTCACGCAGATGGAACCCAAAGCCTTGCTTTCACCTCTGGCATCCCCACAACCAAATGAATGTAGATGGGACCAACAGCCTTCACGACGTAGTCTGAATGTCCAGATGTATTTAGCGGGACGCCCAGCAGCTGTGCCCAGGGCATGGCCAGCAAGGGCAGGGACAGCCCCCTGAGCCTCCTGGGCCCAGGGAGTGCCTCGGGGCCAGCAGCCCAAAGGCCTTCCTGGGAAGGATGCTGGGCGGAGGGCCGGCGGGCGGGGCCGCGCAGGGGGGGCCCCGTCACCCCCGTGTCACAGTGCCAGCACCCGGCAACGCAGCAGTCACCATGCCCCGGGGCAGCATAAAAGGGAGCACGCTCCCGTGTCGCGCTGCCATAGCTGGCCTGGGGGCAGCCCCAAGACGTGCGAGAGGAAGTCCTTGAGGAGGCGGTGGAATTCCTTGGCGAGGGCTGAGGGAGGAAGGCCGGAGGAGGCTCGACGAGGCTGCTGGAGACGAGAAGAACCACCAACAGCTGGAGGTTCGCGAGGCTGGCTGGCCTTTTCAGCTGGCTAGCAGTGGCAAGAGCAAGGGAATGCCTTCTTGAGGAGCACTGCAGAGCTCGCCATCCTCATCCCCTGCGGAGCCAGTGTCAGCAGCCGTGAGGAATGGGATGCAGAGATGTTGGCGGGGGTGCCGGTGCTTTGGAGCAGCCGCTGGTGCCTTGCCAGGCGCTGGAAGGATCGTTGTCCCCCAGGTGGATCAGGCCGGGGGCGTTTTGCCCCTCTGGGAAGGCCCTGAGGTGGCAGCAGGTGGAGGGAGAATCGGGGTTGGGCATCTCCTGGGAGGCGTGAGCAGCCTGCGGGACGAGGAGGCAGGTCTTGCTCACGCGCTCAGGGAATAGCCCATCGCCGGCGACGCTGGGGTCAGGAAGGAATTTTCCCCCGGGGCACATTGGCTCTGGTGCCCGGGGGGTTTTTTGCCTTCCTCTGCAGCACTGAGCATGAGCACTTGCCAGGGCTCCTTTGGGCCGTTTTGGCTAGGTGCCTGCTGCTCCTGTTCCACGAAGACGGCCCTCGTGCCCCGCATGCGGCCGGGAGGACGTTTTCTAGACTCCCAGGGCGCATGCCCAGGGTGTCCCCCGGGGGTTGCCTCTTCTCCTGCGTAGCATTGAGCGCAGCCCCTTGTCAGGGCTCCTCTGGGCCCTTTGGGCTCAGTTCTTGCCCGCTGCTCTTGCACCTCCGAGGCGCCACTCGTGCCCTGGCGCTCCCTGGCTCTTTTGCCCATTGCAGGTTTGGAGCAGGAGCGAGCTCTGCTCTTCCCTTGGCTCCGTTTCCCGAGGTGTTCTTGCTTCTGCAAAACAGCCTGTGCTTGGAAAGGCTGCAGGCTTGCTGCACCATCCGGAGCTGCAGCTTTTCAGCTCTCCCTGCATGCCATCCAAGCGCAGGCCAGGCAGGAGAGCGCTTTTCATGCCTCCCTGGCCAAGAAGCACAGCGGAGCAAGTTTGGGAAGGCAAAAGGGGTGCTTGTCATCGACACGTGTCCTACTTGTCAAAATACCCCAGGGCACCACACCCCTCCTCTTCTCCTCCTTTTCGGTGTGTGGTGGGTACCCATCCTCCTTCTTCAAGTTCTTCTGCACTGCTGAGAAACGAGGGACTGCTTGGCCTGTATTCCTGCTGCTCCTTTCTGCAGCTTTCCTTTGCCAGACTGCAAGGGATGCTTTTTCAAACTAAACTGAAGAACACATCAGCCTGCTCCTGGCTCCACATGCGCATTGTGTTAATGCTTGTGAGCATCGGCTCTGAAAGAGATTCAGCCAAATAGCCTAGAAGAGCCTAAAACAAAAGAAGATCAAATAAAATAATAAAATAATAAAATAAAATACCAAAACAAAATAGAAACACATAAAGCAAGGTAAAATAAAATAAGATAAACCAACATAAAAGATAATAGTAAGAAATAAACCCAAAGAAAATGTAATAAAATCAAATACAATAACCTAACATGAAAGAAACGAAACTAAACTAACATCAACCAACAGAACAAGACAGAAAATAAAAGAAAGTCAAATCAAGTAAAATGAAATCAAATCCTGTTCCCACTTGTATCCTTCTTGATTTGTGTCCTCAAAAGTGTTTCTGGAGCTGTAAACCCCCTGGCATTTCAGGCAAATAGTGGTCTCCTTGTTATTCGCCTCATCGTCAGTGCAGGGAATAGAACACAAGTGAAGAGAAGAGAAGGGTTGAGTTGGAAGGGACCTGCAGCGATCCTTCACGACTGTCTAGCTGAGGTGAAGACGACTAGCAGGTGCAAGACAAAGGCTGAGAGGGCTGCCGTCCCTTTCAGGAAAGGTATTGAGGGTGAAGGCCAAGGGAGGAGCAAAGCTCTTGAGTGCAAGGAAAAAGATGGTCAAGAAGAGAAAACGATTTGGGACTTCTTTCCCAGAAGAAGACCTCACCATAAGCAGGGTAGTAGCAAATGTCCCTTGGTGCATGGGTCAGGAACGGCGAGGCCATCCTGCACGTGCTCTCCGTCTCTGCACAGTTCACGCAGATGGAACCCAAAGCCTTGCTTTCACCTCTGGCATCCCCACAACCAAATGAATGTAGATGGGACCAACAGCCTTCACGACGTAGTCTGAATGTCCAGATGTATTTAGCGGGACGCCCAGCAGCTGTGCCCAGGGCATGGCCAGCAAGGGCAGGGACAGCCCCCTGAGCCTCCTGGGCCCAGGGAGTGCCTCGGGGCCAGCAGCCCAAAGGCCTTCCTGGGAAGGATGCTGGGCGGAGGGCCGGCGGGCGGGGCCGCGCAGGGGGGGCCCCGTCACCCCCGTGTCACAGTGCCAGCACCCGGCAACGCAGCAGTCACCATGCCCCGGGGCAGCATAAAAGGGAGCACGCTCCCGTGTCGCGCTGCCATAGCTGGCCTGGGGGCAGCCCCAAGACGTGCGAGAGGAAGTCCTTGAGGAGGCGGTGGAATTCCTTGGCGAGGGCTGAGGGAGGAAGGCCGGAGGAGGCTCGACGAGGCTGCTGGAGACGAGAAGAACCACCAAGAGCTGGAGGTTCGCGAGGCTGGCTGGCCTTTTCAGCTGGCTAGCAGTGGCAAGAGCAAGGGAATGCCTTCTTGAGGAGCACTGCAGAGCTCGCCATCCTCATCCCCTGCAGAGCCAGTGTCAGCAGCCGTGAGGAATGGGATGCAGAGATGTTGGCGGGGGTGCCGGTGCTTTGGAGCAGCCGCTGGTGCCTTGCCAGGCGCAGGAAGGATCGTTGTCCCCCAGGTGGATCAGGCCGGGGGCGTTTTGCCCCTCTGGGAAGGCCCTGAGGTGGCAGCAGGTGGAGGGAGAATCGGGGTTGGGCATCTCCTGGGAGGTGTGAGCAGCCTGCGGGACGAGGAGGCAGGTCTTGCTCACGCGCTCAGGGAATAGCCCATCGCCGGCGACGCTGGGGTCAGGAAGGAATTTTCCCCCGGGGCACATTGGCTCTGGTGCCCGGCGGGTTTTTTGCCTTCCTCTGCAGCACTGAGCATGAGCACTTGTCAGGGCTCCTCTGGGCCATTTTGGCTGGGTTACTGCCTGTTGCTCATGCACCACGAAGGTGGCCTCTCATGCCCTGCAGCTGCGGGGAGGAAGGCTTTTTTCCCCCCACGGTGGGCTAGCAAGTGTCCCCGGGGGTTTTTTGCCTTCCTCTGCAGCACTGAGCACGGCCCCTTGCCAGGGCTCCTTTGGGCCGTTTTGGCTAGGTGCCTGCTGCTCCTGTTCCACGAAGACGGCCCTCGTGCCCTGCATGCGGGCGGGAGGACGCTTTCTAGACTCCCAGGGCGCACGCCCAGGGTGGCCCCCGGGGGTTGCTTCTTCTCCTGCGTAGCATTGAGCGCAGCCCCTTGTCAGGGCTCCTCTGGGCCCTTTGGGCTCAGTTCTTGCCCGCTGCTCTTGCACCTCCGAGGCGCCACTCGTGCCCTGGCGCTCCCTGGCTCTTTTGCCCATTGCAGGTTTGGAGCAGGAGCGAGCTCTGCTCTTCCCTTGGCTCCGTTTCCCGAGGTGTTCTTGCTTCTGCAAAACAGCCTGTGCTTGGAAAGGCTGCAGGCTTGCTGCACCATCCGGAGCTGCAGCTTTTCAGCTCTCCCTGCATGCCATCCAAGCGCAGGGCAGGCAGGAGAGCGCTTTTCATGCCTCCCTGGCCAAGAAGCACAGCGGAGCAAGTTTGGGAAGGCAAAAGGGGTGCTTGTCATCGACACGTGTCCTACTTGTCAAAATACCCCAGGGCACCACACCCCTCCTCTTCTCCTCCTTTTCGGTGTGTGGTGGGTACCCATCCTCCTTCTTCAAGATCTTCTGCACTGCTGAGAAACGAGGGACTGCTTGGCCTGTATTCCTGCTGCTCCTTTCTGCAGCTTTCCTTTGCCAGACTGCAAGGGATGCTTTTTCAAACTAAACTGAAGAACACATCAGCCTGCTCCTGGCTCCACATGCGCATTGTGTTAATGCTTGTGAGCATCGGCTCTGAAAGAGATTCAGCCAAATAGCCCAAAAGAGCCTAAAACAAAAGAAGATCAAATAAAATAATAAAATAATAAAATAAAATACCAAAACAAAATAGAAACACATAAAGCAAGGTAAAATAAAATAAGATAAACCAACATAAAAGATAATAGTAAGAAATAAACCCAAAGAAAATGTAATAAAATCAAATACAATAACATCACATGAAAGAAACGAAACTAAACTAACATCAACCAACAGAACAAGACAGAAAATAAAAGAAAGTCAAATCAAGTAAAATGAAATCAAATCCTGTTTCCACTTGTATCCTTCTTGATTTGTGTCCTCAAAAGTGTTTCTGGAGCTGTAAACCCCCTGGCATTTCAGGCAAATAGTGGTCTCCTTGTTATTCGCCTCATCGTCAGTGCAGGGAATAGAACACAAGTGAAGAGAAGAGAAGGGTTGAGTTGGAAGGGACCTGCAGCCAACCTTCAGGACTGTCTAGCTGAGGTGAAGACGACTAGCAGGTGCAAGACAAAGGCTGAGAGGGCTGCCGTCCCTTTCAGGAAAGGTATTGAGGGTGAAGGCCAAGGGAGGAGCAAAGCTCTTGAGTGCAAGGAAAAAGATGGTCAAGAAGAGAAAACGATTTGGGACTTCTTTCCCAGAAGAAGACCTCACCATAAGCAGGGTAGTAGCAAATGTCCCTTGGTGCATGGGTCAGGAACGGCGAGGCCATCCTGCACGTGCTCTCCGTCTCTGCACAGTTCACGCCGAGGGAACCCAAAGCCTTGCTTTCACCTCTGGCATCCCCACAACCAAATGAATGTAGATGGGACCAACAGCCTTCACGACGTAGTCTGAATGTCCAGATGTATTTAGCGGGACGCCCAGCAGCTGTGCCCAGGGCATGGCCAGCAAGGGCAGGGACAGCCCCCTGAGCCTCCTGGGCCCAGGGAGTGCCTCGGGGCCAGCAGCCCAAAGGCCTTCCTGGGAAGGATGCTGGGCGGAGGGCCGGCGGGCGGGGCCGCGCGGGGGGGGCCCCGTCACCCCCGTGTCACAGTGCCAGCACCCGGCAACGCAGCAGTCACCATGCCCCGGGGCAGCATAAAAGGGAGCACGCTCCCGTGTCGCGCTGCCATAGCTGGCCTGGGGGCAGCCCCAAGACGTGCGAGAGGAAGTCCTTGAGGAGGCGGTGGAATTCCTTGGCGAGGGCTGAGGGAGGAAGGCCGGAGGAGGCTCGACGAGGCTGCTGGAGACGAGAAGAACCACCAAGAGCTGGAGGTTCGCGAGGCTGGCTGGCCTTTTCAGCTGGCTAGCAGTGGCAAGAGCAAGGGAATGCCTTCTTGAGGAGCACTGCAGAGCTCGCCATCCTCATCCCCTGCGGAGCCAGTGTCAGCAGCCGTGAGGAATGGGATGCAGAGATGTTGGCGGGGGTGCCGGTGCTTTGGAGCAGCCGCTGGTGCCTTGCCAGGCGCTGGAAGGATCGTTGTCCCCCAGGTGGATCAGGCCGGGGGCGTTTTGCCCCTCTGGGAAGGCCCTGAGGTGGCAGCAGGTGGAGGGAGAATCGGGGTTGGGCATCTCCTGGGAGGCGTGAGCAGCCTGCGGGACGAGGAGGCAGGTCTTGCTCACGCGCTCAGGGAATAGCCCATCGCCGGCGACGCTGGGGTCAGGAAGGAATTTTCCCCCGGGGCACATTGGCTCTGGTGCCCGGCGGGTTTTTTGCCTTCCTCTGCAGCACTGAGCATGAGCACTTGTCAGGGCTCCTCTGGGCCATTTTGGCTGGGTTACTGCCTGTTGCTCATGCACCACGAAGGTGGCTTCTCATGCCCTGCAGCTGCGGGGAGGAAGGCTTTTTTCCCCCCACGGTGGGCTAGCAAGTGTCCCCGGGGGTTTTTTGCCTTCCTCTGCAGCACTGAGCACGGCCCCTTGCCAGGGCTCCTTTGGGCCGTTTTGGCTAGGTGCCTGCTGCTCCTGTTCCACGAAGACGGCCCTCGTGCCCTGCATGCGGGCGGGAGGACGCTTTCTAGACTCCCAGGGCGCACGCCCAGGGTGGCCCCCGGGGGTTGCTTCTTCTCCTGCGTAGCATTGAGCGCAGCCCCTTGTCAGGGCTCCTCTGGGCCCTTTGGGCTCAGTTCTTGCCCGCTGCTCTTGCACCTCCGAGGCGCCACTCGTGCCCTGGCGCTCCCTGGCTCTTTTGCCCATTGCAGGTTTGGAGCAGGAGCGAGCTCTGCTCTTCCCTTGGCTCCGTTTCCCGAGGTGTTCTTGCTTCTGCAAAACAGCCTGTGCTTGGAAAGGCTGCAGGCTTGCTGCACCATCCGGAGCTGCAGCTTTTCAGCTCTCCCTGCATGCCATCCAAGCGCAGGCCAGGCAGGAGAGCGCTTTTCATGCCTCCCTGGCCAAGAAGCACAGCGGAGCAAGTTTGGGAAGGCAAAAGGGGTGCTTGTCATCGACACGTGTCCTACTTGTCAAAATACCCCAGGGCACCACACCCCTCCTCTTCTCCTCCTTTTCGGTGTGTGGTGGGTACCCATCCTCCTTCTTCAAGATCTTCTGCACTGCTGAGAAACGAGGGACTGCTTGGCCTGTATTCCTGCTGCTCCTTTCTGCAGCTTTCCTTTGCCAGACTGCAAGGGATGCTTTTTCAAACTAAACTGAAGAACACATCAGCCTGCTCCTGGCTCCACATGCGCATTGTGTTAATGCTTGTGAGCATCGGCTCTGAAAGAGATTCAGCCAAATAGCCCAAAAGAGCCTAAAACAAAAGAAGATCAAATAAAATAATAAAATAATAAAATAAAATACCAAAACAAAATAGAAACACATAAAGCAAGGTAAAATAAAATAAGATAAACCAACATAAAAGATAATAGTAAGAAATAAACCCAAAGAAAATGTAATAAAATCAAATACAATAACATCACATGAAAGAAACGAAACTAAACTAACATCAACCAACAGAACAAGACAGAAAATAAAAGAAAGTCAAATCAAGTAAAATGAAATCAAATCCTGTTTCCACTTGTATCCTTCTTGATTTGTGTCCTCAAAAGTGTTTCTGGAGCTGTAAACCCCCTGGCATTTCAGGCAAATAGTGGTCTCCTTGTTATTCGCCTCATCGTCAGTGCAGGGAATAGAACACAAGTGAAGAGAAGGGTTGAGTTGGAAGGGACCTGCAGCGATCCTTCAGGACTGTCTAGCTGAGGTGAAGACGACTAGCAGGTGCAAGACAAAGGCTGAGAGGGCTGCCGTCCCTTTCAGGAAAGGTATTGAGGGTGAAGGCCAAGGGAGGAGAAAAGCTCTTGAGTGCAAGGAAAAAGATGGTCAAGAAGAGAAAACGATTTGGGACTTCTTTCCCAGAAGAAGACCTCACCATAAGCAGGGTAGTAGCAAATGTCCCTTGGTGCATGGGTCAGGAACGGCGAGGCCATCCTGCACGTGCTCTCCGTCTCTGCACAGTTCACGCCGAGGGAACCCAAAGCCTTGCTTTCACCTCTGGCATCCCCACAACCAAATGAATGTAGATGGGACCAACAGCCTTCACGATGTAGTCTGAATGTCCAGATGTATTTAGCGGGACGCCCAGCAGCTGTGCCCAGGGCATGGCCAGCAAGGGCAGGGACAGCCCCCTGAGCCTCCTGGGCCCAGGGAGTGCCTCGGGGCCAGCAGCCCAAAGGCCTTCCTGGGAAGGATGCTGGGCGGAGGGCCGGCGGGCGGGGCCGCGCAGGGGGGGCCCCGTCACCCCCGTGTCACAGTGCCAGCAGCCGGCAACGCAGCAGTCACCATGCCCCGGGGCAGCATAAAAGGGAGCACGCTCCCGCGTCGCGCTGCCATAGCTGGCCTGGGGGCAGCCCCAAGACGTGCGAGAGGAAGTCCTTGAGGAGGCGGTGGAATTCCTTGGCGAGGGCTGAGGGAGGAAGGCCGGAGGAGGCTCGACGAGGCTGCTGGAGACGAGAAGAACCACCAACAGCTGGAGGTTCGCGAGGCTGGCTGGCCTTTTCAGCTGGCTAGCAGTGGCAAGAGCAAGGGAATGCCTTCTTGAGGAGCACTGCAGAGCTCGCCATCCTCATCCCCTGCGGAGCCAGTGTCAGCAGCCGTGAGGAATGGGATGCAGAGATGTTGGCGGGGGTGCCGGTGCTTTGGAGCAGCCGCTGGTGCCTTGCCAGGCGCTGGAAGGATCGTTGTCCCCCAGGTGGATCAGGCCGGGGGCGTTTTGCCCCTCTGGGAAGGCCCTGAGGTGGCAGCAGGTGGAGGGAGAATCGGGGTTGGGCATCTCCTGGGAGGTGTGAGCAGCCTGCGGGCCGAGGAGGCAGGTCTTGCTCACGCGCTCAGGGAATAGCCCATCGCCGGCGACGCTGGGGTCAGGAAGGAATTTTCCCCCGGGGCACATTGGCTCTGGTGCCCGGGGGGTTTTTTGCCTTCCTCTGCAGCACTGAGCATGAGCACTTGTCAGGGCTCCTCTGGGCCATTTTGGCTGGGTTACTGCCTGTTGCTCATGCACCACGAAGGTGGCCTCTCATGCCCTGCAGCTGCGGGGAGGAAGGCTTTTTTCCCCCCACGGTGGGCTAGCAAGTGTCCCCGGGGGTTTTTTGCCTTCCTCTGCAGCACTGAGCACGGCCCCTTGCCAGGGCTCCTTTGGGCCGTTTTGGCTAGGTGCCTGCTGCTCCTGTTCCACGAAGACGGCCCTCGTGCCCTGCATGCGGCCGGGAGGACGCTTTCTAGACTCCCAGGGCGCACGCCCAGGGTGGCCCCCGGGGGTTGCTTCTTCTCCTGCGTAGCATTGAGCGCAGCCCCTTGTCAGGGCTCCTCTGGGCCCTTTGGGCTCAGTTCTTGCCCGCTGCTCTTGCACCTCCGAGGCGCCACTCGTGCCCTGGCGCTCCCTGGCTCTTTTGCCCATTGCAGGTTTGGAGCAGGAGCGAGC
Organism: Platalea leucorodia; assembly: GCF_965183815.1. Classification (NCBI taxonomy): domain Eukaryota; kingdom Metazoa; phylum Chordata; class Aves; order Pelecaniformes; family Threskiornithidae; genus Platalea; species Platalea leucorodia. The sequence continues at coordinate 10,356,678 of NC_138839.1, read as the reverse complement.
TCTGCTCTTCCCTTGGCTCCGTTTCCCGAGGTGTTCTTGCTTCTGCAAAACAGCCTGTGCTTGGAAAGGCTGCAGGCTTGCTGCACCATCCGGAGCTGCAGCTTTTCAGCTCTCCCTGCATGCCATCCAAGCGCAGGCCAGGCAGGAGAGCGCTTTTCATGCCTCCCTGGCCAAGAAGCACAGCGGAGCAAGTTTGGGAAGGCAAAAGGGGTGCTTGTCATCGACACGTGTCCTACTTGTCAAAATACCCCAGGGCACCACACCCCTCCTCTTCTCCTCCTTTTCGGTGTGTGGTGGGTACCCATCCTCCTTCTTCAAGTTCTTCTGCACTGCTGAGAAACGAGGGACTGCTTGGCCTGTATTCCTGCTGCTCCTTTCTGCAGCTTTCCTTTGCCAGACTGCAAGGGATGCTTTTTCAAACTAAACTGAAGAACACATCAGCCTGCTCCTGGCTCCACATGCGCATTGTGTTAATGCTTGTGAGCATCGGCTCTGAAAGAGATTCAGCCAAATAGCCTAGAAGAGCCTAAAACAAAAGAAGATCAAATAAAATAATAAAATAATAAAATAAAATACCAAAACAAAATAGAAACACATAAAGCAAGGTAAAATAAAATAAGATAAACCAACATAAAAGATAATAGTAAGAAATAAACCCAAAGAAAATGTAATAAAATCAAATACAATAACATCACATGAAAGAAACGAAACTAAACTAACATCAACCAACAGAACAAGACAGAAAATAAAAGAAAGTCAAATCAAGTAAAATGAAATCAAATCCTGTTCCCACTTGTATCCTTCTTGATTTGTGTCCTCAAAAGTGTTTCTGGAGCTGTAAACCCCCTGGCATTTCAGGCAAATAGTGGTCTCCTTGTTATTCGCCTCATCGTCAGTGCAGGGAATAGAACACAAGTGAAGAGAAGAGAAGGGTTGAGTTGGAAGGGACCTGCAGCCAACCTTCAGGACTGTCTAGCTGAGGTGAAGACGACTAGCAGGTGCAAGACAAAGGCTGAGAGGGCTGCCGTCCCTTTCAGGAAAGGTATTGAGGGTGAAGGCCAAGGGAGGAGCAAAGCTCTTGAGTGCAAGGAAAAAGATGGTCAAGAAGAGAAAACGATTTGGGACTTCTTTCCCAGAAGAAGACCTCACCATAAGCAGGGTAGTAGCAAATGTCCCTTGGTGCATGGGTCAGGAACGGCGAGGCCATCCTGCACGTGCTCTCCGTCTCTGCACAGTTCACGCCGAGGGAACCCAAAGCCTTGCTTTCACCTCTGGCATCCCCACAACCAAATGAATGTAGATGGGACCAACAGCCTTCACGACGTAGTCTGAATGTCCAGATGTATTTAGCGGGACGCCCAGCAGCTGTGCCCAGGGCATGGCCAGCAAGGGCAGGGACAGCCCCCTGAGCCTCCTGGGCCCAGGGAGTGCCTCGGGGCCAGCAGCCCAAAGGCCTTCCTGGGAAGGATGCTGGGCGGAGGGCCGGCGGGCGGGGCCGCGCAGGGGGGGCCCCGTCACCCCCGTGTCACAGTGCCAGCAGCCGGCAACGCAGCAGTCACCATGCCCCGGGGCAGCATAAAAGGGAGCACGCTCCCGCGTCGCGCTGCCATAGCTGGCCTGGGGGCAGCCCCAAGACGTGCGAGAGGAAGTCCTTGAGGAGGCGGTGGAATTCCTTGGCGAGGGCTGAGGGAGGAAGGCCGGAGGAGGCTCGACGAGGCTGCTGGAGACGAGAAGAACCACCAACAGCTGGAGGTTCGCGAGGCTGGCTGGCCTTTTCAGCTGGCTAGCAGTGGCAAGAGCAAGGGAATGCCTTCTTGAGGAGCACTGCAGAGCTCGCCATCCTCATCCCCTGCGGAGCCAGTGTCAGCAGCCGTGAGGAATGGGATGCAGAGATGTTGGCGGGGGTGCCGGTGCTTTGGAGCAGCCGCTGGTGCCTTGCCAGGCGCTGGAAGGATCGTTGTCCCCCAGGTGGATCAGGCCGGGGGCGTTTTGCCCCTCTGGGAAGGCCCTGAGGTGGCAGCAGGTGGAGGGAGAATCGGGGTTGGGCATCTCCTGGGAGGCGTGAGCAGCCTGCGGGCCGAGGAGGCAGGTCTTGCTCACGCGCTCAGGGAATAGCCCATCGCCGGCAATGCTGGGGTCAGGAAGGAATTTTCCCCCGGGGCACATTGGCTCTGGTGCCCGGGGGGTTTTTTGCCTTCCTCTGCAGCACTGAGCATGAGCACTTGTCAGGGCTCCTCTGGGCCATTTTGGCTGGGTTACTGCCTGTTGCTCATGCACCACGAAGGTGGCCTCTCATGCCCTGCAGCTGCGGGGAGGAAGGCTTTTTTCCCCCCACGGTGGGCTAGCAAGTGTCCCCGGGGGTTTTTTGCCTTCCTCTGCAGCACTGAGCACGGCCCCTTGCCAGGGCTCCTTTGGGCCGTTTTGGCTAGGTGCCTGCTGCTCCTGTTCCACGAAGACGGCCCTCGTGCCCTGCATGCGGGCGGGAGGACGCTTTCTAGACTCCCAGGGCGCACGCCCAGGGTGGCCCCCGGGGGTTGCTTCTTCTCCTGCGTAGCATTGAGCGCAGCCCCTTGTCAGGGCTCCTCTGGGCCCTTTGGGCTCAGTTCTTGCCCGCTGCTCTTGCACCTCCGAGGCGCCACTCGTGCCCTGGCGCTCCCTGGCTCTTTTGCCCATTGCAGGTTTGGAGCAGGAGCGAGCTCTGCTCTTCCCTTGGCTCCGTTTCCCGAGGTGTTCTTGCTTCTGCAAAACAGCCTGTGCTTGGAAAGGCTGCAGGCTTGCTGCACCATCCGGAGCTGCAGCTTTTCAGCTCTCCCTGCATGCCATCCAAGCGCAGGCCAGGCAGGAGAGCGCTTTTCATGCCTCCCTGGCCAAGAAGCACAGCGGAGCAAGTTTGGGAAGGCAAAAGGGGTGCTTGTCATCGACACGTGTCCTACTTGTCAAAATACCCCAGGGCACCACACCCCTCCTCTTCTCCTCCTTTTCGGTGTGTGGTGGGTACCCATCCTCCTTCTTCAAGATCTTCTGCACTGCTGAGAAACGAGGGACTGCTTGGCCTGTATTCCTGCTGCTCCTTTCTGCAGCTTTCCTTTGCCAGACTGCAAGGGATGCTTTTTCAAACTAAACTGAAGAACACATCAGCCTGCTCCTGGCTCCACATGCGCATTGTGTTAATGCTTGTGAGCATCGGCTCTGAAAGAGATTCAGCCAAATAGCCTAGAAGAGCCTAAAACAAAAGAAGATCAAATAAAATAATAAAATAATAAAATAAAATACCAAAACAAAATAGAAACACATAAAGCAAGGTAAAATAAAATAAGATAAACCAACATAAAAGATAATAGTAAGAAATAAACCCAAAGAAAATGTAATAAAATCAAATACAATAACATCACATGAAAGAAACGAAACTAAACTAACATCAACCAACAGAACAAGACAGAAAATAAAAGAAAGTCAAATCAAGTAAAATGAAATCAAATCCTGTTCCCACTTGTATCCTTCTTGATTTGTGTCCTCAAAAGTGTTTCTGGAGCTGTAAACCCCCTGGCATTTCAGGCAAATAGTGGTCTCCTTGTTATTCGCCTCATCGTCAGTGCAGGGAATAGAACACAAGTGAAGAGAAGAGAAGGGTTGAGTTGGAAGGGACCTGCAGCCAACCTTCAGGACTGTCTAGCTGAGGTGAAGACGACTAGCAGGTGCAAGACAAAGGCTGAGAGGGCTGCCGTCCCTTTCAGGAAAGGTATTGAGGGTGAAGGCCAAGGGAGGAGCAAAGCTCTTGAGTGCAAGGAAAAAGATGGTCAAGAAGAGAAAACGATTTGGGACTTCTTTCCCAGAAGAAGACCTCACCATAAGCAGGGTAGTAGCAAATGTCCCTTGGTGCATGGGTCAGGAACGGCGAGGCCATCCTGCACGTGCTCTCCGTCTCTGCACAGTTCACGCCGAGGGAACCCAAAGCCTTGCTTTCACCTCTGGCATCCCCACAACCAAATGAATGTAGATGGGACCAACAGCCTTCACGACGTAGTCTGAATGTCCAGATGTATTTAGCGGGACGCCCAGCAGCTGTGCCCAGGGCATGGCCAGCAAGGGCAGGGACAGCCCCCTGAGCCTCCTGGGCCCAGGGAGTGCCTCGGGGCCAGCAGCCCAAAGGCCTTCCTGGGAAGGATGCTGGGCGGAGGGCCGGCGGGCGGGGCCGCGCAGGGGGGGCCCCGTCACCCCCGTGTCACAGTGCCAGCACCCGGCAACGCAGCAGTCACCATGCCCCGGGGCAGCATAAAAGGGAGCACGCTCCCGCGTCGCGCTGCCATAGCTGGCCTGGGGGCAGCCCCAAGACGTGCGAGAGGAAGTCCTTGAGGAGGCGGTGGAATTCCTTGGCGAGGGCTGAGGGAGGAAGGCCGGAGGAGGCTCGACGAGGCTGCTGGAGACGAGAAGAACCACCAACAGCTGGAGGTTCGCGAGGCTGGCTGGCCTTTTCAGCTGGCTAGCAGTGGCAAGAGCAAGGGAATGCCTTCTTGAGGAGCACTGCAGAGCTCGCCATCCTCATCCCCTGCGGAGCCAGTGTCAGCAGCCGTGAGGAATGGGATGCAGAGATGTTGGCGGGGGTGCCGGTGCTTTGGAGCAGCCGCTGGTGCCTTGCCAGGCGCTGGAAGGATCGTTGTCCCCCAGGTGGATCAGGCCGGGGGCGTTTTGCCCCTCTGGGAAGGCCCTGAGGTGGCAGCAGGTGGAGGGAGAATCGGGGTTGGGCATCTCCTGGGAGGTGTGAGCAGCCTGCGGGACGAGGAGGCAGGTCTTGCTCACGCGCTCAGGGAATAGCCCATCGCCGGCAATGCTGGGGTCAGGAAGGAATTTTCCCCCGGGGCACATTGGCTCTGGTGCCCGGGGGGTTTTTTGCCTTCCTCTGCAGCACTGAGCATGAGCACTTGTCAGGGCTCCTCTGGGCCATTTTGGCTGGGTTACTGCCTGTTGCTCATGCACCACGAAGGTGGCCTCTCATGCCCTGCAGCTGCGGGGAGGAAGGCTTTTTTCCCCCCACGGTGGGCTAGCAAGTGTCCCCGGGGGTTTTTTGCCTTCCTCTGCAGCACTGAGCACGGCCCCTTGCCAGGGCTCCTTTGGGCCGTTTTGGCTAGGTGCCTGCTGCTCCTGTTCCACGAAGACGGCCCTCGTGCCCTGCATGCGGGCGGGAGGACGCTTTCTAGACTCCCAGGGCGCACGCCCAGGGTGGCCCCCGGGGGTTGCTTCTTCTCCTGCGTAGCATTGAGCGCAGCCCCTTGTCAGGGCTCCTCTGGGCCCTTTGGGCTCAGTTCTTGCCCGCTGCTCTTGCACCTCCGAGGCGCCACTCGTGCCCTGGCGCTCCCTGGCTCTTTTGCCCATTGCAGGTTTGGAGCAGGAGCGAGCTCTGCTCTTCCCTTGGCTCCGTTTCCCGAGGTGTTCTTGCTTCTGCAAAACAGCCTGTGCTTGGAAAGGCTGCAGGCTTGCTGCACCATCCGGAGCTGCAGCTTTTCAGCTCTCCCTGCATGCCATCCAAGCGCAGGCCAGGCAGGAGAGCGCTTTTCATGCCTCCCTGGCCAAGAAGCACAGCGGAGCAAGTTTGGGAAGGCAAAAGGGGTGCTTGTCATCGACACGTGTCCTACTTGTCAAAATACCCCAGGGCACCACACCCCTCCTCTTCTCCTCCTTTTCGGTGTGTGGTGGGTACCCATCCTCCTTCTTCAAGATCTTCTGCACTGCTGAGAAACGAGGGACTGCTTGGCCTGTATTCCTGCTGCTCCTTTCTGCAGCTTTCCTTTGCCAGACTGCAAGGGATGCTTTTTCAAACTAAACTGAAGAACACATCAGCCTGCTCCTGGCTCCACATGCGCATTGTGTTAATGCTTGTGAGCATCGGCTCTGAAAGAGATTCAGCCAAATAGCCTAGAAGAGCCTAAAACAAAAGAAGATCAAATAAAATAATAAAATAATAAAATAAAATACCAAAACAAAATAGAAACACATAAAGCAAGGTAAAATAAAATAAGATAAACCAACATAAAAGATAATAGTAAGAAATAAACCCAAAGAAAATGTAATAAAATCAAATACAATAACATCACATGAAAGAAACGAAACTAAACTAACATCAACCAACAGAACAAGACAGAAAATAAAAGAAAGTCAAATCAAGTAAAATGAAATCAAATCCTGTTCCCACTTGTATCCTTCTTGATTTGTGTCCTCAAAAGTGTTTCTGGAGCTGTAAACCCCCTGGCATTTCAGGCAAATAGTGGTCTCCTTGTTATTCGCCTCATCGTCAGTGCAGGGAATAGAACACAAGTGAAGAGAAGAGAAGGGTTGAGTTGGAAGGGACCTGCAGCGATCCTACAGGACTGTCTAGCTGAGGTGAAGACGACTAGCAGGTGCAAGACAAAGGCTGAGAGGGCTGCCGTCCCTTTCAGGAAAGGTATTGAGGGTGAAGGCCAAGGGAGGAGAAAAGCTCTTGAGTGCAAGGAAAAAGATGGTCAAGAAGAGAAAACGATTTGGGACTTCTTTCCCAGAAGAAGACCTCACCATAAGCAGGGTAGTAGCAAATGTCCCTTGGTGCATGGGTCAGGAACGGCGAGGCCATCCTGCACGTGCTCTCCGTCTCTGCACAGTTCACGCCGAGGGAACCCAAAGCCTTGCTTTCACCTCTGGCATCCCCACAACCAAATGAATGTAGATGGGACCAACAGCCTTCACGACGTAGTCTGAATGTCCAGATGTATTTAGCGGGACGCCCAGCAGCTGTGCCCAGGGCATGGCCAGCAAGGGCAGGGACAGCCCCCTGAGCCTCCTGGGCCCAGGGAGTGCCTCGGGGCCAGCAGCCCAAAGGCCTTCCTGGGAAGGATGCTGGGCGGAGGGCCGGCGGGAGGGGCCGCGCAGGGGGGGCCCCGTCACCCCCGTGTCACAGTGCCAGCACCCGGCAACGCAGCAGTCACCATGCCCCGGGGCAGCATAAAAGGGAGCACGCTCCCGCGTCGCGCTGCCATAGCTGGCCTGGGGGCAGCCCCAAGACGTGCGAGAGGAAGTCCTTGAGGAGGCGGTGGAATTCCTTGGCGAGGGCTGAGGGAGGAAGGCCGGAGGAGGCTCGACGAGGCTGCTGGAGACGAGAAGAACCACCAACAGCTGGAGGTTCGCGAGGCTGGCTGGCCTTTTCAGCTGGCTAGCAGTGGCAAGAGCAAGGGAATGCCTTCTTGAGGAGCACTGCAGAGCTCGCCATCCTCATCCCCTGCGGAGCCAGTGTCAGCAGCCGTGAGGAATGGGATGCAGAGATGTTGGCGGGGGTGCCGGTGCTTTGGAGCAGCCGCTGGTGCCTTGCCAGGCGCAGGAAGGATCGTTGTCCCCCAGGTGGATCAGGCCGGGGGCGTTTTGCCCCTCTGGGAAGGCCCTGAGGTGGCAGCAGGTGGAGGGAGAATCGGGGTTGGGCATCTCCTGGGAGGTGTGAGCAGCCTGCGGGCCGAGGAGGCAGGTCTTGCTCACGCGCTCAGGGAATAGCCCATCGCCGGCGACGCTGGGGTCAGGAAGGAATTTTCCCCCGGGGCACATTGGCTCTGGTGCCTGGGGGGTTTTTTGCCTTCCTCTGCAGCACTGAGCATGAGCACTTGTCAGGGCTCCTCTGGGCCATTTTGGCTGGGTTACTGCCTGTTGCTCATGCACCACGAAGGTGGCCTCTCATGCCCTGCAGCTGCGGGGAGGAAGGCTTTTTTCCCCCCACGGTGGGCTAGCAAGTGTCCCCGGGGGTTTTTTGCCTTCCTCTGCAGCACTGAGCACGGCCCCTTGCCAGGGCTCCTTTGGGCCGTTTTGGCTAGGTGCCTGCTGCTCCTGTTCCACGAAGACGGCCCTCGTGCCCTGCATGCGGGCGGGAGGACGCTTTCTAGACTCCCAGGGCGCACGCCCAGGGTGGCCCCCGGGGGTTGCTTCTTCTCCTGCGTAGCATTGAGCGCAGCCCCTTGTCAGGGCTCCTCTGGGCCCTTTGGGCTCAGTTCTTGCCCGCTGCTCTTGCACCTCCGAGGCGCCACTCGTGCCCTGGCGCTCCCTGGCTCTTTTGCCCATTGCAGGTTTGGAGCAGGAGCGAGCTCTGCTCTTCCCTTGGCTCCGTTTCCCGAGGTGTTCTTGCTTCTGCAAAACAGCCTGTGCTTGGAAAGGCTGCAGGCTTGCTGCACCATCCGGAGCTGCAGCTTTTCAGCTCTCCCTGCATGCCATCCAAGCGCAGGGCAGGCAGGAGAGCGCTTTTCATGCCTCCCTGGCCAAGAAGCACAGCGGAGCAAGTTTGGGAAGGCAAAAGGGGTGCTTGTCATCGACACGTGTCCTACTTGTCAAAATACCCCAGGGCACCACACCCCTCCTCTTCTCCTCCTTTTCGGTGTGTGGTGGGTACCCATCCTCCTTCTTCAAGTTCTTCTGCACTGCTGAGAAACGAGGGACTGCTTGGCCTGTATTCCTGCTGCTCCTTTCTGCAGCTTTCCTTTGCCAGACTGCAAGGGATGCTTTTTCAAACTAAACTGAAGAACACATCAGCCTGCTCCTGGCTCCACATGCGCATTGTGTTAATTCTTGTGAGCATCGGCTCTGAAAGAGATTCAGCCAAATAGCCCAAAAGAGCCTAAAACAAAAGAAGATCAAATAAAATAATAAAATAATAAAATACCAAAACAAAATAGAAACACATAAAGCAAGGTAAAATAAAATAAGATAAACCAACATAAAAGATAATAGTAAGAAATAAACCCAAAGAAAATGTAATAAAATCAAATACAATAACATCACATGAAAGAAACGAAACTAAACTAACATCAACCAACAGAACAAGACAGAAAATAAAAGAAAGCCAAATCAAGTAAAATGAAATCAAATCCTGTTCCCACTTGTATCCTTCTTGATTTGTGTCCTCAAAAGTGTTTCTGGAGCTGTAAACCCCCTGGCATTTCAGGCAAATAGTGGTCTCCTTGTTATTCGCCTCATCGTCAGTGCAGGGAATAGAACACAAGTGAAGAGAAGAGAAGGGTTGAGTTGGAAGGGACCTGCAGCGATCCTTCAGGACTGTCTAGCTGAGGTGAAGACGACTAGCAGGTGCAAGACAAAGGCTGAGAGGGCTGCCGTCCCTTTCAGGAAAGGTATTGAGGGTGAAGGCCAAGGGAGGAGAAAAGCTCTTGAGTGCAAGGAAAAAGATGGTCAAGAAGAGAAAACGATTTGGGACTTCTTTCCCAGAAGAAGACCTCACCATAAGCAGGGTAGTAGCAAATGTCCCTTGGTGCATGGGTCAGGAACGGCGAGGCCATCCTGCACGTGCTCTCCGTCTCTGCACAGTTCACGCCGAGGGAACCCAAAGCCTTGCTTTCACCTCTGGCATCCCCACAACCAAATGAATGTAGATGGGACCAACAGCCTTCACGACGTAGTCTGAATGTCCAGATGTATTTAGCGGGACGCCCAGCAGCTGTGCCCAGGGCATGGCCAGCAAGGGCAGGGACAGCCCCCTGAGCCTCCTGGGCCCAGGGAGTGCCTCGGGGCCAGCAGCCCAAAGGCCTTCCTGGGAAGGATGCTGGGCGGAGGGCCGGCGGGCGGGGCCGCGCAGGGGGGGCCCCGTCACCCCCGTGTCACAGTGCCAGCACCCGGCAACGCAGCAGTCACCATGCCCCGGGGCAGCATAAAAGGGAGCACGCTCCCGCGTCGCGCTGCCATAGCTGGCCTGGGGGCAGCCCCAAGACGTGCGAGAGGAAGTCCTTGAGGAGGCGGTGGAATTACTTGGCGAGGGCTGAGGGAGGAAGGCCGGAGGAGGCTCGACGAGGCTGCTGGAGACGAGAAGAACCACCAACAGCTGGAGGTTCGCGAGGCTGGCTGGCCTTTTCAGCTGGCTAGCAGTGGCAAGAGCAAGGGAATGCCTTCTTGAGGAGCACTGCAGAGCTCGCCATCCTCATCCCCTGCGGAGCCAGTGTCAGCAGCCGTGAGGAATGGGATGCAGAGATGTTGGCGGGGGTGCCGGTGCTTTGGAGCAGCCGCTGGTGCCTTGCCAGGCGCTGGAAGGATCGTTGTCCCCCAGGTGGATCAGGCCGGGGGCGTTTTGCCCCTCTGGGAAGGCCCTGAGGTGGCAGCAGGTGGAGGGAGAATCGGGGTTGGGCATCTCCTGGGAGGTGTGAGCAGCCTGCGGGACGAGGAGGCAGGTCTTGCTCACGCGCTCAGGGAATAGCCCATCGCCGGCAACGCTGGGGTCAGGAAGGAATTTTCCCCCGGGGCACATTGGCTCTGGTGCCCGGGGGGTTTTTTGCCTTCCTCTGCAGCACTGAGCATGAGCACTTGTCAGGGCTCCTCTGGGCCATTTTGGCTGGGTTACTGCCTGTTGCTCATGCACCACGAAGGTGGCCTCTCATGCCCTGCAGCTGCGGGGAGGAAGGCTTTTTTCCCCCCACGGTGGGCTAGCAAGTGTCCCCGGGGGTTTTTTGCCTTCCTCTGCAGCACTGAGCACGGCCCCTTGCCAGGGCTCCTTTGGGCCGTTTTGGCTAGGTGCCTGCTGCTCCTGTTCCACGAAGACGGCCCTCGTGCCCTGCATGCGGGCGGGAGGACGCTTTCTAGACTCCCAGGGCGCACGCCCAGGGTGGCCCCCGGGGGTTGCTTCTTCTCCTGCGTAGCATTGAGCGCAGCCCCTTGTCAGGGCTCCTCTGGGCCCTTTGGGCTCAGTTCTTGCCCGCTGCTCTTGCACCTCCGAGGCGCCACTCGTGCCCTGGCGCTCCCTGGCTCTTTTGCCCATTGCAGGTTTGGAGCAGGAGCGAGCTCTGCTCTTCCCTTGGCTCCGTTTCCCGAGGTGTTCTTGCTTCTGCAAAACAGCCTGTGCTTGGAAAGGCTGCAGGCTTGCTGCACCATCCGGAGCTGCAGCTTTTCAGCTCTCCCTGCATGCCATCCAAGCGCAGGCCAGGCAGGAGAGCGCTTTTCATGCCTCCCTGGCCAAGAAGCACAGCGGAGCAAGTTTGGGAAGGCAAAAGGGGTGCTTGTCATCGACACGTGTCCTACTTGTCAAAATACCCCAGGGCACCACACCCCTCCTCTTCTCCTCCTTTTCGGTGTGTGGTGGGTACCCATCCTCCTTCTTCAAGTTCTTCTGCACTGCTGAGAAACGAGGGACTGCTTGGCCTGTATTCCTGCTGCTCCTTTCTGCAGCTTTCCTTTGCCAGACTGCAAGGGATGCTTTTTCAAACTAAACTGAAGAACACATCAGCCTGCTCCTGGCTCCACATGCGCATTGTGTTAATGCTTGTGAGCATCGGCTCTGAAAGAGATTCAGCAAAATAGCCTAGAAGAGCCTAAAACAAAAGAAGATCAAATAAAATAATAAAATAATAAAATAAAATACCAAAACAAAATAGAAACACATAAAGCAAGGTAAAATAAAATAAGATAAACCAACATAAAAGATAATAGTAAGAAATAAACCCAAAGAAAATGTAATAAAATCAAATACAATAACATCACATGAAAGAAACGAAACTAAACTAACATCAACCAACAGAACAAGACAGAAAATAAAAGAAAGCCAAATCAAGTAAAATGAAATCAAATCCTGTTCCCACTTGTATCCTTCTTGATTTGTGTCCTCAAAAGTGTTTCTGGAGCTGTAAACCCCCTGGCATTTCAGGCAAATAGTGGTCTCCTTGTTATTCGCCTCATCGTCAGTGCAGGGAATAGAACACAAGTGAAGAGAAGGGTTGAGTTGGAAGGGACCTGCAGCGATCCTTCAGGACTGTCTAGCTGAGGTGAAGACGACTAGCAGGTGCAAGACAAAGGCTGAGAGGGCTGCCGTCCCTTTCAGGAAAGGTATTGAGGGTGAAGGCCAAGGGAGGAGAAAAGCTCTTGAGTGCAAGGAAAAAGATGGTCAAGAAGAGAAAACGATTTGGGACTTCTTTCCCAGAAGAAGACCTCACCATAAGCAGGGTAGTAGCAAATGTCCCTTGGTGCATGGGTCAGGAACGGCGAGGCCATCCTGCACGTGCTCTCCGTCTCTGCACAGTTCACGCCGAGGGAACCCAAAGCCTTGCTTTCACCTCTGGCATCCCCACAACCAAATGAATGTAGATGGGACCAACAGCCTTCACGACGTAGTCTGAATGTCCAGATGTATTTAGCGGGACGCCCAGCAGCTGTGCCCAGGGCATGGCCAGCAAGGGCAGGGACAGCCCCCTGAGCCTCCTGGGCCCAGGGAGTGCCTCGGGGCCAGCAGCCCAAAGGCCTTCCTGGGAAGGATGCTGGGCGGAGGGCCGGCGGGCGGGGCCGCGCAGGGGGGGCCCCATCACCCCCGTGTCACAGTGCCAGCACCCGGCAACACAGCAGTCACCATGCCCCGGGGCAGCATAAAAGGGAGCACGCTCCCGCGTCGCGCTGCCATAGCTGGCCTGGGGGCAGCCCCAAGACGTGCGAGAGGAAGTCCTTGAGGAGGCGGTGGAATTCCTTGGCGAGGGCTGAGGGAGGAAGGCCGGAGGAGGCTCGACGAGGCTGCTGGAGACGAGAAGAACCACCAACAGCTGGAGGTTCGCGAGGCTGGCTGGCCTTTTCAGCTGGCTAGCAGTGGCAAGAGCAAGGGAATGCCTTCTTGAGGAGCACTGCAGAGCTCGCCATCCTCATCCCCTGCGGAGCCAGTGTCAGCAGCCGTGAGGAATGGGATGCAGAGATGTTGGCGGGGGTGCCGGTGCTTTGGAGCAGCCGCTGGTGCCTTGCCAGGCGCTGGAAGGATCGTTGTCCCCCAGGTGGATCAGGCCGGGGGCGTTTTGCCCCTCTGGGAAGGCCCTGAGGTGGCAGCAGGTGGAGGGAGAATCGGGGTTGGGCATCTCCTGGGAGGTGTGAGCAGCCTGCGGGACGAGGAGGCAGGTCTTGCTCACGCGCTCAGGGAATAGCCCATCGCCGGCAACGCTGGGGTCAGGAAGGAATTTTCCCCCGGGGCACATTGGCTCTGGTGCCCGGGGGGTTTTTTGCCTTCCTCTGCAGCACTGAGCATGAGCACTTGTCAGGGCTCCTCTGGGCCATTTTGGCTGGGTTACTGCCTGTTGCTCATGCACCACGAAGGTGGCCTCTCATGCCCTGCAGCTGCGGGGAGGAAGGCTTTTTTCCCCCCACGGTGGGCTAGCAAGTGTCCCCGGGGGTTTTTTGCCTTCCTCTGCAGCACTGAGCACGGCCCCTTGCCAGGGCTCCTTTGGGCCGTTTTGGCTAGGTGCCTGCTGCTCCTGTTCCACGAAGACGGCCCTCGTGCCCTGCATGCGGGCGGGAGGACGCTTTCTAGACTCCCAGGGCGCACGCCCAGGGTGGCCCCCGGGGGTTGCTTCTTCTCCTGCGTAGCATTGAGCGCAGCCCCTTGTCAGGGCTCCTCTGGGCCCTTTGGGCTCAGTTCTTGCCCGCTGCTCTTGCACCTCCGAGGCGCCACTCGTGCCCTGGCGCTCCCTGGCTCTTTTGCCCATTGCAGGTTTGGAGCAGGAGCGAGCTCTGCTCTTCCCTTGGCTCCGTTTCCCGAGGTGTTCTTGCTTCTGCAAAACAGCCTGTGCTTGGAAAGGCTGCAGGCTTGCTGCACCATCCGGAGCTGCAGCTTTTCAGCTCTCCCTGCATGCCATCCAAGCGCAGGCCAGGCAGGAGAGCGCTTTTCATGCCTCCCTGGCCAAGAAGCACAGCGGAGCAAGTTTGGGAAGGCAAAAGGGGTGCTTGTCATCGACACGTGTCCTACTTGTCAAAATACCCCAGGGCACCACACCCCTCCTCTTCTCCTCCTTTTCGGTGTGTGGTGGGTACCCATCCTCCTTCTTCAAGTTCTTCTGCACTGCTGAGAAACGAGGGACTGCTTGGCCTGTATTCCTGCTGCTCCTTTCTGCAGCTTTCCTTTGCCAGACTGCAAGGGATGCTTTTTCAAACTAAACTGAAGAACACATCAGCCTGCTCCTGGCTCCACATGCGCATTGTGTTAATGCTTGTGAGCATCGGCTCTGAAAGAGATTCAGCAAAATAGCCTAGAAGAGCCTAAAACAAAAGAAGATCAAATAAAATAATAAAATAATAAAATAAAATACCAAAACAAAATAGAAACACATAAAGCAAGGTAAAATAAAATAAGATAAACCAACATAAAAGATAATAGTAAGAAATAAACCCAAAGAAAATGTAATAAAATCAAATACAATAACATCACATGAAAGAAACGAAACTAAACTAACATCAACCAACAGAACAAGACAGAAAATAAAAGAAAGCCAAATCAAGTAAAATGAAATCAAATCCTGTTCCCACTTGTATCCTTCTTGATTTGTGTCCTCAAAAGTGTTTCTGGAGCTGTAAACCCCCTGGCATTTCAGGCAAATAGTGGTCTCCTTGTTATTCGCCTCATCGTCAGTGCAGGGAATAGAACACAAGTGAAGAGAAGGGTTGAGTTGGAAGGGACCTGCAGCGATCCTTCAGGACTGTCTAGCTGAGGTGAAGACGACTAGCAGGTGCAAGACAAAGGCTGAGAGGGCTGCCGTCCCTTTCAGGAAAGGTATTGAGGGTGAAGGCCAAGGGAGGAGAAAAGCTCTTGAGTGCAAGGAAAAAGATGGTCAAGAAGAGAAAACGATTTGGGACTTCTTTCCCAGAAGAAGACCTCACCATAAGCAGGGTAGTAGCAAATGTCCCTTGGTGCATGGGTCAGGAACGGCGAGGCCATCCTGCACGTGCTCTCCGTCTCTGCACAGTTCACGCCGAGGGAACCCAAAGCCTTGCTTTCACCTCTGGCATCCCCACAACCAAATGAATGTAGATGGGACCAACAGCCTTCACGACGTAGTCTGAATGTCCAGATGTATTTAGCGGGACGCCCAGCAGCTGTGCCCAGGGCATGGCCAGCAAGGGCAGGGACAGCCCCCTGAGCCTCCTGGGCCCAGGGAGTGCCTCGGGGCCAGCAGCCCAAAGGCCTTCCTGGGAAGGATGCTGGGCGGAGGGCCGGCGGGCGGGGCCGCGCGGGGGGGCCCCGTCACCCCCGTGTCACAGTGCCAGCACCCAGCAACGCAGCAGTCACCATGCCCCGGGGCAGCATAAAAGGGAGCACGCTCCCGCGTCGCGCTGCCATAGCTGGCCTGGGGGCAGCCCCAAGACGTGCGAGAGGAAGTCCTTGAGGAGGCGGTGGAATTACTTGGCGAGGGCTGAGGGAGGAAGGCCGGAGGAGGCTCGACGAGGCTGCTGGAGACGAGAAGAACCACCAACAGCTGGAGGTTCGCGAGGCTGGCTGGCCTTTTCAGCTGGCTAGCAGTGGCAAGAGCAAGGGAATGCCTTCTTGAGGAGCACTGCAGAGCTCGCCATCCTCATCCCCTGCGGAGCCAGTGTCAGCAGCCGTGAGGAATGGGATGCAGAGATGTTGGCGGGGGTGCCGGTGCTTTGGAGCAGCCGCTGGTGCCTTGCCAGGCGCTGGAAGGATCGTTGTCCCCCAGGTGGATCAGGCCGGGGGCGTTTTGCCCCTCTGGGAAGGCCCTGAGGTGGCAGCAGGTGGAGGGAGAATCGGGGTTGGGCATCTCCTGGGAGGTGTGAGCAGCCTGCGGGACGAGGAGGCAGGTCTTGCTCACGCGCTCAGGGAATAGCCCATCGCCGGCAACGCTGGGGTCAGGAAGGAATTTTCCCCCGGGGCACATTGGCTCTGGTGCCCGGGGGGTTTTTTGCCTTCCTCTGCAGCACTGAGCATGAGCACTTGTCAGGGCTCCTCTGGGCCATTTTGGCTGGGTTACTGCCTGTTGCTCATGCACCACGAAGGTGGCCTCTCATGCCCTGCAGCTGCGGGGAGGAAGGCTTTTTTCCCCCCACGGTGGGCTAGCAAGTGTCCCCGGGGGTTTTTTGCCTTCCTCTGCAGCACTGAGCACGGCCCCTTGCCAGGGCTCCTTTGGGCCGTTTTGGCTAGGTGCCTGCTGCTCCTGTTCCACGAAGACGGCCCTCGTGCCCTGCATGCGGGCGGGAGGACGCTTTCTAGACTCCCAGGGCGCACGCCCAGGGTGGCCCCCGGGGGTTGCTTCTTCTCCTGCGTAGCATTGAGCGCAGCCCCTTGTCAGGGCTCCTCTGGGCCCTTTGGGCTCAGTTCTTGCCCGCTGCTCTTGCACCTCCGAGGCGCCACTCGTGCCCTGGCGCTCCCTGGCTCTTTTGCCCATTGCAGGTTTGGAGCAGGAGCGAGCTCTGCTCTTCCCTTGGCTCCGTTTCCCGAGGTGTTCTTGCTTCTGCAAAACAGCCTGTGCTTGGAAAGGCTGCAGGCTTGCTGCACCATCCGGAGCTGCAGCTTTTCAGCTCTCCCTGCATGCCATCCAAGCGCAGGCCAGGCAGGAGAGCGCTTTTCATGCCTCCCTGGCCAAGAAGCACAGCGGAGCAAGTTTGGGAAGGCAAAAGGGGTGCTTGTCATCGACACGTGTCCTACTTGTCAAAATACCCCAGGGCACCACACCCCTCCTCTTCTCCTCCTTTTCGGTGTGTGGTGGGTACCCATCCTCCTTCTTCAAGTTCTTCTGCACTGCTGAGAAACGAGGGACTGCTTGGCCTGTATTCCTGCTGCTCCTTTCTGCAGCTTTCCTTTGCCAGACTGCAAGGGATGCTTTTTCAAACTAAACTGAAGAACACATCAGCCTGCTCCTGGCTCCACATGCGCATTGTGTTAATGCTTGTGAGCATCGGCTCTGAAAGAGATTCAGCAAAATAGCCTAGAAGAGCCTAAAACAAAAGAAGATCAAATAAAATAATAAAATAATAAAATAAAATACCAAAACAAAATAGAAACACATAAAGCAAGGTAAAATAAAATAAGATAAACCAACATAAAAGATAATAGTAAGAAATAAACCCAAAGAAAATGTAATAAAATCAAATACAATAACATCACATGAAAGAAACGAAACTAAACTAACATCAACCAACAGAACAAGACAGAAAATAAAAGAAAGCCAAATCAAGTAAAATGAAATCAAATCCTGTTCCCACTTGTATCCTTCTTGATTTGTGTCCTCAAAAGTGTTTCTGGAGCTGTAAACCCCCTGGCATTTCAGGCAAATAGTGGTCTCCTTGTTATTCGCCTCATCGTCAGTGCAGGGAATAGAACACAAGTGAAGAGAAGAGAAGGGTTGAGTTGGAAGGGACCTGCAGCGATCCTTCAGGACTGTCTAGCTGAGGTGAAGACGACTAGCAGGTGCAAGACAAAGGCTGAGAGGGCTGCCGTCCCTTTCAGGAAAGGTATTGAGGGTGAAGGCCAAGGGAGGAGAAAAGCTCTTGAGTGCAAGGAAAAAGATGGTCAAGAAGAGAAAACGATTTGGGACTTCTTTCCCAGAAGAAGACCTCACCATAAGCAGGGTAGTAGCAAATGTCCCTTGGTGCATGGGTCAGGAACGGCGAGGCCATCCTGCACGTGCTCTCCGTCTCTGCACAGTTCACGCCGAGGGAACCCAAAGCCTTGCTTTCACCTCTGGCATCCCCACAACCAAATGAATGTAGATGGGACCAACAGCCTTCACGACGTAGTCTGAATGTCCAGATGTATTTAGCGGTATGCCCAGCAGCTTTGCCCAGGGCATGGCCAGCAAGGGCAGGGACAGCCCCCTGAGCCTCCTGGGCCCAGGGAGTGCCTCGGGGCCAGCAGCCCAAAGGCCTTCCTGGGAAGGATGCTGGGCGGAGGGCCGGCGGGCGGGGCCGCGCAGGGGGGGCCCCGTCACCCCCGTGTCACAGTGCCAGCACCCGGCAACGCAGCAGTCACCATGCCCCGGGGCAGCATAAAAGGGAGCACGCTCCTGCGTCGCGCTGCCATAGCTGGCCTGGGGGCAGCCCCAAGACGTGCGAGAGGAAGTCCTTGAGGAGGCGGTGGAATTCCTTGGCGAGGGCTGAGGGAGGAAGGCCGGAGGAGGCTCGACGAGGCTGCTGGAGACGAGAAGAACCACCAACAGCTGGAGGTTCGCGAGGCTGGCTGGCCTTTTCAGCTGGCTAGCAGTGGCAAGAGCAAGGGAATGCCTTCCTGAGGAGCACTGCAGAGCTCGCCATCCTCATCCCCTGCGGAGCCAGTGTCAGCAGCCGTGAGGAATGGGATGCAGAGGTGTTGGCGGGGGCGCCGGTGCTTTGGAGCAGCTGCTGGTGCCTTGCCAGGCGCTGGAAGGATCGTTGTCCCCCAGGTGGATCAGGCCGGGGGCGTTTTGCCCCTCTGGGAAGGCCCTGAGGTGGCAGCAGGTGGAGGGAGAATCGGGGTTGGGCATCTCCTGGGAGGCGTGAGCAGCCTGCGGGACGAGGAGGCAGGTCTTGCTCACGCGCTCAGGGAATAGCCCATCGCCGGCAACGCTGGGGTCAGGAAGGAATTTTCCCCCGGGGCACATTGGCTCTGGTGCCCGGGGGGTTTTTTGCCTTCCTCTGCAGCACTGAGCATGAGCACTTGTCAGGGCTCCTCTGGGCCATTTTGGCTGGGTTACTGCCTGTTGCTCATGCACCACGAAGGTGGCCTCTCATGCCCTGCAGCTGCGGGGAGGAAGGCTTTTTTCCCCCCACGGTGGGCTAGCAAGTGTCCCCGGGGGTTTTTTGCCTTCCTCTGCAGCACTGAGCACGGCCCCTTGCCAGGGCTCCTTTGGGCCGTTTTGGCTAGGTGCCTGCTGCTCCTGTTCCACGAAGACGGCCCTCGTGCCCTGCATGCGGGCGGGAGGACGCTTTCTAGACTCCCAGGGCGCACGCCCAGGGTGGCCCCCGGGGGTTGCTTCTTCTCCTGCGTAGCATTGAGCGCAGCCCCTTGTCAGGGCTCCTCTGGGCCCTTTGGGCTCAGTTCTTGCCCGCTGCTCTTGCACCTCCGAGGCGCCACTCGTGCCCTGGCGCTCCCTGGCTCTTTTGCCCATTGCAGGTTTGGAGCAGGAGCGAGCTCTGCTCTTCCCTTGGCTCCGTTTCCCGAGGTGTTCTTGCTTCTGCAAAACAGCCTGTGCTTGGAAAGGCTGCAGGCTTGCTGCACCATCCGGAGCTGCAGCTTTTCAGCTCTCCCTGCATGCCATCCAAGCGCAGGCCAGGCAGGAGAGCGCTTTTCATGCCTCCCTGGCCAAGAAGCACAGCGGAGCAAGTTTGGGAAGGCAAAAGGGGTGCTTGTCATCGACACGTGTCCTACTTGTCAAAATACCCCAGGGCACCACACCCCTCCTCTTCTCCTCCTTTTCGGTGTGTGGTGGGTACCCATCCTCCTTCTTCAAGTTCTTCTGCACTGCTGAGAAACGAGGGACTGCTTGGCCTGTATTCCTGCTGCTCCTTTCTGCAGCTTTCCTTTGCCAGACTGCAAGGGATGCTTTTTCAAACTAAACTGAAGAACACATCAGCCTGCTCCTGGCTCCACATGCGCATTGTGTTAATGCTTGTGAGCATCGGCTCTGAAAGAGATTCAGCAAAATAGCCTAGAAGAGCCTAAAACAAAAGAAGATCAAATAAAATAATAAAATAATAAAATAAAATACCAAAACAAAATAGAAACACATAAAGCAAGGTAAAATAAAATAAGATAAACCAACATAAAAGATAATAGTAAGAAATAAACCCAAAGAAAATGTAATAAAATCAAATACAATAACATCACATGAAAGAAACGAAACTAAACTAACATCAACCAACAGAACAAGACAGAAAATAAAAGAAAGCCAAATCAAGTAAAATGAAATCAAATCCTGTTCCCACTTGTATCCTTCTTGATTTGTGTCCTCAAAAGTGTTTCTGGAGCTGTAAACCCCCTGGCATTTCAGGCAAATAGTGGTCTCCTTGTTATTCGCCTCATCGTCAGTGCAGGGAATAGAACACAAGTGAAGAGAAGAGAAGGGTTGAGTTGGAAGGGACCTGCAGCGATCCTTCAGGACTGTCTAGCTGAGGTGAAGACGACTAGCAGGTGCAAGACAAAGGCTGAGAGGGCTGCCGTCCCTTTCAGGAAAGGTATTGAGGGTGAAGGCCAAGGGAGGAGAAAAGCTCTTGAGTGCAAGGAAAAAGATGGTCAAGAAGAGAAAACGATTTGGGACTTCTTTCCCAGAAGAAGACCTCAC
This sequence comes from Platalea leucorodia, assembly GCF_965183815.1. Lineage (NCBI taxonomy): Eukaryota > Metazoa > Chordata > Aves > Pelecaniformes > Threskiornithidae > Platalea > Platalea leucorodia. Next base: position 10,336,666 of record NC_138839.1, on the reverse strand, counting down.
CATAAGCAGGGTAGTAGCAAATGTCCCTTGGTGCATGGGTCAGGAACGGCGAGGCCATCCTGCACGTGCTCTCCGTCTCTGCACAGTTCACGCCGAGGGAACCCAAAGCCTTGCTTTCACCTCTGGCATCCCCACAACCAAATGAATGTAGATGGGACCAACAGCCTTCACGACGTAGTCTGAATGTCCAGATGTATTTAGCGGTATGCCCAGCAGCTTTGCCCAGGGCATGGCCAGCAAGGGCAGGGACAGCCCCCTGAGCCTCCTGGGCCCAGGGAGTGCCTCGGGGCCAGCAGCCCAAAGGCCTTCCTGGGAAGGATGCTGGGCGGAGGGCCGGCGGGCGGGGCCGCGCAGGGGGGGCCCCGTCACCCCCGTGTCACAGTGCCAGCACCCGGCAACGCAGCAGTCACCATGCCCCGGGGCAGCATAAAAGGGAGCACGCTCCTGCGTCGCGCTGCCATAGCTGGCCTGGGGGCAGCCCCAAGACGTGCGAGAGGAAGTCCTTGAGGAGGCGGTGGAATTCCTTGGCGAGGGCTGAGGGAGGAAGGCCGGAGGAGGCTCGACGAGGCTGCTGGAGACGAGAAGAACCACCAACAGCTGGAGGTTCGCGAGGCTGGCTGGCCTTTTCAGCTGGCTAGCAGTGGCAAGAGCAAGGGAATGCCTTCCTGAGGAGCACTGCAGAGCTCGCCATCCTCATCCCCTGCGGAGCCAGTGTCAGCAGCCGTGAGGAATGGGATGCAGAGGTGTTGGCGGGGGCGCCGGTGCTTTGGAGCAGCTGCTGGTGCCTTGCCAGGCGCTGGAAGGATCGTTGTCCCCCAGGTGGATCAGGCCGGGGGCGTTTTGCCCCTCTGGGAAGGCCCTGAGGTGGCAGCAGGTGGAGGGAGAATCGGGGTTGGGCATCTCCTGGGAGGCGTGAGCAGCCTGCGGGACGAGGAGGCAGGTCTTGCTCACGCGCTCAGGGAATAGCCCATCGCCGGCAACGCTGGGGTCAGGAAGGAATTTTCCCCCGGGGCACATTGGCTCTGGTGCCCGGGGGGTTTTTTGCCTTCCTCTGCAGCACTGAGCATGAGCACTTGTCAGGGCTCCTCTGGGCCATTTTGGCTGGGTTACTGCCTGTTGCTCATGCACCACGAAGGTGGCCTCTCATGCCCTGCAGCTGCGGGGAGGAAGGCTTTTTTCCCCCCACGGTGGGCTAGCAAGTGTCCCCGGGGGTTTTTTGCCTTCCTCTGCAGCACTGAGCACGGCCCCTTGCCAGGGCTCCTTTGGGCCGTTTTGGCTAGGTGCCTGCTGCTCCTGTTCCACGAAGACGGCCCTCGTGCCCTGCATGCGGGCGGGAGGACGCTTTCTAGACTCCCAGGGCGCACGCCCAGGGTGGCCCCCGGGGGTTGCTTCTTCTCCTGCGTAGCATTGAGCGCAGCCCCTTGTCAGGGCTCCTCTGGGCCCTTTGGGCTCAGTTCTTGCCCGCTGCTCTTGCACCTCCGAGGCGCCACTCGTGCCCTGGCGCTCCCTGGCTCTTTTGCCCATTGCAGGTTTGGAGCAGGAGCGAGCTCTGCTCTTCCCTTGGCTCCGTTTCCCGAGGTGTTCTTGCTTCTGCAAAACAGCCTGTGCTTGGAAAGGCTGCAGGCTTGCTGCACCATCCGGAGCTGCAGCTTTTCAGCTCTCCCTGCATGCCATCCAAGCGCAGGCCAGGCAGGAGAGCGCTTTTCATGCCTCCCTGGCCAAGAAGCACAGCGGAGCAAGTTTGGGAAGGCAAAAGGGGTGCTTGTCATCGACACGTGTCCTACTTGTCAAAATACCCCAGGGCACCACACCCCTCCTCTTCTCCTCCTTTTCGGTGTGTGGTGGGTACCCATCCTCCTTCTTCAAGTTCTTCTGCACTGCTGAGAAACGAGGGACTGCTTGGCCTGTATTCCTGCTGCTCCTTTCTGCAGCTTTCCTTTGCCAGACTGCAAGGGATGCTTTTTCAAACTAAACTGAAGAACACATCAGCCTGCTCCTGGCTCCACATGCGCATTGTGTTAATGCTTGTGAGCATCGGCTCTGAAAGAGATTCAGCAAAATAGCCCAAAAGAGCCTAAAACAAAAGAAGATCAAATAAAATAATAAAATAATAAAATAAAATACCAAAACAAAATAGAAACACATAAAGCAAGGTAAAATAAAATAAGATAAACCAACATAAAAGATAATAGTAAGAAATAAACCCAAAGAAAATGTAATAAAATCAAATACAATAACATCACATGAAAGAAACGAAACTAAACTAACATCAACCAACAGAACAAGACAGAAAATAAAAGAAAGCCAAATCAAGTAAAATGAAATCAAATCCTGTTCCCACTTGTATCCTTCTTGATTTGTGTCCTCAAAAGTGTTTCTGGAGCTGTAAACCCCCTGGCATTTCAGGCAAATAGTGGTCTCCTTGTTATTCGCCTCATCGTCAGTGCAGGGAATAGAACACAAGTGAAGAGAAGAGAAGGGTTGAGTTGGAAGGGACCTGCAGCGATCCTTCAGGACTGTCTAGCTGAGGTGAAGACGACTAGCAGGTGCAAGACAAAGGCTGAGAGGGCTGCCGTCCCTTTCAGGAAAGGTATTGAGGGTGAAGGCCAAGGGAGGAGCAAAGCTCTTGAGTGCAAGGAAAAAGATGGTCAAGAAGAGAAAACGATTTGGGACTTCTTTCCCAGAAGAAGACCTCACCATAAGCAGGGTAGTAGCAAATGTCCCTTGGTGCATGGGTCAGGAACGGCGAGGCCATCCTGCACGTGCTCTCCGTCTCTGCACAGTTCACGCCGAGGGAACCCAAAGCCTTGCTTTCACCTCTGGCATCCCCACAACCAAATGAATGTAGATGGGACCAACAGCCTTCACGACGTAGTCTGAATGTCCAGATGTATTTAGCGGGACGCCCAGCAGCTGTGCCCAGGGCATGGCCAGCAAGGGCAGGGACAGCCCCCTGAGCCTCCTGGGCCCAGGGAGTGCCTCGGGGCCAGCAGCCCAAAGGCCTTCCTGGGAAGGATGCTGGGCGGAGGGCCGGCGGGCGGGGCCGCGCAGGGGGGGCCCCGTCACCCCCGTGTCACAGTGCCAGCACCCGGCAACGCAGCAGTCACCATGCCCCGGGGCAGCATAAAAGGGAGCACGCTCCCGCGTCGCGCTGCCATAGCTGGCCTGGGGGCAGCCCCAAGACGTGCGAGAGGAAGTCCTTGAGGAGGCGGTGGAATTCCTTGGCGAGGGCTGAGGGAGGAAGGCCGGAGGAGGCTCGACGAGGCTGCTGGAGACGAGAAGAACCACCAACAGCTGGAGGTTCGCGAGGCTGGCTGGCCTTTTCAGCTGGCTAGCAGTGGCAAGAGCAAGGGAATGCCTTCTTGAGGAGCACTGCAGAGCTCGCCATCCTCATCCCCTGCGGAGCCAGTGTCAGCAGCCGTGAGGAATGGGATGCAGAGATGTTGGCGGGGGCGCCGGTGCTTTGGAGCAGCCGCTGGTGCCTTGCCAGGCGCTGGAAGGATCGTTGTCCCCCAGGTGGATCAGGCCGGGGGCGTTTTGCCCCTCTGGGAAGGCCCTGAGGTGGCAGCAGGTGGAGGGAGAATCGGGGTTGGGCATCTCCTGGGAGGCGTGAGCAGCCTGCGGGACGAGGAGGCAGGTCTTGCTCACGCGCTCAGGGAATAGCCCATCGCCGGCGACGCTGGGGTCAGGAAGGAATTTTCCCCCGGGGCACATTGGCTCTGGTGCCCGGGGGGTTGTTTGCCTTCCTCTGCAGCACTGAGCATGAGCACTTGTCAGGGCTCCTCTGGGCCATTTTGGCTGGGTTACTGCCTGTTGCTCATGCACCACGAAGGTGGCCTCTCATGCCCTGCAGCTGCGGGGAGGAAGGCTTTTTTCCCCCCACGGTGGGCTAGCAAGTGTCCCCGGGGGTTTTTTGCCTTCCTCTGCAGCACTGAGCACGGCCCCTTGCCAGGGCTCCTTTGGGCCGTTTTGGCTAGGTGCCTGCTGCTCCTGTTCCACGAAGACGGCCCTCGTGCCCCGCATGCGGGCGGGAGGACGCTTTCTAGACTCCCAGGGCGCATGCCCAGGGTGGCCCCCGGGGGTTGCCTCTTCTCCTGCGTAGCATTGAGCGCAGCCCCTTGTCAGGGCTCCTCTGGGCCCTTTGGGCTCAGTTCTTGCCCGCTGCTCTTGCACCTCCGAGGCGCCACTCGTGCCCTGGCGCTCCCTGGCTCTTTTGCCCATTGCAGGTTTGGAGCAGGAGCGAGCTCTGCTCTTCCCTTGGCTCCGTTTCCCGAGGTGTTCTTGCTTCTGCAAAACAGCCTGTGCTTGGAAAGGCTGCAGGCTTGCTGCACCATCCGGAGCTGCAGCTTTTCAGCTCTCCCTGCATGCCATCCAAGCGCAGGGCAGGCAGGAGAGCGCTTTTCATGCCTCCCTGGCCAAGAAGCACAGCGGAGCAAGTTTGGGAAGGCAAAAGGGGTGCTTGTCATCGACACGTGTCCTACTTGTCAAAATACCCCAGGGCACCACACCCCTCCTCTTCTCCTCCTTTTCGGTGTGTGGTGGGTACCCATCCTCCTTCTTCAAGTTCTTCTGCACTGCTGAGAAACGAGGGACTGCTTGGCCTGTATTCCTGCTGCTCCTTTCTGCAGCTTTCCTTTGCCAGACTGCAAGGGATGCTTTTTCAAACTAAACTGAAGAACACATCAGCCTGCTCCTGGCTCCACATGCGCATTGTGTTAATGCTTGTGAGCATCGGCTCTGAAAGAGATTCAGCCAAAATAGCCTAGAAGAGCCTAAAACAAAAGAAGATTAAATAAAATAATAAAATAATAAAATACCAAAACAAAATAGAAACACATAAAGCAAGGTAAAATAAAATAAGATAAACCAACATAAAAGATAATAGTAAGAAATAAACCCAAAGAAAATGTAATAAAATCAAATACAATAACATCACATGAAAGAAACGAAACTAAACTAACATCAACCAACAGAACAAGACAGAAAATAAAAGAAAGCCAAATCAAGTAAAATGAAATCAAATCCTGTTCCCACTTGTATCCTTCTTGATTTGTGTCCTCAAAAGTGTTTCTGGAGCTGTAAACCCCCTGGCATTTCAGGCAACTAGTGGTCTCCTTGTTATTCGCCTCATCGTCAGTGCAGGGAATAGAACACAAGTGAAGAGAAGAGAAGGGTTGAGTTGGAAGGGACCTGCAGCGATCCTTCAGGACTGTCTAGCTGAGGTGAAGACGACTAGCAGGTGCAAGACAAAGGCTGAGAGGGCTGCCGTCCCTTTCAGGAAAGGTATTGAGGGTGAAGGCCAAGGGAGGAGAAAAGCTCTTGAGTGCAAGGAAAAAGATGGTCAAGAAGAGAAAACGATTTGGGACTTCTTTCCCAGAAGAAGACCTCACCATAAGCAGGGTAGTAGCAAATGTCCCTTGGTGCATGGGTCAGGAACGGCGAGGCCATCCTGCACGTGCTCTCCGTCTCTGCACAGTTCACGCCGAGGGAACCCAAAGCCTTGCTTTCACCTCTGGCATCCCCACAACCAAATGAATGTAGACGGGACCAACAGCCTTCACGACGTAGTCTGAATGTGCAGATGTATTTAGCGGGACGCCCAGCAGCTGTGCCCAGGGCATGGCCAGCAAGGGCAGGGACAGCCCCCTGAGCCTCCTGGGCCCAGGGAGTGCCTCGGGGCCAGCAGCCCAAAGGCCTTCCTGGGAAGGATGCTGGGCGGAGGGCCGGCGGGCGGGGCCGCGCGGGGGGGCCCCGTCACCCCCGTGTCACAGTGCCAGCACCCGGCAACGCAGCAGTCACCATGCCCCGGGGCAGCATAAAAGGGAGCACGCTCCCGCGTCGCGCTGCCATAGCTGGCCTGGGGGCAGCCCCAAGACGTGCGAGAGGAAGTCCTTGAGGAGGCGGTGGAATTCCTTGGCGAGGGCTGAGGGAGGAAGGCCGGAGGAGGCTCGACGAGGCTGCTGGAGACGAGAAGAACCACCAAGAGCTGGAGGTTCGCGAGGCTGGCTGGCCTTTTCAGCTGGCTAGCAGTGGCAAGAGCAAGGGAATGCCTTCTTGAGGAGCACTGCAGAGCTCGCCATCCTCATCCCCTGCGGAGCCAGTGTCAGCAGCCGTGAGGAATGGGATGCAGAGATGTTGGTGGGGGCGCCGGTGCTTTGGAGCAGCCGCTGGTGCCTTGCCAGGCGCTGGAAGGGTCGTTGTCCCCCAGGTGGATCAGGCCGGGGGCGTTTTGCCCCTCTGGGAAGGCCCTGAGGTGGCAGCAGGTGGAGGGAGAATCGGGGTTGGGCATCTCCTGGGAGGCGTGAGCAGCCTGCGGGACGAGGAGGCAGGTCTTGCTCACGCGCTCAGGGAATAGCCCATCGCCGGCAACGCTGGGGTCAGGAAGGAATTTTCCCCCGGGGCACATTGGCTCTGGTGCCCGGGGGGTTTTTTGCCTTCCTCTGCAGCACTGAGCATGAGCACTTGTCAGGGCTCCTCTGGGCCATTTTGGCTGGGTTACTGCCTGTTGCTCATGCACCACGAAGGTGGCCTCTCATGCCCTGCAGCTGCGGGGAGGAAGGCTTTTTTCCCCCCACGGTGGGCTAGCAAGTGTCCCCGGGGGTTTTTTGCCTTCCTCTGCAGCACTGAGCACGGCCCCTTGCCAGGGCTCCTTTGGGCCGTTTTGGCTAGGTGCCTGCTGCTCCTGTTCCACGAAGACGGCCCTCGTGCCCTGCATGCGGGCGGGAGGACGCTTTCTAGACTCCCAGGGCGCACGCCCAGGGTGGCCCCCGGGGGTTGCTTCTTCTCCTGCGTAGCATTGAGCGCAGCCCCTTGTCAGGGCTCCTCTGGGCCCTTTGGGCTCAGTTCTTGCCCGCTGCTCTTGCACCTCTGAGGCGCCACTCGTGCCCTGGCACTCCCTGGCTCTTTTGCCCATTGCAGGTTTGGAGCAGGAGCGAGCTCTGCTCTTCCCTTGGCTCCGTTTCCCGAGGTGTTCTTGCTTCTGCAAAACAGCCTGTGCTTGGAAAGGCTGCAGGCTTGCTGCACCATCCGGAGCTGCAGCTTTTCAGCTCTCCCTGCATGCCATCCAAGCGCAGGCCAGGCAGGAGAGCGCTTTTCATGCCTCCCTGGCCAAGAAGCACAGCGGAGCAAGTTTGGGAAGGCAAAAGGGGTGCTTGTCATCGACACGTGTCCTACTTGTCAAAATACCCCAGGGCACCACACCCCTCCTCTTCTCCTCCTTTTCGGTGTGTGGTGGGTACCCATCCTCCTTCTTCAAGTTCTTCTGCACTGCTGAGAAACGAGGGACTGCTTGGCCTGTATTCCTGCTGCTCCTTTCTGCAGCTTTCCTTTGCCAGACTGCAAGGGATGCTTTTTCAAACTAAACTGAAGAACACATCAGCCTGCTCCTGGCTCCACATGCGCATTGTGTTAATGCTTGTGAGCATCGGCTCTGAAAGAGATTCAGCAAAATAGCCTAGAAGAGCCTAAAACAAAAGAAGATCAAATAAAATAATAAAATAATAAAATAAAATACCAAAACAAAATAGAAACACATAAAGCAAGGTAAAATAAAATAAGATAAACCAACATAAAAGATAATAGTAAGAAATAAACCCAAAGAAAATGTAATAAAATCAAATACAATAACATCACATGAAAGAAACGAAACTAAACTAACATCAACCAACAGAACAAGACAGAAAATAAAAGAAAGCCAAATCAAGTAAAATGAAATCAAATCCTGTTCCCACTTGTATCCTTCTTGATTTGTGTCCTCAAAAGTGTTTCTGGAGCTGTAAACCCCCTGGCATTTCAGGCAAATAGTGGTCTCCTTGTTATTCGCCTCATCGTCAGTGCAGGGAATAGAACACAAGTGAAGAGAAGAGAAGGGTTGAGTTGGAAGGGACCTGCAGCGATCCTTCAGGACTGTCTAGCTGAGGTGAAGACGACTAGCAGGTGCAAGACAAAGGCTGAGAGGGCTGCCGTCCCTTTCAGGAAAGGTATTGAGGGTGAAGGCCAAGGGAGGAGCAAAGCTCTGGAGTGCAAGGAAAAAGATGGTCAAGAAGAGAAAACGATTTGGGACTTCTTTCCCAGAAGAAGACCTCACCATAAGCAGGGTAGTAGCAAATGTCCCTTGGTGCATGGGTCAGGAACGGCGAGGCCATCCTGCACGTGCTCTCCGTCTCTGCACAGTTCACGCCGAGGGAACCCAAAGCCTTGCTTTCACCTCTGGCATCCCCACAACCAAATGAATGTAGATGGGACCAACAGCCTTCACGACGTAGTCTGAATGTCCAGATGTATTTAGCGGGACGCCCAGCAGCTGTGCCCAGGGCATGGCCAGCAAGGGCAGGGACAGCCCCCTGAGCCTCCTGGGCCCAGGGAGTGCCTCGGGGCCAGCAGCCCAAAGGCCTTCCTGGGAAGGATGCTGGGCGGAGGGCCGGCGGGCGGGGCCGCGCAGGGGGGGCCCCGTCACCCCCGTGTCACAGTGCCAGCAGCCGGCAACGCAGCAGTCACCATGCCCCGGGGCAGCATAAAAGGGAGCACGCTCCCGCGTCGCGCTGCCATAGCTGGCCTGGGGGCAGCCCCAAGACGTGCGAGAGGAAGTCCTTGAGGAGGCGGTGGAATTCCTTGGCGAGGGCTGAGGGAGGAAGGCCGGAGGAGGCTCGACGAGGCTGCTGGAGACGAGAAGAACCACCAACAGCTGGAGGTTCGCGAGGCTGGCTGGCCTTTTCAGCTGGCTAGCAGTGGCAAGAGCAAGGGAATGCCTTCCTGAGGAGCACTGCAGAGCTCGCCATCCTCATCCCCTGCGGAGCCAGTGTCAGCAGCCGTGAGGAATGGGATGCAGAGGTGTTGGCGGGGGCGCCGGTGCTTTGGAGCAGCTGCTGGTGCCTTGCCAGGCGCTGGAAGGATCGTTGTCCCCCAGATGGATCAGGCCGGGGGCGTTTTGCCCCTCTGGGAAGGCCCTGAGGTGGCAGCAGGTGGAGGGAGAATCGGGGTTGGGCATCTCCTGGGAGGCGTGAGCAGCCTGCGGGCCGAGGAGGCAGGTCTTGCTCACGCGCTCAGGGAATAGCCCATCGCCGGCAACGCTGGGGTCAGGAAGGAATTTTCCCCCGGGGCACATTGGCTCTGGTGCCCGGGGGGTTTTTTGCCTTCCTCTGCAGCACTGAGCATGAGCACTTGTCAGGGCTCCTCTGGGCCATTTTGGCTGGGTTACTGCCTGTTGCTCATGCACCACGAAGGTGGCCTCTCATGCCCTGCAGCTGCGGGGAGGAAGGCTTTTTTCCCCCCACGGTGGGCTAGCAAGTGTCCCCGGGGGTTTTTTGCCTTCCTCTGCAGCACTGAGCACGGCCCCTTGCCAGGGCTCCTTTGGGCCGTTTTGGCTAGGTGCCTGCTGCTCCTGTTCCACGAAGACGGCCCTCGTGCCCTGCATGCGGGCGGGAGGACGCTTTCTAGACTCCCAGGGCGCACGCCCAGGGTGGCCCCCGGGGGTTGCTTCTTCTCCTGCGTAGCATTGAGCGCAGCCCCTTGTCAGGGCTCCTCTGGGCCCTTTGGGCTCAGTTCTTGCCCGCTGCTCTTGCACCTCCGAGGCGCCACTCGTGCCCTGGCGCTCCCTGGCTCTTTTGCCCATTGCAGGTTTGGAGCAGGAGCGAGCTCTGCTCTTCCCTTGGCTCCGTTTCCCGAGGTGTTCTTGCTTCTGCAAAACAGCCTGTGCTTGGAAAGGCTGCAGGCTTGCTGCACCATCCGGAGCTGCAGCTTTTCAGCTCTCCCTGCATGCCATCCAAGCGCAGGGCAGGCAGGAGAGCGCTTTTCATGCCTCCCTGGCCAAGAAGCACAGCGGAGCAAGTTTGGGAAGGCAAAAGGGGTGCTTGTCATCGACACGTGTCCTACTTGTCAAAATACCCCAGGGCACCACACCCCTCCTCTTCTCCTCCTTTTCGGTGTGTGGTGGGTACCCATCCTCCTTCTTCAAGTTCTTCTGCACTGCTGAGAAACGAGGGACTGCTTGGCCTGTATTCCTGCTGCTCCTTTCTGCAGCTTTCCTTTGCCAGACTGCAAGGGATGCTTTTTCAAACTAAACTGAAGAACACATCAGCCTGCTCCTGGCTCCACATGCGCATTGTGTTAATGCTCGTGAGCATCGGCTCTGAAAGAGATTCAGCCAAATAGCCCAAAAGAGCCTAAAACAAAAGAAGATCAAATAAAATAATAAAATAATAAAATAAAATACCAAAACAAAATAGAAACACATAAAGCAAGGTAAAATAAAATAAGATAAACCAACATAAAAGATAATAGTAAGAAATAAACCCAAAGAAAATGTAATAAAATCAAATACAATAACATCACATGAAAGAAACGAAACTAAACTAACATCAACCAACAGAACAAGACAGAAAATAAAAGAAAGCCAAATCAAGTAAAATGAAATCAAATCCTGTTTCCACTTGTATCCTTCTTGATTTGTGTCCTCAAAAGTGTTTCTGGAGCTGTAAACCCCCTGGCATTTCAGGCAAATAGTGGTCTCCTTGTTATTCGCCTCATCGTCAGTGCAGGGAATAGAACACAAGTGAAGAGAAGAGAAGGGTTGAGTTGGAAGGGACCTGCAGCGATCCTTCAGGACTGTCTAGCTGAGGTGAAGACGACTAGCAGGTGCAAGACAAAGGCTGAGAGGGCTGCCGTCCCTTTCAGGAAAGGTATTGAGGGTGAAGGCCAAGGGAGGAGAAAAGCTCTTGAGTGCAAGGAAAAAGATGGTCAAGAAGAGAAAACGATTTGGGACTTCTTTCCCAGAAGAAGACCTCACCATAAGCAGGGTAGTAGCAAATGTCCCTTGGTGCATGGGTCAGGAACGGCGAGGCCATCCTGCACGTGCTCTCCGTCTCTGCACAGTTCACGCCGAGGGAACCCAAAGCCTTGCTTTCACCTCTGGCATCCCCACAACCAAATGAATGTAGATGGGACCAACAGCCTTCACGACGTAGTCTGAATGTCCAGATGTATTTAGCGGGACGCCCAGCAGCTGTGCCCAGGGCATGGCCAGCAAGGGCAGGGACAGCCCCCTGAGCCTCCTGGGCCCAGGGAGTGCCTCGGGGCCAGCAGCCCAAAGGCCTTCCTGGGAAGGATGCTGGGCGGAGGGCCGGCGGGCGGGGCCGCGCAGGGGGGGCCCCGTCACCCCCGTGTCACAGTGCCAGCACCCGGCAACGCAGCAGTCACCATGCCCCGGGGCAGCATAAAAGGGAGCACGCTCCCGCGTCGCGCTGCCATAGCTGGCCTGGGGGCAGCCCCAAGACGTGCGAGAGGAAGTCCTTGAGGAGGCGGTGGAATTCCTTGGCGAGGGCTGAGGGAGGAAGGCCGGAGGAGGCTCGACGAGGCTGCTGGAGACGAGAAGAACCACCAACAGCTGGAGGTTCGCGAGGCTGGCTGGCCTTTTCAGCTGGCTAGCAGTGGCAAGAGCAAGGGAATGCCTTCTTGAGGAGCACTGCAGAGCTCGCCATCCTCATCCCCTGCGGAGCCAGTGTCAGCAGCCGTGAGGAATGGGATGCAGAGATGTTGGCGGGGGCGCCGGTGCTTTGGAGCAGCCGCTGGTGCCTTGCCAGGCGCTGGAAGGATCGTTGTCCCCCAGGTGGATCAGGCCGGGGGCGTTTTGCCCCTCTGGGAAGGCCCTGAGGTGGCAGCAGGTGGAGGGAGAATCGGGGTTGGGCATCTCCTGGGAGGCGTGAGCAGCCTGCGGGACGAGGAGGCAGGTCTTGCTCACGCGCTCAGGGAATAGCCCATCGCCGGCGACGCTGGGGTCAGGAAGGAATTTTCCCCCGGGGCACATTGGCTCTGGTGCCCGGGGGGTTTTTTGCCTTCCTCTGCAGCACTGAGCATGAGCACTTGTCAGGGCTCCTCTGGGCCATTTTGGCTGGGTTACTGCCTGTTGCTCATGCACCACGAAGGTGGCCTCTCATGCCCTGCAGCTGCGGGGAGGAAGGCTTTTTTCCCCCCACGGTGGGCTAGCAAGTGTCCCCGGGGGTTTTTTGCCTTCCTCTGCAGCACTGAGCACGGCCCCTTGCCAGGGCTCCTTTGGGCCGTTTTGGCTAGGTGCCTGCTGCTCCTGTTCCACGAAGACGGCCCTCGTGCCCTGCATGCGGGCGGGAGGACGCTTTCTAGACTCCCAGGGCGCACGCCCAGGGTGGCCCCCGGGGGTTGCTTCTTCTCCTGCGTAGCATTGAGCGCAGCCCCTTGTCAGGGCTCCTCTGGGCCCTTTGGGCTCAGTTCTTGCCCGCTGCTCTTGCACCTCCGAGGCGCCACTCGTGCCCTGGCGCTCCCTGGCTCTTTTGCCCATTGCAGGTTTGGAGCAGGAGCGAGCTCTGCTCTTCCCTTGGCTCCGTTTCCCGAGGTGTTCTTGCTTCTGCAAAACAGCCTGTGCTTGGAAAGGCTGCAGGCTTGCTGCACCATCCGGAGCTGCAGCTTTTCAGCTCTCCCTGCATGCCATCCAAGCGCAGGGCAGGCAGGAGAGCGCTTTTCATGCCTCCCTGGCCAAGAAGCACAGCGGAGCAAGTTTGGGAAGGCAAAAGGGGTGCTTGTCATCGACACGTGTCCTACTTGTCAAAATACCCCAGGGCACCACACCCCTCCTCTTCTCCTCCTTTTCGGTGTGTGGTGGGTACCCATCCTCCTTCTTCAAGTTCTTCTGCACTGCTGAGAAACGAGGGACTGCTTGGCCTGTATTCCTGCTGCTCCTTTCTGCAGCTTTCCTTTGCCAGACTGCAAGGGATGCTTTTTCAAACTAAACTGAAGAACACATCAGCCTGCTCCTGGCTCCACATGCGCATTGTGTTAATGCTCGTGAGCATCGGCTCTGAAAGAGATTCAGCCAAATAGCCCAAAAGAGCCTAAAACAAAAGAAGATCAAATAAAATAATAAAATAATAAAATAAAATACCAAAACAAAATAGAAACACATAAAGCAAGGTAAAATAAAATAAGATAAACCAACATAAAAGATAATAGTAAGAAATAAACCCAAAGAAAATGTAATAAAATCAAATACAATAACATCACATGAAAGAAACGAAACTAAACTAACATCAACCAACAGAACAAGACAGAAAATAAAAGAAAGCCAAATCAAGTAAAATGAAATCAAATCCTGTTCCCACTTGTATCCTTCTTGATTTGTGTCCTCAAAAGTGTTTCTGGAGCTGTAAACCCCCTGGCATTTCAGGCAAATAGTGGTCTCCTTGTTATTCGCCTCATCGTCAGTGCAGGGAATAGAACACAAGTGAAGAGAAGAGAAGGGTTGAGTTGGAAGGGACCTGCAGCGATCCTTCAGGACTGTCTAGCTGAGGTGAAGACGACTAGCAGGTGCAAGACAAAGGCTGAGAGGGCTGCCGTCCCTTTCAGGAAAGGTATTGAGGGTGAAGGCCAAGGGAGGAGAAAAGCTCTGGAGTGCAAGGAAAAAGATGGTCAAGAAGAGAAAACGATTTGGGACTTCTTTCCCAGAAGAAGACCTCACCATAAGCAGGGTAGTAGCAAATGTCCCTTGGTGCATGGGTCAGGAACGGCGAGGCCATCCTGCACGTGCTCTCCGTCTCTGCACAGTTCACGCCGAGGGAACCCAAAGCCTTGCTTTCACCTCTGGCATCCCCACAACCAAATGAATGTAGATGGGACCAACAGCCTTCACGACGTAGTCTGAATGTCCAGATGTATTTAGCGGGACGCCCAGCAGCTGTGCCCAGGGCATGGCCAGCAAGGGCAGGGACAGCCCCCTGAGCCTCCTGGGCCCAGGGAGTGCCTCGGGGCCAGCAGCCCAAAGGCCTTCCTGGGAAGGATGCTGGGCGGAGGGCCGGCGGGCGGGGCCGCGCAGGGGGGGCCCCGTCACCCCCGTGTCACAGTGCCAGCACCCGGCAACGCAGCAGTCACCATGCCCCGGGGCAGCATAAAAGGGAGCACGCTCCCGCGTCGCGCTGCCATAGCTGGCCTGGGGGCAGCCCCAAGACGTGCGAGAGGAAGTCCTTGAGGAGGCGGTGGAATTGCTTGGCGAGGGCTGAGGGAGGAAGGCCGGAGGAGGCTCGACGAGGCTGCTGGAGACGAGAAGAACCACCAACAGCTGGAGGTTCGCGAGGCTGGCTGGCCTTTTCAGCTGGCTAGCAGTGGCAAGAGCAAGGGAATGCCTTCCTGAGGAGCACTGCAGAGCTCGCCATCCTCATCCCCTGCGGAGCCAGTGTCAGCAGCCGTGAGGAATGGGATGCAGAGGTGTTGGCGGGGGCGCCGGTGCTTTGGAGCAGCTGCTGGTGCCTTGCCAGGCGCTGGAAGGATCGTTGTCCCCCAGATGGATCAGGCCGGGGGCGTTTTGCCCCTCTGGGAAGGCCCTGAGGTGGCAGCAGGTGGAGGGAGAATCGGGGTTGGGCATCTCCTGGGAGGCGTGAGCAGCCTGCGGGCCGAGGAGGCAGGTCTTGCTCACGCGCTCAGGGAATAGCCCATCGCCGGCAACGCTGGGGTCAGGAAGGAATTTTCCCCCGGGGCACATTGGCTCTGGTGCCCGGGGGGTTTTTTGCCTTCCTCTGCAGCACTGAGCATGAGCACTTGTCAGGGCTCCTCTGGGCCATTTTGGCTGGGTTACTGCCTGTTGCTCATGCACCACGAAGGTGGCCTCTCATGCCCTGCAGCTGCGGGGAGGAAGGCTTTTTTCCCCCCACGGTGGGCTAGCAAGTGTCCCCGGGGGTTTTTTGCCTTCCTCTGCAGCACTGAGCACGGCCCCTTGCCAGGGCTCCTTTGGGCCGTTTTGGCTAGGTGCCTGCTGCTCCTGTTCCACGAAGACGGCCCTCGTGCCCTGCATGCGGGCGGGAGGACGCTTTCTAGACTCCCAGGGCGCACGCCCAGGGTGGCCCCCGGGGGTTGCTTCTTCTCCTGCGTAGCATTGAGCGCAGCCCCTTGTCAGGGCTCCTCTGGGCCCTTTGGGCTCAGTTCTTGCCCGCTGCTCTTGCACCTCCGAGGCGCCACTCGTGCCCTGGCGCTCCCTGGCTCTTTTGCCCATTGCAGGTTTGGAGCAGGAGCGAGCTCTGCTCTTCCCTTGGCTCCGTTTCCCGAGGTGTTCTTGCTTCTGCAAAACAGCCTGTGCTTGGAAAGGCTGCAGGCTTGCTGCACCATCCGGAGCTGCAGCTTTTCAGCTCTCCCTGCATGCCATCCAAGCGCAGGGCAGGCAGGAGAGCGCTTTTCATGCCTCCCTGGCCAAGAAGCACAGCGGAGCAAGTTTGGGAAGGCAAAAGGGGTGCTTGTCATCGACACGTGTCCTACTTGTCAAAATACCCCAGGGCACCACACCCCTCCTCTTCTCCTCCTTTTCGGTGTGTGGTGGGTACCCATCCTCCTTCTTCAAGTTCTTCTGCACTGCTGAGAAACGAGGGACTGCTTGGCCTGTATTCCTGCTGCTCCTTTCTGCAGCTTTCCTTTGCCAGACTGCAAGGGATGCTTTTTCAAACTAAACTGAAGAACACATCAGCCTGCTCCTGGCTCCACATGCGCATTGTGTTAATGCTCGTGAGCATCGGCTCTGAAAGAGATTCAGCCAAATAGCCCAAAAGAGCCTAAAACAAAAGAAGATCAAATAAAATAATAAAATAATAAAATAAAATACCAAAACAAAATAGAAACACATAAAGCAAGGTAAAATAAAATAAGATAAACCAACATAAAAGATAATAGTAAGAAATAAACCCAAAGAAAATGTAATAAAATCAAATACAATAACATCACATGAAAGAAACGAAACTAAACTAACATCAACCAACAGAACAAGACAGAAAATAAAAGAAAGCCAAATCAAGTAAAATGAAATCAAATCCTGTTCCCACTTGTATCCTTCTTGATTTGTGTCCTCAAAAGTGTTTCTGGAGCTGTAAACCCCCTGGCATTTCAGGCAAATAGTGGTCTCCTTGTTATTCGCCTCATCGTCAGTGCAGGGAATAGAACACAAGTGAAGAGAAGAGAAGGGTTGAGTTGGAAGGGACCTGCAGCGATCCTTCAGGACTGTCTAGCTGAGGTGAAGACGACTAGCAGGTGCAAGACAAAGGCTGAGAGGGCTGCCGTCCCTTTCAGGAAAGGTATTGAGGGTGAAGGCCAAGGGAGGAGAAAAGCTCTGGAGTGCAAGGAAAAAGATGGTCAAGAAGAGAAAACGATTTGGGACTTCTTTCCCAGAAGAAGACCTCACCATAAGCAGGGTAGTAGCAAATGTCCCTTGGTGCATGGGTCAGGAACGGCGAGGCCATCCTGCACGTGCTCTCCGTCTCTGCACAGTTCACGCCGAGGGAACCCAAAGCCTTGCTTTCACCTCTGGCATCCCCACAACCAAATGAATGTAGATGGGACCAACAGCCTTCACGACGTAGTCTGAATGTCCAGATGTATTTAGCGGGACGCCCAGCAGCTGTGCCCAGGGCATGGCCAGCAAGGGCAGGGACAGCCCCCTGAGCCTCCTGGGCCCAGGGAGTGCCTCGGGGCCAGCAGCCCAAAGGCCTTCCTGGGAAGGATGCTGGGCGGAGGGCCGGCGGGCGGGGCCGCGCAGGGGGGGCCCCGTCACCCCCGTGTCACAGTGCCAGCACCCGGCAACGCAGCAGTCACCATGCCCCGGGGCAGCATAAAAGGGAGCACGCTCCCGCGTCGCGCTGCCATAGCTGGCCTGGGGGCAGCCCCAAGACGTGCGAGAGGAAGTCCTTGAGGAGGCGGTGGAATTGCTTGGCGAGGGCTGAGGGAGGAAGGCCGGAGGAGGCTCGACGAGGCTGCTGGAGACGAGAAGAACCACCAACAGCTGGAGGTTCGCGAGGCTGGCTGGCCTTTTCAGCTGGCTAGCAGTGGCAAGAGCAAGGGAATGCCTTCCTGAGGAGCACTGCAGAGCTCGCCATCCTCATCCCCTGCGGAGCCAGTGTCAGCAGCCGTGAGGAATGGGATGCAGAGGTGTTGGCGGGGGCGCCGGTGCTTTGGAGCAGCTGCTGGTGCCTTGCCAGGCGCTGGAAGGATCGTTGTCCCCCAGATGGATCAGGCCGGGGGCGTTTTGCCCCTCTGGGAAGGCCCTGAGGTGGCAGCAGGTGGAGGGAGAATCGGGGTTGGGCATCTCCTGGGAGGCGTGAGCAGCCTGCGGGCCGAGGAGGCAGGTCTTGCTCACGCGCTCAGGGAATAGCCCATCGCCGGCAACGCTGGGGTCAGGAAGGAATTTTCCCCCGGGGCACATTGGCTCTGGTGCCCGGGGGGTTTTTTGCCTTCCTCTGCAGCACTGAGCATGAGCACTTGTCAGGGCTCCTCTGGGCCATTTTGGCTGGGTTACTGCCTGTTGCTCATGCACCACGAAGGTGGCCTCTCATGCCCTGCAGCTGCGGGGAGGAAGGCTTTTTTCCCCCCACGGTGGGCTAGCAAGTGTCCCCGGGGGTTTTTTGCCTTCCTCTGCAGCACTGAGCACGGCCCCTTGCCAGGGCTCCTTTGGGCCGTTTTGGCTAGGTGCCTGCTGCTCCTGTTCCACGAAGACGGCCCTCGTGCCCTGCATGCGGGCGGGAGGACGCTTTCTAGACTCCCAGGGCGCACGCCCAGGGTGGCCCCCGGGGGTTGCTTCTTCTCCTGCGTAGCATTGAGCGCAGCCCCTTGTCAGGGCTCCTCTGGGCCCTTTGGGCTCAGTTCTTGCCCGCTGCTCTTGCACCTCCGAGGCGCCACTCGTGCCCTGGCGCTCCCTGGCTCTTTTGCCCATTGCAGGTTTGGAGCAGGAGCGAGCTCTGCTCTTCCCTTGGCTCCGTTTCCCGAGGTGTTCTTGCTTCTGCAAAACAGCCTGTGCTTGGAAAGGCTGCAGGCTTGCTGCACCATCCGGAGCTGCAGCTTTTCAGCTCTCCCTGCATGCCATCCAAGCGCAGGGCAGGCAGGAGAGCGCTTTTCATGCCTCCCTGGCCAAGAAGCACAGCGGAGCAAGTTTGGGAAGGCAAAAGGGGTGCTTGTCATCGACACGTGTCCTACTTGTCAAAATACCCCAGGGCACCACACCCCTCCTCTTCTCCTCCTTTTCGGTGTGTGGTGGGTACCCATCCTCCTTCTTCAAGTTCTTCTGCACTGCTGAGAAACGAGGGACTGCTTGGCCTGTATTCCTGCTGCTCCTTTCTGCAGCTTTCCTTTGCCAGACTGCAAGGGATGCTTTTTCAAACTAAACTGAAGAACACATCAGCCTGCTCCTGGCTCCACATGCGCATTGTGTTAATGCTCGTGAGCATCGGCTCTGAAAGAGATTCAGCCAAATAGCCCAAAAGAGCCTAAAACAAAAGAAGATCAAATAAAATAATAAAATAATAAAATAAAATACCAAAACAAAATAGAAACACATAAAGCAAGGTAAAATAAAATAAGATAAACCAACATAAAAGATAATAGTAAGAAATAAACCCAAAGAAAATGTAATAAAATCAAATACAATAACATCACATGAAAGAAACGAAACTAAACTAACATCAACCAACAGAACAAGACAGAAAATAAAAGAAAGCCAAATCAAGTAAAATGAAATCAAATCCTGTTTCCACTTGTATCCTTCTTGATTTGTGTCCTCAAAAGTGTTTCTGGAGCTGTAAACCCCCTGGCATTTCAGGCAAATAGTGGTCTCCTTGTTATTCGCCTCATCGTCAGTGCAGGGAATAGAACACAAGTGAAGAGAAGAGAAGGGTTGAGTTGGAAGGGACCTGCAGCGATCCTTCAGGACTGTCTAGCTGAGGTGAAGACGACTAGCAGGTGCAAGACAAAGGCTGAGAGGGCTGCCGTCCCTTTCAGGAAAGGTATTGAGGGTGAAGGCCAAGGGAGGAGAAAAGCTCTTGAGTGCAAGGAAAAAGATGGTCAAGAAGAGAAAACGATTTGGGACTTCTTTCCCAGAAGAAGACCTCACCATAAGCAGGGTAGTAGCAAATGTCCCTTGGTGCATGGGTCAGGAACGGCGAGGCCATCCTGCACGTGCTCTCCGTCTCTGCACAGTTCACGCCGAGGGAACCCAAAGCCTTGCTTTCACCTCTGGCATCCCCACAACCAAATGAATGTAGATGGGACCAACAGCCTTCACGACGTAGTCTGAATGTCCAGATGTATTTAGCGGGACGCCCAGCAGCTGTGCCCAGGGCATGGCCAGCAAGGGCAGGGACAGCCCCCTGAGCCTCCTGGGCCCAGGGAGTGCCTCGGGGCCAGCAGCCCAAAGGCCTTCCTGGGAAGGATGCTGGGCGGAGGGCCGGCGGGCGGGGCCGCGCAGGGGGGGCCCCGTCACCCCCGTGTCACAGTGCCAGCAGCCGGCAACGCAGCAGTCACCATGCCCCGGGGCAGCATAAAAGGGAGCACGCTCCCGCGTCGCGCTGCCATAGCTGGCCTGGGGGCAGCCCCAAGACGTGCGAGAGGAAGTCCTTGAGGAGGCGGTGGAATTCCTTGGCGAGGGCTGAGGGAGGAAGGCCGGAGGAGGCTCGACGAGGCTGCTGGAGACGAGAAGAACCACCAACAGCTGGAGGTTCGCGAGGCTGGCTGGCCTTTTCAGCTGGCTAGCAGTGGCAAGAGCAAGGGAATGCCTTCTTGAGGAGCACTGCAGAGCTCGCCATCCTCATCCCCTGCGGAGCCAGTGTCAGCAGCCGTGAGGAATGGGATGCAGAGATGTTGGCGGGGGCGCCGGTGCTTTGGAGCAGCCGCTGGTGCCTTGCCAGGCGCTGGAAGGATCGTTGTCCCCCAGGTGGATCAGGCCGGGGGCGTTTTGCCCCTCTGGGAAGGCCCTGAGGTGGCAGCAGGTGGAGGGAGAATCGGGGTTGGGCATCTCCTGGGAGGCGTGAGCAGCCTGCGGGACGAGGAGGCAGGTCTTGCTCACGCGCTCAGGGAATAGCCCATCGCCGGCGACGCTGGGGTCAGGAAGGAATTTTCCCCCGGGGCACATTGGCTCTGGTGCCCGGGGGGTTTTTTGCCTTCCTCTGCAGCACTGAGCATGAGCACTTGTCAGGGCTCCTCTGGGCCATTTTGGCTGGGTTACTGCCTGTTGCTCATGCACCACGAAGGTGGCCTCTCATGCCCTGCAGCTGCGGGGAGGAAGGCTTTTTTCCCCCCACGGTGGGCTAGCAAGTGTCCCCGGGGGTTTTTTGCCTTCCTCTGCAGCACTGAGCACGGCCCCTTGCCAGGGCTCCTTTGGGCCGTTTTGGCTAGGTGCCTGCTGCTCCTGTTCCACGAAGACGGCCCTCGTGCCCTGCATGCGGCCGGGAGGACGCTTTCTAGACTCCCAGGGCGCACGCCCAGGGTGGCCCCCGGGGGTTGCTTCTTCTCCTGCGTAGCATTGAGCGCAGCCCCTTGTCAGGGCTCCTCTGGGCCCTTTGGGCTCAGTTCTTGCCCGCTGCTCTTGCACCTCCGAGGCGCCACTCGTGCCCTGGCGCTCCCTGGCTCTTTTGCCCATTGCAGGTTTGGAGCAGGAGCGAGCTCTGCTCTTCCCTTGGCTCCGTTTCCCGAGGTGTTCTTGCTTCTGCAAAACAGCCTGTGCTTGGAAAGGCTGCAGGCTTGCTGCACCATCCGGAGCTGCAGCTTTTCAGCTCTCCCTGCATGCCATCCAAGCGCAGGCCAGGCAGGAGAGCGCTTTTCATGCCTCCCTGGCCAAGAAGCACAGCGGAGCAAGTTTGGGAAGGCAAAAGGGGTGCTTGTCATCGACACGTGTCCTACTTGTCAAAATACCCCAGGGCACCACACCCCTCCTCTTCTCCTCCTTTTCGGTGTGTGGTGGGTACCCATCCTCCTTCTTCAAGTTCTTCTGCACTGCTGAGAAACGAGGGACTGCTTGGCCTGTATTCCTGCTGCTCCTTTCTGCAGCTTTCCTTTGCCAGACTGCAAGGGATGCTTTTTCAAACTAAACTGAAGAACACATCAGCCTGCTCCTGGCTCCACATGCGCATTGTGTTAATGCTCGTGAGCATCGGCTCTGAAAGAGATTCAGCCAAATAGCCCAAAAGAGCCTAAAACAAAAGAAGATCAAATAAAATAATAAAATAATAAAATAAAATACCAAAACAAAATAGAAACACATAAAGCAAGGTAAAATAAAATAAGATAAACCAACATAAAAGATAATAGTAAGAAATAAACCCAAAGAAAATGTAATAAAATCAAATACAATAACATCACATGAAAGAAACGAAACTAAACTAACATCAACCAACAGAACAAGACAGAAAATAAAAGAAAGCCAAATCAAGTAAAATGAAATCAAATCCTGTTTCCACTTGTATCCTTCTTGATTTGTGTCCTCAAAAGTGTTTCTGGAGCTGTAAACCCCCTGGCATTTCAGGCAAATAGTGGTCTCCTTGTTATTCGCCTCATCGTCAGTGCAGGGAATAGAACACAAGTGAAGAGAAGAGAAGGGTTGAGTTGGAAGGGACCTGCAGCGATCCTTCAGGACTGTCTAGCTGAGGTGAAGACGACTAGCAGGTGCAAGACAAAGGCTGAGAGGGCTGCCGTCCCTTTCAGGAAAGGTATTGAGGGTGAAGGCCAAGGGAGGAGAAAAGCTCTGGAGTGCAAGGAAAAAGATGGTCAAGAAGAGAAAACGATTTGGGACTTCTTTCCCAGAAGAAGACCTCACCATAAGCAGGGTAGTAGCAAATGTCCCTTGGTGCATGGGTCAGGAACGGCGAGGCCATCCTGCACGTGCTCTCCGTCTCTGCACAGTTCACGCAGATGGAACCCAAAGCCTTGCTTTCACCTCTGGCATCCCCACAACCAAATGAATGTAGATGGGACCAACAGCCTTCACGACGTAGTCTGAATGTGCAGATGTATTTAGCGGGACGCCCAGCAGCTGTGCCCAGGGCATGGCCAGCAAGGGCAGGGACAGCCCCCTGAGCCTCCTGGGCCCAGGGAGTGCCTCGGGGCCAGCAGCCCAAAGGCCTTCCTGGGAAGGATGCTGGGCGGAGGGCCGGCCGGCGGGGCCGCGCAGGGGGGGCCCCGTCACCCCCGTGTCACAGTGCCAGCACCCGGCAACGCAGCAGTCACCATGCCCCGGGGCAGCATAAAAGGGAGCACGCTCCCGCGTCGCGCTGCCATAGCTGGCCTGGGGGCAGCCCCAAGACGTGCGAGAGGAAGTCCTTGAGGAGGCGGTGGAATTCCTTGGCGAGGGCTGAGGGAGGAAAGCCGGAGGAGGCTCGACGAGGCTGCTGGAGACGAGAAGAACCACCAACAGCTGGAGGTTCGCGAGGCTGGCTGGCCTTTTCAGCTGGCTAGCAGTGGCAAGAGCAAGGGAATGCCTTCTTGAGGAGCACTGCAGAGCTCGCCATCCTCATCCCCTGCGGAGCCAGTGTCAGCAGCCGTGAGGAATGGGATGCAGAGATGTTGGCGGGGGCGCCGGTGCTTTGGAGCAGCCGCTGGTGCCTTGCCAGGCGCTGGAAGGATCGTTGTCCCCCAGGTGGATCAGGCCGGGGGCGTTTTGCCCCTCTGGGAAGGCCCTGAGGTGGCAGCAGGTGGAGGGAGAATCGGGGTTGGGCATCTCCTGGGAGGCGTGAGCAGCCTGCGGGACGAGGAGGCAGGTCTTGCTCACGCGCTCAGGGAATAGCCCATCGCCGGCGACGCTGGGGTCAGGAAGGAATTTTCCCCCGGGGCACATTGGCTCTGGTGCCCGGGGGGTTGTTTGCCTTCCTCTGCAGCACTGAGCATGAGCACTTGTCAGGGCTCCTCTGGGCCATTTTGGCTGGGTTACTGCCTGTTGCTCATGCACCACGAAGGTGGCCTCTCATGCCCTGCAGCTGCGGGGAGGAAGGCTTTTTTCCCCCCACGGTGGGCTAGCAAGTGTCCCCGGGGGTTTTTTGCCTTCCTCTGCAGCACTGAGCACGGCCCCTTGCCAGGGCTCCTTTGGGCCGTTTTGGCTAGGTGCCTGCTGCTCGTGTTCCACGAAGACGGCCCTCGTGCCCCGCATGCGGGCGGGAGGACGCTTTCTAGACTCCCAGGGCGCATGCCCAGGGTGGCCTCCGGGGGTTGCCTCTTCTCCTGCGTAGCATTGAGCGCAGCCCCTTGTCAGGGCTCCTCTGGGCCCTTTGGGCTCAGTTCTTGCCCGCTGCTCTTGCACCTCCGAGGCGCCACTCGTGCCCTGGCGCTCCCTGGCTCTTTTGCCCATTGCAGGTTTGGAGCAGGAGCGAGCTCTGCTCTTCCCTTGGCTCCGTTTCCCGAGGTGTTCTTGCTTCTGCAAAACAGCCTGTGCTTGGAAAGGCTGCAGGCTTGCTGCACCATCCGGAGCTGCAGCTTTTCAGCTCTCCCTGCATGCCATCCAAGCGCAGGCCAGGCAGGAGAGCGCTTTTCATGCCTCCCTGGCCAAGAAGCACAGCGGAGCAAGTTTGGGAAGGCAAAAGGGGTGCTTGTCATCGACACGTGTCCTACTTGTCAAAATACCCCAGGGCACCACACCCCTCCTCTTCTCCTCCTTTTCGGTGTGTGGTGGGTACCCATCCTCCTTCTTCAAGTTCTTCTGCACTGCTGAGAAACGAGGGACTGCTTGGCCTGTATTCCTGCTGCTCCTTTCTGCAGCTTTCCTTTGCCAGACTGCAAGGGATGCTTTTTCAAACTAAACTGAAGAACACATCAGCCTGCTCCTGGCTCCACATGCGCATTGTGTTAATGCTTGTGAGCATCGGCTCTGAAAGAGATTCAGCCAAAATAGCCTAGAAGAGCCTAAAACAAAAGAAGATCAAATAAAATAATAAAATAATAAAATACCAAAACAAAATAGAAACACATAAAGCAAGGTAAAATAAAATAAGATAAACCAACATAAAAGATAATAGTAAGAAATAAACCCAAAGAAAATGTAATAAAATCAAATACAATAACATCACATGAAAGAAACGAAACTAAACTAACATCAACCAACAGAACAAGACAGAAAATAAAAGAAAGCCAAATCAAGTAAAATGAAATCAAATCCTGTTCCCACTTGTATCCTTCTTGATTTGTGTCCTCAAAAGTGTTTCTGGAGCTGTAAACCCCCTGGCATTTCAGGCAAATAGTGGTCTCCTTGTTATTCGCCTCATCGTCAGTGCAGGGAATAGAACACAAGTGAAGAGAAGAGAAGGGTTGAGTTGGAAGGGACCTGCAGCCATCCTTCAGGACTGTCTAGCTGAGGTGAAGACGACTAGCAGGTGCAAGACAAAGGCTGAGAGGGCTGCCGTCCCTTTCAGGAAAGGTATTGAGGGTGAAGGCCAAGGGAGGAGAAAAGCTCTTGAGTGCAAGGAAAAAGATGGTCAAGAAGAGAAAACGATTTGGGACTTCTTTCCCAGAAGAAGACCTCACCATAAGCAGGGTAGTAGCAAATGTCCCTTGGTGCATGGGTCAGGAACGGCGAGGCCATCCTGCACGTGCTCTCCGTCTCTGCACAGTTCACGCCGAGGGAACCCAAAGCCTTGCTTTCACCTCTGGCATCCCCACAACCAAATGAATGTAGATGGGACCAACAGCCTTCACGACGTAGTCTGAATGTCCAGATGTATTTAGCGGGACGCCCAGCAGCTGTGCCCAGGGCATGGCCAGCAAGGGCAGGGACAGCCCCCTGAGCCTCCTGGGCCCAGGGAGTGCCTCGGGGCCAGCAGCCCAAAGGCCTTCCTGGGAAGGATGCTGGGCGGAGGGCCGGCGGGCGGGGCCGCGCAGGGGGGGCCCCGTCACCCCCGTGTCACAGTGCCAGCAGCCGGCAACGCAGCAGTCACCATGCCCCGGGGCAGCATAAAAGGGAGCACGCTCCCGCGTCGCGCTGCCATAGCTGGCCTGGGGGCAGCCCCAAGACGTGCGAGAGGAAGTCCTTGAGGAGGCGGTGGAATTCCTTGGCGAGGGCTGAGGGAGGAAGGCCGGAGGAGGCTCGACGAGGCTGCTGGAGACGAGAAGAACCACCAACAGCTGGAGGTTCGCGAGGCTGGCTGGCCTTTTCAGCTGGCTAGCAGTGGCAAGAGCAAGGGAATGCCTTCTTGAGGAGCACTGCAGAGCTCGCCATCCTCATCCCCTGCGGAGCCAGTGTCAGCAGCCGTGAGGAATGGGATGCAGAGATGTTGGCGGGGGTGCCGGTGCTTTGGAGCAGCCGCTGGTGCCTTGCCAGGCGCAGGAAGGATCGTTGTCCGCCAGGTGGATCAGGCCGGGGGCGTTTTGCCCCTCTGGGAAGGCCCTGAGGTGGCAGCAGGTGGAGGGAGAATCGGGGTTGGGCATCTCCTGGGAGGCGTGAGCAGCCTGCGGGACGAGGAGGCAGGTCTTGCTCACGCGCTCAGGGAATAGCCCATCGCCGGCGACGCTGGGGTCAGGAAGGAATTTTCCCCCGGGGCACATTGGCTCTGGTGCCCGGGGGGTTTTTTGCCTTCCTCTGCAGCACTGAGCATGAGCACTTGTCAGGGCTCCTCTGGGCCATTTTGGCTGGGTTACTGCCTGTTGCTCATGCACCACGAAGGTGGCCTCTCATGCCCTGCAGCTGCGGGGAGGAAGGCTTTTTTCCCCCCACGGTGGGCTAGCAAGTGTCCCCGGGGGTTTTTTGCCTTCCTCTGCAGCACTGAGCACGGCCCCTTGCCAGGGCTCCTTCGGGCCGTTTTGGCTAGGTGCCTGCTGCTCCTGTTCCACGAAGACGGCCCTCGTGCCCTGCATGCGGCCGGGAGGACGCTTTCTAGACTCCCAGGGCGCACACCCAGGGTGGCCCCCGGGGGTTGCTTCTTCTCCTGCGTAGCATTGAGCGCAGCCCCTTGTCAGGGCTCCTCTGGGCCCTTTGGGCTCAGTTCTTGCCCGCTGCTCTTGCACCTCCGAGGCGCCACTCGTGCCCTGGCGCTCCCTGGCTCTTTTGCCCATTGCAGGTTTGGAGCAGGAGCGAGCTCTGCTCTTCCCTTGGCTCCGTTTCCCGAGGTGTTCTTGCTTCTGCAAAACAGCCTGTGCTTGGAAAGGCTGCAGGCTTGCTGCACCATCCGGAGCTGCAGCTTTTCAGCTCTCCCTGCATGCCATCCAAGCGCAGGCCAGGCAGGAGAGCGCTTTTCATGCCTCCCTGGCCAAGAAGCACAGCGGAGCAAGTTTGGGAAGGCAAAAGGGGTGCTTGTCATCGACACGTGTCCTACTTGTCAAAATACCCCAGGGCACCACACCCCTCCTCTTCTCCTCCTTTTCGGTGTGTGGTGGGTACCCATCCTCCTTCTTCAAGTTCTTCTGCACTGCTGAAAAACGAGGGACTGCTTGGCCTGTATTCCTGCTGCTCCTTTCTGCAGCTTTCCTTTGCCAGACTGCAAGGGATGCTTTTTCAAACTAAACTGAAGAACACATCAGCCTGCTCCTGGCTCCACATGCGCATTGTGTTAATGCTTGTGAGCATCGGCTCTGAAAGAGATTCAGCAAAATAGCCTAGAAGAGCCTAAAACAAAAGAAGATCAAATAAAATAATAAAATAATAAAATAAAATACCAAAACAAAATAGAAACACATAAAGCAAGGTAAAATAAAATAAGATAAACCAACATAAAAGATAATAGTAAGAAATAAACCCAAAGAAAATGTAATAAAATCAAATACAATAACATCACATGAAAGAAACGAAACTAAACTAACATCAACCAACAGAACAAGACAGAAAATAAAAGAAAGCCAAATCAAGTAAAATGAAATCAAATCCTGTTCCCACTTGTATCCTTCTTGATTTGTGTCCTCAAAAGTGTTTCTGGAGCTGTAAACCCCCTGGCATTTCAGGCAACTAGTGGTCTCCTTGTTATTCGCCTCATCGTCAGTGCAGGGAATAGAACACAAGTGAAGAGAAGAGAAGGGTTGAGTTGGAAGGGACCTGCAGCGATCCTTCAGGACTGTCTAGCTGAGGTGAAGACGACTAGCAGGTGCAAGACAAAGGCTGAGAGGGCTGCCGTCCCTTTCAGGAAAGGTATTGAGGGTGAAGGCCAAGGGAGGAGAAAAGCTCTGGAGTGCAAGGAAAAAGATGGTCAAGAAGAGGAACCGATTTGGGACTTCTTTCCCAGAAGAAGACCTCACCATAAGCAGGGTAGTAGCAAATGTCCCTTGGTGCATGGGTCAGGAACGGCGAGGCCATCCTGCACGTGCTCTCCGTCTCTGCACAGTTCACGCCGAGGGAACCCAAAGCCTTGCTTTCACCTCTGGCATCCCCACAACCAAATGAATGTAGATGGGACCAACAGCCTTCACGACGTAGTCTGAATGTCCAGATGTATTTAGCGGGACACCCAGCAGCTGTGCCCAGGGCATGGCCAGCAAGGGCAGGGACAGCCCCCTGAGCCTCCTGGGCCCAGGGAGTGCCTCGGGGCCAGCAGCCCAAAGGCCTTCCTGGGAAGGATGCTGGGCGGAGGGCCGGCGGGCGGGGCCGCGCAGGGGGGGCCCCGTCACCCCCGTGTCACAGTGCCAGCACCCGGCAACGCAGCAGTCACCATGCCCCGGGGCAGCATAAAAGGGAGCACGCTCCCGCGTCGCGCTGCCATAGCTGGCCTGGGGGCAGCCCCAAGACGTGCGAGAGGAAGTCCTTGAGGAGGCGGTGGAATTCCTTGGCGAGGGCTGAGGGAGGAAGGCCGGAGGAGGCTCGACGAGGCTGCTGGAGACGAGAAGAACCACCAACAGCTGGAGGTTCGCGAGGCTGGCTGGCCTTTTCAGCTGGCTAGCAGTGGCAAGAGCAAGGGAATGCCTTCTTGAGGAGCACTGCAGAGCTCGCCATCCTCATCCCCTGCGGAGCCAGTGTCAGCAGCCGTGAGGAATGGGATGCAGAGGTGTTGGCGGGGGCGCCGGTGCTTTGGAGCAGCCGCTGGTGCCTTGCCAGGCGCTGGAAGGATCGTTGTCCCCCAGGTGGATCAGGCCGGGGGCGTTTTGCCCCTCTGGGAAGGCCCTGAGGTGGCAGCAGGTGGAGGGAGAATCGGGGTTGGGCATCTCCTGGGAGGCGTGAGCAGCCTGCGGGACGAGGAGGCAGGTCTTGCTCACGTGCTCAGGGAATAGCCCATCGCCGGCGACGCTGGGGTCAGGAAGGAATTTTCCCCCGGGGCACATTGGCTCTGGTGCCCGGGGGGTTTTTTGCCTTCCTCTGCAGCACTGAGCATGAGCACTTGTCAGGGCTCCTCTGGGCCATTTTGGCTGGGTTACTGCCTGTTGCTCATGCACCACGAAGGTGGCCTCTCATGCCCTGCAGCTGCGGGGAGGAAGGCTTTTTTCCCCCCACGGTGGGCTAGCAAGTGTCCCCGGGGGTCTTTTGCCTTCCTCTGCAGCACTGAGCACGGCCCCTTGCCAGGGCTCCTTCGGGCCATTTTGGCTAGGTGCCTGCTGCTCCTGTTCCACGAAGACGGCCCTCGTGCCCCGCATGCGGGCGGGAGGACGCTTTCTAGACTCCCAGGGCGCATGCCCAGGGTGGCCCCCGGGGGTTGCCTCTTCTCCTGCGTAGCATTGAGCGCAGCCCCTTGTCAGGGCTCCTCTGGGCCCTTTGGGCTCAGTTCTTGCCCGCTGCTCTTGCACCTCCGAGGCGCCACTCGTGCCCTGGCGCTCCCTGGCTCTTTTGCCCATTGCAGGTTTGGAGCAGGAGCGAGCTCTGCTCTTCCCTTGGCTCCGTTTCCCGAGGTGTTCTTGCTTCTGCAAAACAGCCTGTGCTTGGAAAGGCTGCAGGCTTGCTGCACCATCCGGAGCTGCAGCTTTTCAGCTCTCCCTGCATGCCATCCAAGCGCAGGGCAGGCAGGAGAGCGCTTTTCATGCCTCCCTGGCCAAGAAGCACAGCGGAGCAAGTTTGGGAAGGCAAAAGGGGTGCTTGTCATCGACACGTGTCCTACTTGTCAAAATACCCCAGGGCACCACACCCCTCCTCTTCTCCTCCTTTTCGGTGTGTGGTGGGTACCCATCCTCCTTCTTCAAGTTCTTCTGCACTGCTGAGAAACGAGGGACTGCTTGGCCTGTATTCCTGCTGCTCCTTTCTGCAGCTTTCCTTTGCCAGACTGCAAGGGATGCTTTTTCAAACTAAACTGAAGAACACATCAGCCTGCTCCTGGCTCCACATGCGCATTGTGTTAATTCTTGTGAGCATCGGCTCTGAAAGAGATTCAGCCAAATAGCCCAAAAGAGCCTAAAACAAAAGAAGATCAAATAAAATAATAAAATAATAAAATACCAAAACAAAATAGAAACACATAAAGCAAGGTAAAATAAAATAAGATAAACCAACATAAAAGATAATAGTAAGAAATAAACCCAAAGAAAATGTAATAAAATCAAATACAATAACATCACATGAAAGAAACGAAACTAAACTAACATCAACCAACAGAACAAGACAGAAAATAAAAGAAAGCCAAATCAAGTAAAATGAAATCAAATCCTGTTCCCACTTGTATCCTTCTTGATTTGTGTCCTCAAAAGTGTTTCTGGAGCTGTAAACCCCCTGGCATTTCAGGCAACTAGTGGTCTCCTTGTTATTCGCCTCATCGTCAGTGCAGGGAATAGAACACAAGTGAAGAGAAGAGAAGGGTTGAGTTGGAAGGGACCTGCAGCGATCCTTCAGGACTGTCTAGCTGAGGTGAAGACGACTAGCAGGTGCAAGACAAAGGCTGAGAGGGCTGCCGTCCCTTTCAGGAAAGGTATTGAGGGTGAAGGCCAAGGGAGGAGAAAAGCTCTGGAGTGCAAGGAAAAAGATGGTCAAGAAGAGAAAACGATTTGGGACTTCTTTCCCAGAAGAAGACCTCACCATAAGCAGGGTAGTAGCAAATGTCCCTTGGTGCATGGGTCAGGAACGGCGAGGCCATCCTGCACGTGCTCTCCGTCTCTGCACAGTTCACGCCGAGGGAACCCAAAGCCTTGCTTTCACCTCTGGCATCCCCACAACCAAATGAATGTAGATGGGACCAACAGCCTTCACGACGTAGTCTGAATGTCCAGATGTATTTAGCGGGACGCCCAGCAGCTGTGCCCAGGGCATGGCCAGCAAGGGCAGGGACAGCCCCCTGAGCCTCCTGGGCCCAGGGAGTGCCTCGGGGCCAGCAGCCCAAAGGCCTTCCTGGGAAGGATGCTGGGCGGAGGGCCGGCGGGCGGGGCCGCGCAGGGGGGGCCCCGTCACCCCCGTGTCACAGTGCCAGCAGCCGGCAACGCAGCAGTCACCATGCCCCGGGGCAGCATAAAAGGGAGCACGCTCCCGCGTCGCGCTGCCATAGCTGGCCTGGGGGCAGCCCCAAGACGTGCGAGAGGAAGTCCTTGAGGAGGCGGTGGAATTCCTTGGCGAGGGCTGAGGGAGGAAGGCCGGAGGAGGCTCGACGAGGCTGCTGGAGACGAGAAGAACCACCAAGAGCTGGAGGTTCGCGAGGCTGGCTGGCCTTTTCAGCTGGCTAGCAGTGGCAAGAGCAAGGGAATGCCTTCTTGAGGAGCACTGCAGAGCTCGCCATCCTCATCCCCTGCGGAGCCAGTGTCAGCAGCCGTGAGGAATGGGATGCAGAGGTGTTGGCGGGGGCGCCGGTGCTTTGGAGCAGCCGCTGGTGCCTTGCCAGGCGCTGGAAGGATCGTTGTCCCCCAGGTGGATCAGGCCGGGGGCGTTTTGCCCCTCTGGGAAGGCCCTGAGGTGGCAGCAGGTGGAGGGAGAATCGGGGTTGGGCATCTCCTGGGAGGCGTGAGCAGCCTGCGGGACGAGGAGGCAGGTCTTGCTCACGCGCTCAGGGAATAGCCCATCGCCGGCGACGCTGGGGTCAGGAAGGAATTTTCCCCCGGGGCACATTGGCTCTGGTGCCCGGGGGGTTTTTTGCCTTCCTCTGCAGCACTGAGCATGAGCACTTGTCAGGGCTCCTCTGGGCCATTTTGGCTGGGTTACTGCCTGTTGCTCATGCACCACGAAGGTGGCCTCTCATGCCCTGCAGCTGCGGGGAGGAAGGCTTTTTTCCCCCCACGGTGGGCTAGCAAGTGTCCCCGGGGGTCTTTTGCCTTCCTCTGCAGCACTGAGCACGGCCCCTTGCCAGGGCTCCTTCGGGCCATTTTGGCTAGGTGCCTGCTGCTCCTGTTCCACGAAGACGGCCCTCGTGCCCCGCATGCGGGCGGGAGGACGCTTTCTAGACTCCCAGGGCGCATGCCCAGGGTGGCCCCCGGGGGTTGCCTCTTCTCCTGCGTAGCATTGAGCGCAGCCCCTTGTCAGGGCTCCTCTGGGCCCTTTGGGCTCAGTTCTTGCCCGCTGCTCTTGCACCTCCGAGGCGCCACTCGTGCCCTGGCGCTCCCTGGCTCTTTTGCCCATTGCAGGTTTGGAGCAGGAGCGAGCTCTGCTCTTCCCTTGGCTCCGTTTCCCGAGGTGTTCTTGCTTCTGCAAAACAGCCTGTGCTTGGAAAGGCTGCAGGCTTGCTGCACCATCCGGAGCTGCAGCTTTTCAGCTCTCCCTGCATGCCATCCAAGCGCAGGGCAGGCAGGAGAGCGCTTTTCATGCCTCCCTGGCCAAGAAGCACAGCGGAGCAAGTTTGGGAAGGCAAAAGGGGTGCTTGTCATCGACACGTGTCCTACTTGTCAAAATACCCCAGGGCACCACACCCCTCCTCTTCTCCTCCTTTTCGGTGTGTGGTGGGTACCCATCCTCCTTCTTCAAGTTCTTCTGCACTGCTGAGAAACGAGGGACTGCTTGGCCTGTATTCCTGCTGCTCCTTTCTGCAGCTTTCCTTTGCCAGACTGCAAGGGATGCTTTTTCAAACTAAACTGAAGAACACATCAGCCTGCTCCTGGCTCCACATGCGCATTGTGTTAATTCTTGTGAGCATCGGCTCTGAAAGAGATTCAGCCAAATAGCCCAAAAGAGCCTAAAACAAAAGAAGATCAAATAAAATAATAAAATAATAAAATACCAAAACAAAATAGAAACACATAAAGCAAGGTAAAATAAAATAAGATAAACCAACATAAAAGATAATAGTAAGAAATAAACCCAAAGAAAATGTAATAAAATCAAATACAATAACATCACATGAAAGAAACGAAACTAAACTAACATCAACCAACAGAACAAGACAGAAAATAAAAGAAAGCCAAATCAAGTAAAATGAAATCAAATCCTGTTTCCACTTGTATCCTTCTTGATTTGTGTCCTCAAAAGTGTTTCTGGAGCTGTAAACCCCCTGGCATTTCAGGCAAATAGTGGTCTCCTTGTTATTCGCCTCATCGTCAGTGCAGGGAATAGAACACAAGTGAAGAGAAGAGAAGGGTTGAGTTGGAAGGGACCTGCAGCCATCCTTCAGGACTGTCTAGCTGAGGTGAAGACGACTAGCAGGTGCAAGACAAAGGCTGAGAGGGCTGCCGTCCCTTTCAGGAAAGGTATTGAGGGTGAAGGCCAAGGGAGGAGAAAAGCTCTTGAGTGCAAGGAAAAAGATGGTCAAGAAGAGAAAACGATTTGGGACTTCTTTCCCAGAAGAAGACCTCACCATAAGCAGGGTAGTAGCAAATGTCCCTTGGTGCATGGGTCAGGAACGGCGAGGCCATCCTGCACGTGCTCTCCGTCTCTGCACAGTTCACGCCGAGGGAACCCAAAGCCTTGCTTTCACCTCTGGCATCCCCACAACCAAATGAATGTAGATGGGACCAACAGCCTTCACGACGTAGTCTGAATGTCCAGATGTATTTAGCGGGACGCCCAGCAGCTGTACCCAGTGCATGGCCAGCAAGGGCAGGGACAGCCCCCTGAGCCTCCTGGGCCCAGGGAGTGCCTCGGGGCCAGCAGCCCAAAGGCCTTCCTGGGAAGGATGCTGGGCGGAGGGCCGGCGGGCGGGGCCGCGCAGGGGGGGCCCCGTCACCCCCGTGTCACAGTGCCAGCAGCCGGCAACGCAGCAGTCACCATGCCCCGGGGCAGCATAAAAGGGAGCACGCTCCCGCGTCGCGCTGCCATAGCTGGCCTGGGGGCAGCCCCAAGACGTGCGAGAGGAAGTCCTTGAGGAGGCGGTGGAATTCCTTGGCGAGGGCTGAGGGAGGAAGGCCGGAGGAGGCTCGACGAGGCTGCTGGAGACGAGAAGAACCACCAACAGCTGGAGGTTCGTGAGGCTGGCTGGCCTTTTCAGCTGGCTAGCAGTGTCAAGAGCAAGGGAATGCCTTCTTGAGGAGCACTGCAGAGCTCGCCATCCTCATCCCCTGCGGAGCCAGTGTCAGCAGCCGTGAGGAATGGGATGCAGAGATGTTGGCGGGGGCGCCGGTGCTTTGGAGCAGCCGCTGGTGCCTTGCCAGGCGCTGGAAGGATCGTTGTCCCCCAGGTGGATCAGGCCGGGGGCGTTTTGCCCCTCTGGGAAGGCCCTGAGGTGGCAGCAGGTGGAGGGAGAATCGGGGTTGGGCATCTCCTGGGAGGCGTGAGCAGCCTGCGGGACGAGGAGGCAGGTCTTGCTCACGCGCTCAGGGAATAGCCCATCGCCGGCGACGCTGGGGTCAGGAAGGAATTTTCCCCCGGGGCACATTGGCTCTGGTGCCCGGGGGGTTTTTTGCCTTCCTCTGCAGCACTGAGCATGAGCACTTGTCAGGGCTCCTCTGGGCCATTTTGGCTGGGTTACTGCCTGTTGCTCATGCACCACGAAGGTGGCCTCTCATGCCCTGCAGCTGCGGGGAGGAAGGCTTTTTTCCCCCCACGGTGGGCTAGCAAGTGTCCCCGGGGGTTTTTTGCCTTCCTCTGCAGCACTGAGCACGGCCCCTTGCCAGGGCTCCTTCGGGCCGTTTTGGCTAGGTGCCTGCTGCTC
This sequence comes from Platalea leucorodia, assembly GCF_965183815.1. Lineage (NCBI taxonomy): Eukaryota > Metazoa > Chordata > Aves > Pelecaniformes > Threskiornithidae > Platalea > Platalea leucorodia. The sequence goes on along the minus strand of NC_138839.1, from coordinate 10,303,028 downwards.
CTGTTCCACGAAGACGGCCCTCGTGCCCTGCATGCGGGCGGGAGGACGCTTTCTAGACTCCCAGGGCGCACGCCCAGGGTGGCCCCCGGGGGTTGCTTCTTCTCCTGCGTAGCATTGAGCGCAGCCCCTTGTCAGGGCTCCTCTGGGCCCTTTGGGCTCAGTTCTTGCCCGCTGCTCTTGCACCTCTGAGGCGCCACTCGTGCCCTGGCGCTCCCTGGCTCTTTTGCCCATTGCAGGTTTGGAGCAGGAGCGAGCTCTGCTCTTCCCTTGGCTCCGTTTCCCGAGGTGTTCTTGCTTCTGCAAAACAGCCTGTGCTTGGAAAGGCTGCAGGCTTGCTGCACCATCCGGAGCTGCAGCTTTTCAGCTCTCCCTGCATGCCATCCAAGCGCAGGCCAGGCAGGAGAGCGCTTTTCATGCCTCCCTGGCCAAGAAGCACAGCGGAGCAAGTTTGGGAAGGCAAAAGGGGTGCTTGTCATCGACACGTGTCCTACTTGTCAAAATACCCCAGGGCACCACACCCCTCCTCTTCTCCTCCTTTTCGGTGTGTGGTGGGTACCCATCCTCCTTCTTCAAGTTCTTCTGCACTGCTGAGAAACGAGGGACTGCTTGGCCTGTATTCCTGCTGCTCCTTTCTGCAGCTTTCCTTTGCCAGACTGCAAGGGATGCTTTTTCAAACTAAACTGAAGAACACATCAGCCTGCTCCTGGCTCCACATGCGCATTGTGTTAATGCTTGTGAGCATCGGCTCTGAAAGAGATTCAGCAAAATAGCCTAGAAGAGCCTAAAACAAAAGAAGATCAAATAAAATAATAAAATAATAAAATAAAATACCAAAACAAAATAGAAACACATAAAGCAAGGTAAAATAAAATAAGATAAACCAACATAAAAGATAATAGTAAGAAATAAACCCAAAGAAAATGTAATAAAATCAAATACAATAACATCACATGAAAGAAACGAAACTAAACTAACATCAACCAACAGAACAAGACAGAAAATAAAAGAAAGCCAAATCAAGTAAAATGAAATCAAATCCTGTTCCCACTTGTATCCTTCTTGATTTGTGTCCTCAAAAGTGTTTCTGGAGCTGTAAACCCCCTGGCATTTCAGGCAAATAGTGGTCTCCTTGTTATTCGCCTCATCGTCAGTGCAGGGAATAGAACACAAGTGAAGAGAAGAGAAGGGTTGAGTTGGAAGGGACCTGCAGCGATCCTTCAGGACTGTCTAGCTGAGGTGAAGACGACTAGCAGGTGCAAGACAAAGGCTGAGAGGGCTGCCGTCCCTTTCAGGAAAGGTATTGAGGGTGAAGGCCAAGGGAGGAGAAAAGCTCTTGAGTGCAAGGAAAAAGATGGTCAAGAAGAGAAAACGATTTGGGACTTCTTTCCCAGAAGAAGACCTCACCATAAGCAGGGTAGTAGCAAATGTCCCTTGGTGCATGGGTCAGGAACGGCGAGGCCATCCTGCACGTGCTCTCCGTCTCTGCACAGTTCACGCCGAGGGAACCCAAAGCCTTGCTTTCACCTCTGGCATCCCCACAACCAAATGAATGTAGATGGGACCAACAGCCTTCACGACGTAGTCTGAATGTCCAGATGTATTTAGCGGGACACCCAGCAGCTGTGCCCAGGGCATGGCCAGCAAGGGCAGGGACAGCCCCCTGAGCCTCCTGGGCCCAGGGAGTGCCTCGGGGCCAGCAGCCCAAAGGCCTTCCTGGGAAGGATGCTGGGCGGAGGGCCGGCGGGCGGGGCCGCGCAGGGGGGCCCCGTCACCCCCGTGTCACAGTGCCAGCACCCGGCAACGCAGCAGTCACCATGCCCCGGGGCAGCATAAAAGGGAGCACGCTCCCGCGTCGCGCTGCCATAGCTGGCCTGGGGGCAGCCCCAAGACGTGCGAGAGGAAGTCCTTGAGGAGGCGGTGGAATTCCTTGGCGAGGGCTGAGGGAGGAAGGCCGGAGGAGGCTCGACGAGGCTGCTGGAGACGAGAAGAACCACCAACAGCTGGAGGTTCGCGAGGCTGGCTGGCCTTTTCAGCTGGCTAGCAGTGGCAAGAGCAAGGGAATGCCTTCTTGAGGAGCACTGCAGAGCTCGCCATCCTCATCCCCTGCGGAGCCAGTGTCAGCAGCCGTGAGGAATGGGATGCAGAGGTGTTGGCGGGGGCGCCGGTGCTTTGGAGCAGCCGCTGGTGCCTTGCCAGGCGCTGGAAGGATCGTTGTCCGCCAGGTGGATCAGGCCGGGGGCGTTTTGCCCCTCTGGGAAGGCCCTGAGGTGGCAGCAGGTGGAGGGAGAATCGGGGTTGGGCATCTCCTGGGAGGCGTGAGCAGCCTGCGGGACGAGGAGGCAGGTCTTGCTCACGCGCTCAGGGAATAGCCCATCGCCGGCGACGCTGGGGTCAGGAAGGAATTTTCCCCCGGGGCACATTGGCTCTGGTGCCCGGGGGGTTTTTTGCCTTCCTCTGCAGCACTGAGCATGAGCACTTGTCAGGGCTCCTCTGGGCCATTTTGGCTGGGTTACTGCCTGTTGCTCATGCACCACGAAGGTGGCCTCTCATGCCCTGCAGCTGCGGGGAGGAAGGCTTTTTTCCCCCCACGGTGGGCTAGCAAGTGTCCCCGGGGGTTTTTTGCCTTCCTCTGCAGCACTGAGCACGGCCCCTTGCCAGGGCTCCTTCGGGCCATTTTGGCTAGGTGCCTGCTGCTCGTGTTCCACGAAGACGGCCCTCGTGCCCCGCATGCGGGCGGGAGGACGCTTTCTAGACTCCCAGGGCGCATGCCCAGGGTGGCCCCCGGGGGTTGCCTCTTCTCCTGCGTAGCATTGAGCGCAGCCCCTTGTCAGGGCTCCTCTGGGCCCTTTGGGCTCAGTTCTTGCCCGCTGCTCTTGCACCTCCGAGGCGCCACTCGTGCCCTGGCGCTCCCTGGCTCTTTTGCCCATTGCAGGTTTGGAGCAGGAGCGAGCTCTGCTCTTCCCTTGGCTCCGTTTCCCGAGGTGTTCTTGCTTCTGCAAAACAGCCTGTGCTTGGAAAGGCTGCAGGCTTGCTGCACCATCCGGAGCTGCAGCTTTTCAGCTCTCCCTGCATGCCATCCAAGCGCAGGCCAGGCAGGAGAGCGCTTTTCATGCCTCCCTGGCCAAGAAGCACAGCGGAGCAAGTTTGGGAAGGCAAAAGGGGTGCTTGTCATCGACACGTGTCCTACTTGTCAAAATACCCCAGGGCACCACACCCCTCCTCTTCTCCTCCTTTTCGGTGTGTGGTGGGTACCCATCCTCCTTCTTCAAGTTCTTCTGCACTGCTGAGAAACGAGGGACTGCTTGGCCTGTATTCCTGCTGCTCCTTTCTGCAGCTTTCCTTTGCCAGACTGCAAGGGATGCTTTTTCAAACTAAACTGAAGAACACATCAGCCTGCTCCTGGCTCCACATGCGCATTGTGTTAATGCTTGTGAGCATCGGCTCTGAAAGAGATTCAGCAAAATAGCCTAGAAGAGCCTAAAACAAAAGAAGATCAAATAAAATAATAAAATAATAAAATAAAATACCAAAACAAAATAGAAACACATAAAGCAAGGTAAAATAAAATAAGATAAACCAACATAAAAGATAATAGTAAGAAATAAACCCAAAGAAAATGTAATAAAATCAAATACAATAACATCACATGAAAGAAACGAAACTAAACTAACATCAACCAACAGAACAAGACAGAAAATAAAAGAAAGCCAAATCAAGTAAAATGAAATCAAATCCTGTTCCCACTTGTATCCTTCTTGATTTGTGTCCTCAAAAGTGTTTCTGGAGCTGTAAACCCCCTGGCATTTCAGGCAACTAGTGGTCTCCTTGTTATTCGCCTCATCGTCAGTGCAGGGAATAGAACACAAGTGAAGAGAAGAGAAGGGTTGAGTTGGAAGGGACCTGCAGCGATCCTTCAGGACTGTCTAGCTGAGGTGAAGACGACTAGCAGGTGCAAGACAAAGGCTGAGAGGGCTGCCGTCCCTTTCAGGAAAGGTATTGAGGGTGAAGGCCAAGGGAGGAGAAAAGCTCTTGAGTGCAAGGAAAAAGATGGTCAAGAAGAGAAAACGATTTGGGACTTCTTTCCCAGAAGAAGACCTCACCATAAGCAGGGTAGTAGCAAATGTCCCTTGGTGCATGGGTCAGGAACGGCGAGGCCATCCTGCACGTGCTCTCCGTCTCTGCACAGTTCACGCCGAGGGAACCCAAAGCCTTGCTTTCACCTCTGGCATCCCCACAACCAAATGAATGTAGATGGGACCAACAGCCTTCACGACGTAGTCTGAATGTCCAGATGTATTTAGCGGGACACCCAGCAGCTGTGCCCAGGGCATGGCCAGCAAGGGCAGGGACAGCCCCCTGAGCCTCCTGGGCCCAGGGAGTGCCTCGGGGCCAGCAGCCCAAAGGCCTTCCTGGGAAGGATGCTGGGCGGAGGGCCGGCGGGCGGGGCCGCGCAGGGGGGGCCCCGTCACCCCCGTGTCACAGTGCCAGCACCCGGCAACGCAGCAGTCACCATGCCCCGGGGCAGCATAAAAGGGAGCACGCTCCCGCGTCGCGCTGCCATAGCTGGCCTGGGGGCAGCCCCAAGACGTGCGAGAGGAAGTCCTTGAGGAGGCGGTGGAATTCCTTGGCGAGGGCTGAGGGAGGAAGGCCGGAGGAGGCTCGACGAGGCTGCTGGAGACGAGAAGAACCACCAACAGCTGGAGGTTCGCGAGGCTGGCTGGCCTTTTCAGCTGGCTAGCAGTGGCAAGAGCAAGGGAATGCCTTCTTGAGGAGCACTGCAGAGCTCGCCATCCTCATCCCCTGCGGAGCCAGTGTCAGCAGCCGTGAGGAATGGGATGCAGAGGTGTTGGCGGGGGCGCCGGTGCTTTGGAGCAGCCGCTGGTGCCTTGCCAGGCGCTGGAAGGATCGTTGTCCGCCAGGTGGATCAGGCCGGGGGCGTTTTGCCCCTCTGGGAAGGCCCTGAGGTGGCAGCAGGTGGAGGGAGAATCGGGGTTGGGCATCTCCTGGGAGGCGTGAGCAGCCTGCGGGACGAGGAGGCAGGTCTTGCTCACGCGCTCAGGGAATAGCCCATCGCCGGCGACGCTGGGGTCAGGAAGGAATTTTCCCCCGGGGCACATTGGCTCTGGTGCCCGGGGGGTTTTTTGCCTTCCTCTGCAGCACTGAGCATGAGCACTTGTCAGGGCTCCTCTGGGCCATTTTGGCTGGGTTACTGCCTGTTGCTCATGCACCACGAAGGTGGCCTCTCATGCCCTGCAGCTGCGGGGAGGAAGGCTTTTTTCCCCCCACGGTGGGCTAGCAAGTGTCCCCGGGGGTTTTTTGCCTTCCTCTGCAGCACTGAGCACGGCCCCTTGCCAGGGCTCCTTTGGGCCATTTTGGCTAGGTGCCTGCTGCTCGTGTTCCACGAAGACGGCCCTCGTGCCCCGCATGCGGGCGGGAGGACGCTTTCTAGACTCCCAGGGCGCATGCCCAGGGTGGCCCCCGGGGGTTGCCTCTTCTCCTGCGTAGCATTGAGCGCAGCCCCTTGTCAGGGCTCCTCTGGGCCCTTTGGGCTCAGTTCTTGCCCGCTGCTCTTGCACCTCCGAGGCGCCACTCGTGCCCTGGCGCTCCCTGGCTCTTTTGCCCATTGCAGGTTTGGAGCAGGAGCGAGCTCTGCTCTTCCCTTGGCTCCGTTTCCCGAGGTGTTCTTGCTTCTGCAAAACAGCCTGTGCTTGGAAAGGCTGCAGGCTTGCTGCACCATCCGGAGCTGCAGCTTTTCAGCTCTCCCTGCATGCCATCCAAGCGCAGGCCAGGCAGGAGAGCGCTTTTCATGCCTCCCTGGCCAAGAAGCACAGCGGAGCAAGTTTGGGAAGGCAAAAGGGGTGCTTGTCATCGACACGTGTCCTACTTGTCAAAATACCCCAGGGCACCACACCCCTCCTCTTCTCCTCCTTTTCGGTGTGTGGTGGGTACCCATCCTCCTTCTTCAAGTTCTTCTGCACTGCTGAGAAACGAGGGACTGCTTGGCCTGTATTCCTGCTGCTCCTTTCTGCAGCTTTCCTTTGCCAGACTGCAAGGGATGCTTTTTCAAACTAAACTGAAGAACACATCAGCCTGCTCCTGGCTCCACATGCGCATTGTGTTAATGCTTGTGAGCATCGGCTCTGAAAGAGATTCAGCAAAATAGCCTAGAAGAGCCTAAAACAAAAGAAGATCAAATAAAATAATAAAATAATAAAATACCAAAACAAAATAGAAACACATAAAGCAAGGTAAAATAAAATAAGATAAACCAACATAAAAGATAATAGTAAGAAATAAACCCAAAGAAAATGTAATAAAATCAAATACAATAACATCACATGAAAGAAACGAAACTAAACTAACATCAACCAACAGAACAAGACAGAAAATAAAAGAAAGCCAAATCAAGTAAAATGAAATCAAATCCTGTTCCCACTTGTATCCTTCTTGATTTGTGTCCTCAAAAGTGTTTCTGGAGCTGTAAACCCCCTGGCATTTCAGGCAAATAGTGGTCTCCTTGTTATTCGCCTCATCGTCAGTGCAGGGAATAGAACACAAGTGAAGAGAAGAGAAGGGTTGAGTTGGAAGGGACCTGCAGCGATCCTTCAGGACTGTCTAGCTGAGGTGAAGACGACTAGCAGGTGCAAGACAAAGGCTGAGAGGGCTGCCGTCCCTTTCAGGAAAGGTATTGAGGGTGAAGGCCAAGGGAGGAGCAAAGCTCTTGAGTGCAAGGAAAAAGATGGTCAAGAAGAGAAAACGATTTGGGACTTCTTTCCCAGAAGAAGACCTCACCATAAGCAGGGTAGTAGCAAATGTCCCTTGGTGCATGGGTCAGGAACGGCGAGGCCATCCTGCACGTGCTCTCCGTCTCTGCACAGTTCACGCCGAGGGAACCCAAAGCCTTGCTTTCACCTCTGGCATCCCCACAACCAAATGAATGTAGATGGGACCAACAGCCTTCACGACGTAGTCTGAATGTCCAGATGTATTTAGCGGGACGCCCAGCAGCTGTACCCAGTGCATGGCCAGCAAGGGCAGGGACAGCCCCCTGAGCCTCCTGGGCCCAGGGAGTGCCTCGGGGCCAGCAGCCCAAAGGCCTTCCTGGGAAGGATGCTGGGCGGAGGGCCGGCGGGCGGGGCCGCGCAGGGGGGGCCCCGTCACCCCCGTGTCACAGTGCCAGCACCCGGCAACGCAGCAGTCACCATGCCCCGGGGCAGCATAAAAGGGAGCACGCTCCCGCGTCGCGCTGCCATAGCTGGCCTGGGGGCAGCCCCAAGACGTGCGAGAGGAAGTCCTTGAGGAGGCGGTGGAATTCCTTGGCGAGGGCTGAGGGAGGAAGGCCGGAGGAGGCTCGACGAGGCTGCTGGAGACGAGAAGAACCACCAAGAGCTGGAGGTTCGCGAGGCTGGCTGGCCTTTTCAGCTGGCTAGCAGTGGCAAGAGCAAGGGAATGCCTTCTTGAGGAGCACTGCAGAGCTCGCCATCCTCATCCCCTGCGGAGCCAGTGTCAGCAGCCGTGAGGAATGGGATGCAGAGATGTTGGCGGGGGCGCCGGTGCTTTGGAGCAGCCGCTGGTGCCTTGCCAGGCGCTGGAAGGATCGTTGTCCCCCAGGTGGATCAGGCCGGGGGCGTTTTGCCCCTCTGGGAAGGCCCTGAGGTGGCAGCAGGTGGAGGGAGAATCGGGGTTGGGCATCTCCTGGGAGGCGTGAGCAGCCTGCGGGACGAGGAGGCAGGTCTTGCTCATGCGCTCAGGGAATAGCCCATCGCCGGTGACGCTGGGGTCAGGAAGGAATTTTCCCCCGGGGCACATTGGCTCTGGTGCCCGGGGGGTTTTTTGCCTTCCTCTGCAGCACTGAGCATGAGCACTTGTCAGGGCTCCTCTGGGCCATTTTGGCTGGGTTACTGCCTGTTGCTCATGCACCACGAAGGTGGCCTCTCATGCCCTGCAGCTGCGGGGAGGAAGGCTTTTTTCCCCCCACGGTGGGCTAGCAAGTGTCCCCGGGGGTTTTTTGCCTTCCTCTGCAGCACTGAGCACGGCCCCTTGCCAGGGCTCCTTCGGGCCGTTTTGGCTAGGTGCCTGCTGCTCCTGTTCCACGAAGACGGCCCTCGTGCCCTGCATGCGGGCGGGAGGACGCTTTCTAGACTCCCAGGGCGCACGCCCAGGGTGGCCCCCGGGGGTTGCTTCTTCTCCTGCGTAGCATTGAGCGCAGCCCCTTGTCAGGGCTCCTCTGGGCCCTTTGGGCTCAGTTCTTGCCCGCTGCTCTTGCACCTCTGAGGCGCCACTCGTGCCCTGGCGCTCCCTGGCTCTTTTGCCCATTGCAGGTTTGGAGCAGGAGCGAGCTCTGCTCTTCCCTTGGCTCCGTTTCCCGAGGTGTTCTTGCTTCTGCAAAACAGCCTGTGCTTGGAAAGGCTGCAGGCTTGCTGCACCATCCGGAGCTGCAGCTTTTCAGCTCTCCCTGCATGCCATCCAAGCGCAGGGCAGGCAGGAGAGCGCTTTTCATGCCTCCCTGGCCAAGAAGCACAGCGGAGCAAGTTTGGGAAGGCAAAAGGGGTGCTTGTCATCGACACGTGTCCTACTTGTCAAAATACCCCAGGGCACCACACCCCTCCTCTTCTCCTCCTTTTCGGTGTGTGGTGGGTACCCATCCTCCTTCTTCAAGTTCTTCTGCACTGCTGAGAAACGAGGGACTGCTTGGCCTGTATTCCTGCTGCTCCTTTCTGCAGCTTTCCTTTGCCAGACTGCAAGGGATGCTTTTTCAAACTAAACTGAAGAACACATCAGCCTGCTCCTGGCTCCACATGCGCATTGTGTTAATGCTTGTGAGCATCGGCTCTGAAAGAGATTCAGCAAAATAGCCTAGAAGAGCCTAAAACAAAAGAAGATCAAATAAAATAATAAAATAATAAAATACCAAAACAAAATAGAAACACATAAAGCAAGGTAAAATAAAATAAGATAAACCAACATAAAAGATAATAGTAAGAAATAAACCCAAAGAAAATGTAATAAAATCAAATACAATAACATCACATGAAAGAAACGAAACTAAACTAACATCAACCAACAGAACAAGACAGAAAATAAAAGAAAGCCAAATCAAGTAAAATGAAATCAAATCCTGTTCCCACTTGTATCCTTCTTGATTTGTGTCCTCAAAAGTGTTTCTGGAGCTGTAAACCCCCTGGCATTTCAGGCAAATAGTGGTCTCCTTGTTATTCGCCTCATCGTCAGTGCAGGGAATAGAACACAAGTGAAGAGAAGAGAAGGGTTGAGTTGGAAGGGACCTGCAGCGATCCTTCAGGACTGTCTAGCTGAGGTGAAGACGACTAGCAGGTGCAAGACAAAGGCTGAGAGGGCTGCCGTCCCTTTCAGGAAAGGTATTGAGGGTGAAGGCCAAGGGAGGAGAAAAGCTCTGGAGTGCAAGGAAAAAGATGGTCAAGAAGAGAAAACGATTTGGGACTTCTTTCCCAGAAGAAGACCTCACCATAAGCAGGGTAGTAGCAAATGTCCCTTGGTGCATGGGTCAGGAACGGCGAGGCCATCCTGCACGTGCTCTCCGTCTCTGCACAGTTCACGCCGAGGGAACCCAAAGCCTTGCTTTCACCTCTGGCATCCCCACAACCAAATGAATGTAGATGGGACCAACAGCCTTCACGACGTAGTCTGAATGTCCAGATGTATTTAGCGGGACGCCCAGCAGCTGTGCCCAGGGCATGGCCAGCAAGGGCAGGGACAGCCCCCTGAGCCTCCTGGGCCCAGGGAGTGCCTCGGGGCCAGCAGCCCAAAGGCCTTCCTGGGAAGGATGCTGGGCGGAGGGCCGGCGGGCGGGGCCGCGCAGGGGGGGCCCCGTCACCCCCGTGTCACAGTGCCAGCAGCCGGCAACGCAGCAGTCACCATGCCCCGGGGCAGCATAAAAGGGAGCACGCTCCCGCGTCGCGCTGCCATAGCTGGCCTGGGGGCAGCCCCAAGACGTGCGAGAGGAAGTCCTTGAGGAGGCGGTGGAATTCCTTGGCGAGGGCTGAGGGAGGAAGGCCGGAGGAGGCTCGACGAGGCTGCTGGAGACGAGAAGAACCACCAACAGCTGGAGGTTCGCGAGGCTGGCTGGCCTTTTCAGCTGGCTAGCAGTGGCAAGAGCAAGGGAATGCCTTCTTGAGGAGCACTGCAGAGCTCGCCATCCTCATCCCCTGCGGAGCCAGTGTCAGCAGCCGTGAGGAATGGGATGCAGAGGTGTTGGCGGGGGCGCCGGTGCTTTGGAGCAGCCGCTGGTGCCTTGCCAGGCGCTGGAAGGATCGTTGTCCCCCAGGTGGATCAGGCCGGGGGCGTTTTGCCCCTCTGGGAAGGCCCTGAGGTGGCAGCAGGTGGAGGGAGAATCGGGGTTGGGCATCTCCTGGGAGGCGTGAGCAGCCTGCGGGACGAGGAGGCAGGTCTTGCTCACGTGCTCAGGGAATAGCCCATCGCCGGCGACGCTGGGGTCAGGAAGGAATTTTCCCCCGGGGCACATTGGCTCTGGTGCCCGGGGGGTTTTTTGCCTTCCTCTGCAGCACTGAGCATGAGCACTTGTCAGGGCTCCTCTGGGCCATTTTGGCTGGGTTACTGCCTGTTGCTCATGCACCACGAAGGTGGCCTCTCATGCCCTGCAGCTGCGGGGAGGAAGGCTTTTTTCCCCCCACGGTGGGCTAGCAAGTGTCCCCGGGGGTTTTTTGCCTTCCTCTGCAGCACTGAGCACGGCCCCTTGCCAGGGCTCCTTCGGGCCATTTTGGCTAGGTGCCTGCTGCTCCTGTTCCACGAAGACGGCCCTCGTGCCCCGCATGCGGGCGGGAGGACGCTTTCTAGACTCCCAGGGCGCATGCCCAGGGTGGCCCCCGGGGGTTGCTTCTTCTCCTGCGTAGCATTGAGCGCAGCCCCTTGTCAGGGCTCCTCTGGGCCCTTTGGGCTCAGTTCTTGCCCGCTGCTCTTGCACCTCCGAGGCGCCACTCGTGCCCTGGCGCTCCCTGGCTCTTTTGCCCATTGCAGGTTTGGAGCAGGAGCGAGCTCTGCTCTTCCCTTGGCTCCGTTTCCCGAGGTGTTCTTGCTTCTGCAAAACAGCCTGTGCTTGGAAAGGCTGCAGGCTTGCTGCACCATCCGGAGCTGCAGCTTTTCAGCTCTCCCTGCATGCCATCCAAGCGCAGGGCAGGCAGGAGAGCGCTTTTCATGCCTCCCTGGCCAAGAAGCACAGCGGAGCAAGTTTGGGAAGGCAAAAGGGGTGCTTGTCATCGACACGTGTCCTACTTGTCAAAATACCCCAGGGCACCACACCCCTCCTCTTCTCCTCCTTTTCGGTGTGTGGTGGGTACCCATCCTCCTTCTTCAAGTTCTTCTGCACTGCTGAGAAACGAGGGACTGCTTGGCCTGTATTCCTGCTGCTCCTTTCTGCAGCTTTCCTTTGCCAGACTGCAAGGGATGCTTTTTCAAACTAAACTGAAGAACACATCAGCCTGCTCCTGGCTCCACATGCGCATTGTGTTAATGCTTGTGAGCATCGGCTCTGAAAGAGATTCAGCAAAATAGCCTAGAAGAGCCTAAAACAAAAGAAGATTAAATAAAATGAGAAAATAATAAAATACCAAAACAAAATAGAAACACATAAAGCAAGGTAAAATAAAATAAGATAAACCAACATAAAAGATGATAGTAAGAAATAAACCCAAAGAAAATGTAATAAAATCAAATACAATAACATCACATGAAAGAAACGAAACTAAACTAACATCAACCAACAGAACAAGACAGAAAATAAAAGAAAGCCAAATCAAGTAAAATGAAATCAAATCCTGTTCCCACTTGTATCCTTCTTGATTTGTGTCCTCAAAAGTGTTTCTGGAGCTGTAAACCCCCTGGCATTTCAGGCAAATAGTGGTCTCCTTGTTATTCGCCTCATCGTCAGTGCAGGGAATAGAACACAAGTGAAGAGAAGAGAAGGGTTGAGTTGGAAGGGACCTGCAGCGATCCTTCAGGACTGTCTAGCTGAGGTGAAGACGACTAGCAGGTGCAAGACAAAGGCTGAGAGGGCTGCCGTCCCTTTCAGGAAAGGTATTGAGGGTGAAGGCCAAGGGAGGAGAAAAGCTCTTGAGTGCAAGGAAAAAGATGGTCAAGAAGAGAAAACGATTTGGGACTTCTTTCCCAGAAGAAGACCTCACCATAAGCAGGGTAGTAGCAAATGTCCCTTGGTGCATGGGTCAGGAACGGCGAGGCCATCCTGCACGTGCTCTCCGTCTCTGCACAGTTCACGCAGATGGAACCCAAAGCCTTGCTTTCACCTCTGGCATCCCCACAACCAAATGAATGTAGATGGGACCAACAGCCTTCACGACGTAGTCTGAATGTCCAGATGTATTTAGCGGGACGCCCAGCAGCTGTGCCCAGTGCATGGCCAGCAAGGGCAGGGACAGCCCCCTGAGCCTCCTGGGCCCAGGGAGTGCCTCGGGGCCAGCAGCCCAAAGGCCTTCCTGGGAAGGATGCTGGGCGGAGGGCCGGCGGGCGGGGCCGCGCAGGGGGGGCCCCATCACCCCCGTGTCACAGTGCCAGCACCCGGCAACGCAGCAGTCACCATGCCCCGGGGCAGCATAAAAGGGAGCACGCTCCCGCGTCGCGCTGCCATAGCTGGCCTGGGGGCAGCCCCAAGACGTGCGAGAGGAAGTCCTTGAGGAGGCGGTGGAATTACTTGGCGAGGGCTGAGGGAGGAAGGCCGGAGGAGGCTCGACGAGGCTGCTGGAGACGAGAAGAACCACCAACAGCTGGAGGTTCGCGAGGCTGGCTGGCCTTTTCAGCTGGCTAGCAGTGGCAAGAGCAAGGGAATGCCTTCTTGAGGAGCACTGCAGAGCTCGCCATCCTCATCCCCTGCGGAGCCAGTGTCAGCAGCCGTGAGGAATGGGATGCAGAGATGTTGGCGGGGGCGCCGGTGCTTTGGAGCAGCCGCTGGTGCCTTGCCAGGCGCTGGAAGGATCATTGTCCCCCAGGTGGATCAGGCCGGGGGCGTTTTGCCCCTCTGGGAAGGCCCTGAGGTGGCAGCAGGTGGAGGGAGAATCGGGGTTGGGCATCTCCTGGGAGGCGTGAGCAGCCTGCGGGACGAGGAGGCAGGTCTTGCTCACGCGCTCAGGGAATAGCCCATCGCCAGCGACACTGGGGTCAGGAAGGAATTTTCCCCCGGGGCACATTGGCTCTGGTGCCCGGGGGGTTTTTTGCCTTCCTCTGCAGCACTGAGCATGAGCACTTGTCAGGGCTCCTCTGGGCCATTTTGGCTGGGTTACTGCCTGTTGCTCATGCACCACGAAGGTGGCCTCTCATGCCCTGCAGCTGCGGGGAGGAAGGCTTTTTTCCCCCCACGGTGGGCTAGCAAGTGTCCCCGGGGGTTTTTTGCCTTCCTCTGCAGCACTGAGCACGGCCCCTTGCCAGGGCTCCTTTGGGCCGTTTTGGCTAGGTGCCTGCTGCTCCTGTTCCACGAAGACGGCCCTCGTGCCCTGCATGCGGGCGGGAGGACGCTTTCTAGACTCCCAGGGCGCACGCCCAGGGTGGCCCCCGGGGGTTGCTTCTTCTCCTGCGTAGCATTGAGCGCAGCCCCTTGTCAGGGCTCCTCTGGGCCCTTTGGGCTCAGTTCTTGCCCGCTGCTCTTGCACCTCCGAGGCGCCACTCGTGCCCTGGCGCTCCCTGGCTCTTTTGCCCATTGCAGGTTTGGAGCAGGAGCGAGCTCTGCTCTTCCCTTGGCTCCGTTTCCCGAGGTGTTCTTGCTTCTGCAAAACAGCCTGTGCTTGGAAAGGCTGCAGGCTTGCTGCACCATCCGGAGCTGCAGCTTTTCAGCTCTCCCTGCATGCCATCCAAGCGCAGGCCAGGCAGGAGAGCGCTTTTCATGCCTCCCTGGCCAAGAAGCACAGCGGAGCAAGTTTGGGAAGGCAAAAGGGGTGCTTGTCATCGACACGTGTCCTACTTGTCAAAATACCCCAGGGCACCACACCCCTCCTCTTCTCCTCCTTTTCGGTGTGTGGTGGGTACCCATCCTCCTTCTTCAAGTTCTTCTGCACTGCTGAGAAACGAGGGACTGCTTGGCCTGTATTCCTGCTGCTCCTTTCTGCAGCTTTCCTTTGCCAGACTGCAAGGGATGCTTTTTCAAACTAAACTGAAGAACACATCAGCCTGCTCCTGGCTCCACATGCGCATTGTGTTAATGCTCGTGAGCATCGGCTCTGAAAGAGATTCAGCCAAATAGCCCAAAAGAGCCTAAAACAAAAGAAGATCAAATAAAATAATAAAATAACAAAATAAAATACCAAAACAAAATAGAAACACATAAAGCAAGGTAAAATAAAATAAGATAAACCAACATAAAAGATAATAGTAAGAAATAAACCCAAAGAAAATGTAATAAAATCAAATACAATAACATCACATGAAAGAAACGAAACTAAACTAACATCAACCAACAGAACAAGACAGAAAATAAAAGAAAGCCAAATCAAGTAAAATGAAATCAAATCCTGTTCCCACTTGTATCCTTCTTGATTTGTGTCCTCAAAAGTGTTTCTGGAGCTGTAAACCCCCTGGCATTTCAGGCAAATAGTGGTCTCCTTGTTATTCGCCTCATCGTCAGTGCAGGGAATAGAACACAAGTGAAGAGAAGAGAAGGGTTGAGTTGGAAGGGACCTGCAGCGATCCTTCAGGACTGTCTAGCTGAGGTGAAGACGACTAGCAGGTGCAAGACAAAGGCTGAGAGGGCTGCCGTCCCTTTCAGGAAAGGTATTGAGGGTGAAGGCCAAGGGAGGAGAAAAGCTCTTGAGTGCAAGGAAAAAGATGGTCAAGAAGAGAAAACGATTTGGGACTTCTTTCCCAGAAGAAGACCTCACCATAAGCAGGGTAGTAGCAAATGTCCCTTGGTGCATGGGTCAGGAACGGCGAGGCCATCCTGCACGTGCTCTCCGTCTCTGCACAGTTCACGCAGATGGAACCCAAAGCCTTGCTTTCACCTCTGGCATCCCCACAACCAAATGAATGTAGATGGGACCAACAGCCTTCACGACGTAGTCTGAATGTCCAGATGTATTTAGCGGGACGCCCAGCAGCTGTGCCCAGGGCATGGCCAGCAAGGGCAGGGACAGCCCCCTGAGCCTCCTGGGCCCAGGGAGTGCCTCGGGGCCAGCAGCCCAAAGGCCTTCCTGGGAAGGATGCTGGGCGGAGGGCCGGCGGGCGGGGCCGCGCAGGGGGGGCCCCATCACCCCCGTGTCACAGTGCCAGCACCCGGCAACGCAGCAGTCACCATGCCCCGGGGCAGCATAAAAGGGAGCACGCTCCCGCGTCGCGCTGCCATAGCTGGCCTGGGGGCAGCCCCAAGACGTGCGAGAGGAAGTCCTTGAGGAGGCGGTGGAATTACTTGGCGAGGGCTGAGGGAGGAAGGCCGGAGGAGGCTCGACGAGGCTGCTGGAGACGAGAAGAACCACCAACAGCTGGAGGTTCGCGAGGCTGGCTGGCCTTTTCAGCTGGCTAGCAGTGGCAAGAGCAAGGGAATGCCTTCTTGAGGAGCACTGCAGAGCTCGCCATCCTCATCCCCTGCGGAGCCAGTGTCAGCAGCCGTGAGGAATGGGATGCAGAGATGTTGGCGGGGGCGCCGGTGCTTTGGAGCAGCCGCTGGTGCCTTGCCAGGCGCTGGAAGGATCATTGTCCCCCAGGTGGATCAGGCCGGGGGCGTTTTGCCCCTCTGGGAAGGCCCTGAGGTGGCAGCAGGTGGAGGGAGAATCGGGGTTGGGCATCTCCTGGGAGGCGTGAGCAGCCTGCGGGACGAGGAGGCAGGTCTTGCTCACGCGCTCAGGGAATAGCCCATCGCCAGCGACACTGGGGTCAGGAAGGAATTTTCCCCCGGGGCACATTGGCTCTGGTGCCCGGGGGGTTTTTTGCCTTCCTCTGCAGCACTGAGCATGAGCACTTGTCAGGGCTCCTCTGGGCCATTTTGGCTGGGTTACTGCCTGTTGCTCATGCACCACGAAGGTGGCCTCTCATGCCCTGCAGCTGCGGGGAGGAAGGCTTTTTTCCCCCCACGGTGGGCTAGCAAGTGTCCCCGGGGGTTTTTTGCCTTCCTCTGCAGCACTGAGCACGGCCCCTTGCCAGGGCTCCTTTGGGCCGTTTTGGCTAGGTGCCTGCTGCTCCTGTTCCACGAAGACGGCCCTCGTGCCCTGCATGCGGGCGGGAGGACGCTTTCTAGACTCCCAGGGCGCACGCCCAGGGTGGCCCCCGGGGGTTGCTTCTTCTCCTGCGTAGCATTGAGCGCAGCCCCTTGTCAGGGCTCCTCTGGGCCCTTTGGGCTCAGTTCTTGCCCGCTGCTCTTGCACCTCCGAGGCGCCACTCGTGCCCTGGCGCTCCCTGGCTCTTTTGCCCATTGCAGGTTTGGAGCAGGAGCGAGCTCTGCTCTTCCCTTGGCTCCGTTTCCCGAGGTGTTCTTGCTTCTGCAAAACAGCCTGTGCTTGGAAAGGCTGCAGGCTTGCTGCACCATCCGGAGCTGCAGCTTTTCAGCTCTCCCTGCATGCCATCCAAGCGCAGGGCAGGCAGGAGAGCGCTTTTCATGCCTCCCTGGCCAAGAAGCACAGCGGAGCAAGTTTGGGAAGGCAAAAGGGGTGCTTGTCATCGACACGTGTCCTACTTGTCAAAATACCCCAGGGCACCACACCCCTCCTCTTCTCCTCCTTTTCGGTGTGTGGTGGGTACCCATCCTCCTTCTTCAAGTTCTTCTGCACTGCTGAGAAACGAGGGACTGCTTGGCCTGTATTCCTGCTGCTCCTTTCTGCAGCTTTCCTTTGCCAGACTGCAAGGGATGCTTTTTCAAACTAAACTGAAGAACACATCAGCCTGCTCCTGGCTCCACATGCGCATTGTGTTAATGCTTGTGAGCATCGGCTCTGAAAGAGATTCAGCCAAATAGCCTAGAAGAGCCTAAAACAAAAGAAGATCAAATAAAATAATAAAATAATAAAATAAAATACCAAAACAAAATAGAAACACATAAAGCAAGGTAAAATAAAATAAGATAAACCAACATAAAAGATAATAGTAAGAAATAAACCCAAAGAAAATGTAATAAAATCAAATACAATAACATCACATGAAAGAAACGAAACTAAACTAACATCAACCAACAGAACAAGACAGAAAATAAAAGAAAGCCAAATCAAGTAAAATGAAATCAAATCCTGTTCCCACTTGTATCCTTCTTGATTTGTGTCCTCAAAAGTGTTTCTGGAGCTGTAAACCCCCTGGCATTTCAGGCAAATAGTGGTCTCCTTGTTATTCGCCTCATCGTCAGTGCAGGGAATAGAACACAAGTGAAGAGAAGAGAAGGGTTGAGTTGGAAGGGACCTGCAGCCATCCTTCAGGACTGTCTAGCTGAGGTGAAGACGACTAGCAGGTGCAAGACAAAGGCTGAGAGGGCTGCCGTCCCTTTCAGGAAAGGTATTGAGGGTGAAGGCCAAGGGAGGAGAAAAGCTCTTGAGTGCAAGGAAAAAGATGGTCAAGAAGAGAAAACGATTTGGGACTTCTTTCCCAGAAGAAGACCTCACCATAAGCAGGGTAGTAGCAAATGTCCCTTGGTGCATGGGTCAGGAACGGCGAGGCCATCCTGCACGTGCTCTCCGTCTCTGCACAGTTCACGCAGATGGAACCCAAAGCCTTGCTTTCACCTCTGGCATCCCCACAACCAAATGAATGTAGATGGGACCAACAGCCTTCACGACGTAGTCTGAATGTGCAGATGTATTTAGCGGGACGCCCAGCAGCTGTGCCCAGGGCATGGCCAGCAAGGGCAGGGACAGCCCCCTGAGCCTCCTGGGCCCAGGGAGTGCCTCGGGGCCAGCAGCCCAAAGGCCTTCCTGGGAAGGATGCTGGGCGGAGGGCCGGCGGGCGGGGCCGCGCAGGGGGGGCCCCGTCACCCCTGTGTCACAGTGCCAGCACCCGGCAACGCAGCAGTCACCATGCCCCGGGGCAGCATAAAAGGGAGCACGCTCCCGCGTCGCGCTGCCATAGCTGGCCTGGGGGCAGCCCCAAGACGTGCGAGAGGAAGTCCTTGAGGAGGCGGTGGAATTCCTTGGCGAGGGCTGAGGGAGGAAGGCCGGAGGAGGCTCGACAAGGCTGCTGGAGACGAGAAGAACCACCAACAGCTGGAGGTTCGCGAGGCTGGCTGGCCTTTTCAGCTGGCTAGCAGTGGCAAGAGCAAGGGAATGCCTTCTTGAGGAGCACTGCAGAGCTCGCCATCCTCATCCCCTGCGGAGCCAGTGTCAGCAGCCGTGAGGAATGGGATGCAGAGATGTTGGCGGGGGCGCCGGTGCTTTGGAGCAGCCGCTGGTGCCTTGCCAGGCGCTGGAAGGATCGTTGTCCCCCAGGTGGATCAGGCCGGGGGCGTTTTGCCCCTCTGGGAAGGCCCTGAGGTGGCAGCAGGTGGAGGGAGAATCGGGGTTGGGCATCTCCTGGGAGGTGTGAGCAGCCTGCGGGACGAGGAGGCAGGTCTTGCTCACGCGCTCAGGGAATAGCCCATCGCCGGCGACACTGGGGTCAGGAAGGAATTTTCCCCCGGGGCACATTGGCTCTGGTGCCCGGGGGGTTTTTTGCCTTCCTCTGCAGCACTGAGCATGAGCACTTGTCAGGGCTCCTCTGGGCCATTTTGGCTGGGTTACTGCCTGTTGCTCATGCACCACGAAGGTGGCCTCTCATGCCCTGCAGCTGCGGGGAGGAAGGCTTTTTTCCCCCCACGGTGGGCTAGCAAGTGTCCCCGGGGGTTTTTTGCCTTCCTCTGCAGCACTGAGCACGGCCCCTTGCCAGGGCTCCTTTGGGCCGTTTTGGCTAGGTGCCTGCTGCTCCTGTTCCACGAAGACGGCCCTCGTGCCCTGCATGCGGGCGGGAGGACGCTTTCTAGACTCCCAGGGCGCACGCCCAGGGTGGCCCCCGGGGGTTGCTTCTTCTCCTGCGTAGCATTGAGCGCAGCCCCTTGTCAGGGCTCCTCTGGGCCCTTTGGGCTCAGTTCTTGCCCGCTGCTCTTGCACCTCCGAGGCGCCACTCGTGCCCTGGCGCTCCCTGGCTCTTTTGCCCATTGCAGGTTTGGAGCAGGAGCGAGCTCTGCTCTTCCCTTGGCTCCGTTTCCCGAGGTGTTCTTGCTTCTGCAAAACAGCCTGTGCTTGGAAAGGCTGCAGGCTTGCTGCACCATCCGGAGCTGCAGCTTTTCAGCTCTCCCTGCATGCCATCCAAGCGCAGGGCAGGCAGGAGAGCGCTTTTCATGCCTCCCTGGCCAAGAAGCACAGCGGAGCAAGTTTGGGAAGGCAAAAGGGGTGCTTGTCATCGACACGTGTCCTACTTGTCAAAATACCCCAGGGCACCACACCCCTCCTCTTCTCCTCCTTTTCGGTGTGTGGTGGGTACCCATCCTCCTTCTTCAAGTTCTTCTGCACTGCTGAGAAACGAGGGACTGCTTGGCCTGTATTCCTGCTGCTCCTTTCTGCAGCTTTCCTTTGCCAGACTGCAAGGGATGCTTTTTCAAACTAAACTGAAGAACACATCAGCCTGCTCCTGGCTCCACATGCGCATTGTGTTAATGCTTGTGAGCATCGGCTCTGAAAGAGATTCAGCAAAATAGCCTAGAAGAGCCTAAAACAAAAGAAGATCAAATAAAATAATAAAATAATAAAATACCAAAACAAAATAGAAACACATAAAGCAAGGTAAAATAAAATAAGATAAACCAACATAAAAGATAATAGTAAGAAATAAACCCAAAGAAAATGTAATAAAATCAAATACAATAACATCACATGAAAGAAACGAAACTAAACTAACATCAACCAACAGAACAAGACAGAAAATAAAAGAAAGCCAAATCAAGTAAAATGAAATCAAATCCTGTTCCCACTTGTATCCTTCTTGATTTGTGTCCTCAAAAGTGTTTCTGGAGCTGTAAACCCCCTGGCATTTCAGGCAAATAGTGGTCTCCTTGTTATTCGCCTCATCGTCAGTGCAGGGAATAGAACACAAGTGAAGAGAAGAGAAGGGTTGAGTTGGAAGGGACCTGCAGCGATCCTTCAGGACTGTCTAGCTGAGGTGAAGACGACTAGCAGGTGCAAGACAAAGGCTGAGAGGGCTGCCGTCCCTTTCAGGAAAGGTATTGAGGGTGAAGGCCAAGGGAGGAGAAAAGCTCTGGAGTGCAAGGAAAAAGATGGTCAAGAAGAGAAAACGATTTGGGACTTCTTTCCCAGAAGAAGACCTCACCATAAGCAGGGTAGTAGCAAATGTCCCTTGGTGCATGGGTCAGGAACGGCGAGGCCATCCTGCACGTGCTCTCCGTCTCTGCACAGTTCACGCCGAGGGAACCCAAAGCCTTGCTTTCACCTCTGGCATCCCCACAACCAAATGAATGTAGATGGGACCAACAGCCTTCACGACGTAGTCTGAATGTCCAGATGTATTTAGCGGGACGCCCAGCAGCTGTGCCCAGGGCATGGCCAGCAAGGGCAGGGACAGCCCCCTGAGCCTCCTGGGCCCAGGGAGTGCCTCGGGGCCAGCAGCCCAAAGGCCTTCCTGGGAAGGATGCTGGGCGGAGGGCCGGCGGGCGGGGCCGCGCAGGGGGGGCCCCGTCACCCCCGTGTCACAGTGCCAGCACCCGGCAACGCAGCAGTCACCATGCCCCGGGGCAGCATAAAAGGGAGCACGCTCCCGCGTCGCGCTGCCATAGCTGGCCTGGGGGCAGCCCCAAGACGTGCGAGAGGAAGTCCTTGAGGAGGCGGTGGAATTCCTTGGCGAGGGCTGAGGGAGGAAGGCCGGAGGAGGCTCGACGAGGCTGCTGGAGACGAGAAGAACCACCAACAGCTGGAGGTTCGCGAGGCTGGCTGGCCTTTTCAGCTGGCTAGCAGTGGCAAGAGCAAGGGAATGCCTTCTTGAGGAGCACTGCAGAGCTCGCCATCCTCATCCCCTGCGGAGCCAGTGTCAGCAGCCGTGAGGAATGGGATGCAGAGGTGTTGGCGGGGGCGCCGGTGCTTTGGAGCAGCCGCTGGTGCCTTGCCAGGCGCTGGAAGGATCGTTGTCCCCCAGGTGGATCAGGCCGGGGGCGTTTTGCCCCTCTGGGAAGGCCCTGAGGTGGCAGCAGGTGGAGGGAGAATCGGGGTTGGGCATCTCCTGGGAGGCGTGAGCAGCCTGCGGGACGAGGAGGCAGGTCTTGCTCACGTGCTCAGGGAATAGCCCATCGCCGGCGACGCTGGGGTCAGGAAGGAATTTTCCCCCGGGGCACATTGGCTCTGGTGCCCGGGGGGTTTTTTGCCTTCCTCTGCAGCACTGAGCATGAGCACTTGTCAGGGCTCCTCTGGGCCATTTTGGCTGGGTTACTGCCTGTTGCTCATGCACCACGAAGGTGGCCTCTCATGCCCTGCAGCTGCGGGGAGGAAGGCTTTTTTCCCCCCACGGTGGGCTAGCAAGTGTCCCCGGGGGTTTTTTGCCTTCCTCTGCAGCACTGAGCACGGCCCCTTGCCAGGGCTCCTTCGGGCCATTTTGGCTAGGTGCCTGCTGCTCCTGTTCCACGAAGACGGCCCTCGTGCCCCGCATGCGGGCGGGAGGACGCTTTCTAGACTCCCAGGGCGCATGCCCAGGGTGGCCCCCGGGGGTTGCTTCTTCTCCTGCGTAGCATTGAGCGCAGCCCCTTGTCAGGGCTCCTCTGGGCCCTTTGGGCTCAGTTCTTGCCCGCTGCTCTTGCACCTCCGAGGCGCCACTCGTGCCCTGGCGCTCCCTGGCTCTTTTGCCCATTGCAGGTTTGGAGCAGGAGCGAGCTCTGCTCTTCCCTTGGCTCCGTTTCCCGAGGTGTTCTTGCTTCTGCAAAACAGCCTGTGCTTGGAAAGGCTGCAGGCTTGCTGCACCATCCGGAGCTGCAGCTTTTCAGCTCTCCCTGCATGCCATCCAAGCGCAGGCCAGGCAGGAGAGCGCTTTTCATGCCTCCCTGGCCAAGAAGCACAGCGGAGCAAGTTTGGGAAGGCAAAAGGGGTGCTTGTCATCGACACGTGTCCTACTTGTCAAAATACCCCAGGGCACCACACCCCTCCTCTTCTCCTCCTTTTCGGTGTGTGGTGGGTACCCATCCTCCTTCTTCAAGTTCTTCTGCACTGCTGAGAAACGAGGGACTGCTTGGCCTGTATTCCTGCTGCTCCTTTCTGCAGCTTTCCTTTGCCAGACTGCAAGGGATGCTTTTTCAAACTAAACTGAAGAACACATCAGCCTGCTCCTGGCTCCACATGCGCATTGTGTTAATGCTTGTGAGCATCGGCTCTGAAAGAGATTCAGCAAAATAGCCTAGAAGAGCCTAAAACAAAAGAAGATTAAATAAAATGAGAAAATAATAAAATACCAAAACAAAATAGAAACACATAAAGCAAGGTAAAATAAAATAAGATAAACCAACATAAAAGATGATAGTAAGAAATAAACCCAAAGAAAATGTAATAAAATCAAATACAATAACATCACATGAAAGAAACGAAACTAAACTAACATCAACCAACAGAACAAGACAGAAAATAAAAGAAAGCCAAATCAAGTAAAATGAAATCAAATCCTGTTCCCACTTGTATCCTTCTTGATTTGTGTCCTCAAAAGTGTTTCTGGAGCTGTAAACCCCCTGGCATTTCAGGCAAATAGTGGTCTCCTTGTTATTCGCCTCATCGTCAGTGCAGGGAATAGAACACAAGTGAAGAGAAGAGAAGGGTTGAGTTGGAAGGGACCTGCAGCGATCCTTCAGGACTGTCTAGCTGAGGTGAAGACGACTAGCAGGTGCAAGACAAAGGCTGAGAGGGCTGCCGTCCCTTTCAGGAAAGGTATTGAGGGTGAAGGCCAAGGGAGGAGAAAAGCTCTTGAGTGCAAGGAAAAAGATGGTCAAGAAGAGAAAACGATTTGGGACTTCTTTCCCAGAAGAAGACCTCACCATAAGCAGGGTAGTAGCAAATGTCCCTTGGTGCATGGGTCAGGAACGGCGAGGCCATCCTGCACGTGCTCTCCGTCTCTGCACAGTTCACGCAGATGGAACCCAAAGCCTTGCTTTCACCTCTGGCATCCCCACAACCAAATGAATGTAGATGGGACCAACAGCCTTCACGACGTAGTCTGAATGTCCAGATGTATTTAGCGGGACGCCCAGCAGCTGTGCCCAGTGCATGGCCAGCAAGGGCAGGGACAGC
The DNA here is from genome assembly GCF_965183815.1 of Platalea leucorodia. Taxonomy (NCBI): domain Eukaryota; kingdom Metazoa; phylum Chordata; class Aves; order Pelecaniformes; family Threskiornithidae; genus Platalea; species Platalea leucorodia. The sequence continues at coordinate 10,279,821 of NC_138839.1, read as the reverse complement.
CCCCTGAGCCTCCTGGGCCCAGGGAGTGCCTCGGGGCCAGCAGCCCAAAGGCCTTCCTGGGAAGGATGCTGGGCGGAGGGCCGGCGGGCGGGGCCGCGCAGGGGGGGCCCCATCACCCCCGTGTCACAGTGCCAGCACCCGGCAACGCAGCAGTCACCATGCCCCGGGGCAGCATAAAAGGGAGCACGCTCCCGCGTCGCGCTGCCATAGCTGGCCTGGGGGCAGCCCCAAGACGTGCGAGAGGAAGTCCTTGAGGAGGCGGTGGAATTCCTTGGCGAGGGCTGAGGGAGGAAGGCCGGAGGAGGCTCGACAAGGCTGCTGGAGACGAGAAGAACCACCAACAGCTGGAGGTTCGCGAGGCTGGCTGGCCTTTTCAGCTGGCTAGCAGTGGCAAGAGCAAGGGAATGCCTTCTTGAGGAGCACTGCAGAGCTCGCCATCCTCATCCCCTGCGGAGCCAGTGTCAGCAGCCGTGAGGAATGGGATGCAGAGATGTTGGCGGGGGCGCCGGTGCTTTGGAGCAGCCGCTGGTGCCTTGCCAGGCGCTGGAAGGATCGTTGTCCCCCAGGTGGATCAGGCCGGGGGCGTTTTGCCCCTCTGGGAAGGCCCTGAGGTGGCAGCAGGTGGAGGGAGAATCGGGGTTGGGCATCTCCTGGGAGGTGTGAGCAGCCTGCGGGACGAGGAGGCAGGTCTTGCTCACGCGCTCAGGGAATAGCCCATCGCCGGCGACGCTGGGGTCAGGAAGGAATTTTCCCCCGGGGCACATTGGCTCTGGTGCCCGGGGGGTTTTTTGCCTTCCTCTGCAGCACTGAGCATGAGCACTTGTCAGGGCTCCTCTGGGCCATTTTGGCTGGGTTACTGCCTGTTGCTCATGCACCACGAAGGTGGCCTCTCATGCCCTGCAGCTGCGGGGAGGAAGGCTTTTTTCCCCCCACGGTGGGCTAGCAAGTGTCCCCGGGGGTTTTTTGCCTTCCTCTGCAGCACTGAGCACGGCCCCTTGCCAGGGCTCCTTTGGGCCGTTTTGGCTAGGTGCCTGCTGCTCCTGTTCCACGAAGACGGCCCTCGTGCCCTGCATGCGGGCGGGAGGACGCTTTCTAGACTCCCAGGGCGCACGCCCAGGGTGGCCCCCGGGGGTTGCTTCTTCTCCTGCGTAGCATTGAGCGCAGCCCCTTGTCAGGGCTCCTCTGGGCCCTTTGGGCTCAGTTCTTGCCCGCTGCTCTTGCACCTCCGAGGCGCCACTCGTGCCCTGGCGCTCCCTGGCTCTTTTGCCCATTGCAGGTTTGGAGCAGGAGCGAGCTCTGCTCTTCCCTTGGCTCCGTTTCCCGAGGTGTTCTTGCTTCTGCAAAACAGCCTGTGCTTGGAAAGGCTGCAGGCTTGCTGCACCATCCGGAGCTGCAGCTTTTCAGCTCTCCCTGCATGCCATCCAAGCGCAGGGCAGGCAGGAGAGCGCTTTTCATGCCTCCCTGGCCAAGAAGCACAGCGGAGCAAGTTTGGGAAGGCAAAAGGGGTGCTTGTCATCGACACGTGTCCTACTTGTCAAAATACCCCAGGGCACCACACCCCTCCTCTTCTCCTCCTTTTCGGTGTGTGGTGGGTACCCATCCTCCTTCTTCAAGTTCTTCTGCACTGCTGAGAAACGAGGGACTGCTTGGCCTGTATTCCTGCTGCTCCTTTCTGCAGCTTTCCTTTGCCAGACTGCAAGGGATGCTTTTTCAAACTAAACTGAAGAACACATCAGCCTGCTCCTGGCTCCACATGCGCATTGTGTTAATGCTTGTGAGCATCGGCTCTGAAAGAGATTCAGCAAAATAGCCTAGAAGAGCCTAAAACAAAAGAAGATCAAATAAAATAATAAAATAATAAAATACCAAAACAAAATAGAAACACATAAAGCAAGGTAAAATAAAATAAGATAAACCAACATAAAAGATAATAGTAAGAAATAAACCCAAAGAAAATGTAATAAAATCAAATACAATAACATCACATGAAAGAAACGAAACTAAACTAACATCAACCAACAGAACAAGACAGAAAATAAAAGAAAGCCAAATCAAGTAAAATGAAATCAAATCCTGTTCCCACTTGTATCCTTCTTGATTTGTGTCCTCAAAAGTGTTTCTGGAGCTGTAAACCCCCTGGCATTTCAGGCAAATAGTGGTCTCCTTGTTATTCGCCTCATCGTCAGTGCAGGGAATAGAACACAAGTGAAGAGAAGAGAAGGGTTGAGTTGGAAGGGACCTGCAGCGATCCTTCAGGACTGTCTAGCTGAGGTGAAGACGACTAGCAGGTGCAAGACAAAGGCTGAGAGGGCTGCCGTCCCTTTCAGGAAAGGTATTGAGGGTGAAGGCCAAGGGAGGAGAAAAGCTCTGGAGTGCAAGGAAAAAGATGGTCAAGAAGAGAAAACGATTTGGGACTTCTTTCCCAGAAGAAGACCTCACCATAAGCAGGGTAGTAGCAAATGTCCCTTGGTGCATGGGTCAGGAACGGCGAGGCCATCCTGCACGTGCTCTCCGTCTCTGCACAGTTCACGCCGAGGGAACCCAAAGCCTTGCTTTCACCTCTGGCATCCCCACAACCAAATGAATGTAGATGGGACCAACAGCCTTCACGACGTAGTCTGAATGTCCAGATGTATTTAGCGGGACGCCCAGCAGCTGTGCCCAGGGCATGGCCAGCAAGGGCAGGGACAGCCCCCTGAGCCTCCTGGGCCCAGGGAGTGCCTCGGGGCCAGCAGCCCAAAGGCCTTCCTGGGAAGGATGCTGGGCGGAGGGCCGGCGGGCGGGGCCGCGCAGGGGGGGCCCCGTCACCCCCGTGTCACAGTGCCAGCACCCGGCAACGCAGCAGTCACCATGCCCCGGGGCAGCATAAAAGGGAGCACGCTCCCGCGTCGCGCTGCCATAGCTGGCCTGGGGGCAGCCCCAAGACGTGCGAGAGGAAGTCCTTGAGGAGGCGGTGGAATTCCTTGGCGAGGGCTGAGGGAGGAAGGCCGGAGGAGGCTCGACGAGGCTGCTGGAGACGAGAAGAACCACCAACAGCTGGAGGTTCGCGAGGCTGGCTGGCCTTTTCAGCTGGCTAGCAGTGGCAAGAGCAAGGGAATGCCTTCTTGAGGAGCACTGCAGAGCTCGCCATCCTCATCCCCTGCGGAGCCAGTGTCAGCAGCCGTGAGGAATGGGATGCAGAGGTGTTGGCGGGGGCGCCGGTGCTTTGGAGCAGCCGCTGGTGCCTTGCCAGGCGCTGGAAGGATCGTTGTCCCCCAGGTGGATCAGGCCGGGGGCGTTTTGCCCCTCTGGGAAGGCCCTGAGGTGGCAGCAGGTGGAGGGAGAATCGGGGTTGGGCATCTCCTGGGAGGCGTGAGCAGCCTGCGGGACGAGGAGGCAGGTCTTGCTCACGTGCTCAGGGAATAGCCCATCGCCGGCGACGCTGGGGTCAGGAAGGAATTTTCCCCCGGGGCACATTGGCTCTGGTGCCCGGGGGGTTTTTTGCCTTCCTCTGCAGCACTGAGCATGAGCACTTGTCAGGGCTCCTCTGGGCCATTTTGGCTGGGTTACTGCCTGTTGCTCATGCACCACGAAGGTGGCCTCTCATGCCCTGCAGCTGCGGGGAGGAAGGCTTTTTTCCCCCCACGGTGGGCTAGCAAGTGTCCCCGGGGGTTTTTTGCCTTCCTCTGCAGCACTGAGCACGGCCCCTTGCCAGGGCTCCTTCGGGCCATTTTGGCTAGGTGCCTGCTGCTCCTGTTCCACGAAGACGGCCCTCGTGCCCCGCATGCGGGCGGGAGGACGCTTTCTAGACTCCCAGGGCGCATGCCCAGGGTGGCCCCCGGGGGTTGCTTCTTCTCCTGCGTAGCATTGAGCGCAGCCCCTTGTCAGGGCTCCTCTGGGCCCTTTGGGCTCAGTTCTTGCCCGCTGCTCTTGCACCTCCGAGGCGCCACTCGTGCCCTGGCGCTCCCTGGCTCTTTTGCCCATTGCAGGTTTGGAGCAGGAGCGAGCTCTGCTCTTCCCTTGGCTCCGTTTCCCGAGGTGTTCTTGCTTCTGCAAAACAGCCTGTGCTTGGAAAGGCTGCAGGCTTGCTGCACCATCCGGAGCTGCAGCTTTTCAGCTCTCCCTGCATGCCATCCAAGCGCAGGCCAGGCAGGAGAGCGCTTTTCATGCCTCCCTGGCCAAGAAGCACAGCGGAGCAAGTTTGGGAAGGCAAAAGGGGTGCTTGTCATCGACACGTGTCCTACTTGTCAAAATACCCCAGGGCACCACACCCCTCCTCTTCTCCTCCTTTTCGGTGTGTGGTGGGTACCCATCCTCCTTCTTCAAGTTCTTCTGCACTGCTGAGAAACGAGGGACTGCTTGGCCTGTATTCCTGCTGCTCCTTTCTGCAGCTTTCCTTTGCCAGACTGCAAGGGATGCTTTTTCAAACTAAACTGAAGAACACATCAGCCTGCTCCTGGCTCCACATGCGCATTGTGTTAATGCTTGTGAGCATCGGCTCTGAAAGAGATTCAGCAAAATAGCCTAGAAGAGCCTAAAACAAAAGAAGATTAAATAAAATGAGAAAATAATAAAATACCAAAACAAAATAGAAACACATAAAGCAAGGTAAAATAAAATAAGATAAACCAACATAAAAGATGATAGTAAGAAATAAACCCAAAGAAAATGTAATAAAATCAAATACAATAACATCACATGAAAGAAACGAAACTAAACTAACATCAACCAACAGAACAAGACAGAAAATAAAAGAAAGCCAAATCAAGTAAAATGAAATCAAATCCTGTTCCCACTTGTATCCTTCTTGATTTGTGTCCTCAAAAGTGTTTCTGGAGCTGTAAACCCCCTGGCATTTCAGGCAAATAGTGGTCTCCTTGTTATTCGCCTCATCGTCAGTGCAGGGAATAGAACACAAGTGAAGAGAAGAGAAGGGTTGAGTTGGAAGGGACCTGCAGCGATCCTTCAGGACTGTCTAGCTGAGGTGAAGACGACTAGCAGGTGCAAGACAAAGGCTGAGAGGGCTGCCGTCCCTTTCAGGAAAGGTATTGAGGGTGAAGGCCAAGGGAGGAGAAAAGCTCTTGAGTGCAAGGAAAAAGATGGTCAAGAAGAGAAAACGATTTGGGACTTCTTTCCCAGAAGAAGACCTCACCATAAGCAGGGTAGTAGCAAATGTCCCTTGGTGCATGGGTCAGGAACGGCGAGGCCATCCTGCACGTGCTCTCCGTCTCTGCACAGTTCACGCAGATGGAACCCAAAGCCTTGCTTTCACCTCTGGCATCCCCACAACCAAATGAATGTAGATGGGACCAACAGCCTTCACGACGTAGTCTGAATGTCCAGATGTATTTAGCGGGACGCCCAGCAGCTGTGCCCAGTGCATGGCCAGCAAGGGCAGGGACAGCCCCCTGAGCCTCCTGGGCCCAGGGAGTGCCTCGGGGCCAGCAGCCCAAAGGCCTTCCTGGGAAGGATGCTGGGCGGAGGGCCGGCGGGCGGGGCCGCGCAGGGGGGGCCCCATCACCCCCGTGTCACAGTGCCAGCACCCGGCAACGCAGCAGTCACCATGCCCCGGGGCAGCATAAAAGGGAGCACGCTCCCGCGTCGCGCTGCCATAGCTGGCCTGGGGGCAGCCCCAAGACGTGCGAGAGGAAGTCCTTGAGGAGGCGGTGGAATTACTTGGCGAGGGCTGAGGGAGGAAGGCCGGAGGAGGCTCGACGAGGCTGCTGGAGACGAGAAGAACCACCAACAGCTGGAGGTTCGCGAGGCTGGCTGGCCTTTTCAGCTGGCTAGCAGTGGCAAGAGCAAGGGAATGCCTTCTTGAGGAGCACTGCAGAGCTCGCCATCCTCATCCCCTGCGGAGCCAGTGTCAGCAGCCGTGAGGAATGGGATGCAGAGATGTTGGCGGGGGCGCCGGTGCTTTGGAGCAGCCGCTGGTGCCTTGCCAGGCGCTGGAAGGATCATTGTCCCCCAGGTGGATCAGGCCGGGGGCGTTTTGCCCCTCTGGGAAGGCCCTGAGGTGGCAGCAGGTGGAGGGAGAATCGGGGTTGGGCATCTCCTGGGAGGCGTGAGCAGCCTGCGGGACGAGGAGGCAGGTCTTGCTCACGCGCTCAGGGAATAGCCCATCGCCAGCGACACTGGGGTCAGGAAGGAATTTTCCCCCGGGGCACATTGGCTCTGGTGCCCGGGGGGTTTTTTGCCTTCCTCTGCAGCACTGAGCATGAGCACTTGTCAGGGCTCCTCTGGGCCATTTTGGCTGGGTTACTGCCTGTTGCTCATGCACCACGAAGGTGGCCTCTCATGCCCTGCAGCTGCGGGGAGGAAGGCTTTTTTCCCCCCACGGTGGGCTAGCAAGTGTCCCCGGGGGTTTTTTGCCTTCCTCTGCAGCACTGAGCACGGCCCCTTGCCAGGGCTCCTTTGGGCCGTTTTGGCTAGGTGCCTGCTGCTCCTGTTCCACGAAGACGGCCCTCGTGCCCTGCATGCGGGCGGGAGGACGCTTTCTAGACTCCCAGGGCGCACGCCCAGGGTGGCCCCCGGGGGTTGCTTCTTCTCCTGCGTAGCATTGAGCGCAGCCCCTTGTCAGGGCTCCTCTGGGCCCTTTGGGCTCAGTTCTTGCCCGCTGCTCTTGCACCTCCGAGGCGCCACTCGTGCCCTGGCGCTCCCTGGCTCTTTTGCCCATTGCAGGTTTGGAGCAGGAGCGAGCTCTGCTCTTCCCTTGGCTCCGTTTCCCGAGGTGTTCTTGCTTCTGCAAAACAGCCTGTGCTTGGAAAGGCTGCAGGCTTGCTGCACCATCCGGAGCTGCAGCTTTTCAGCTCTCCCTGCATGCCATCCAAGCGCAGGCCAGGCAGGAGAGCGCTTTTCATGCCTCCCTGGCCAAGAAGCACAGCGGAGCAAGTTTGGGAAGGCAAAAGGGGTGCTTGTCATCGACACGTGTCCTACTTGTCAAAATACCCCAGGGCACCACACCCCTCCTCTTCTCCTCCTTTTCGGTGTGTGGTGGGTACCCATCCTCCTTCTTCAAGTTCTTCTGCACTGCTGAGAAACGAGGGACTGCTTGGCCTGTATTCCTGCTGCTCCTTTCTGCAGCTTTCCTTTGCCAGACTGCAAGGGATGCTTTTTCAAACTAAACTGAAGAACACATCAGCCTGCTCCTGGCTCCACATGCGCATTGTGTTAATGCTTGTGAGCATCGGCTCTGAAAGAGATTCAGCAAAATAGCCTAGAAGAGCCTAAAACAAAAGAAGATCAAATAAAATAATAAAATAATAAAATAAAATACCAAAACAAAATAGAAACACATAAAGCAAGGTAAAATAAAATAAGATAAACCAACATAAAAGATAATAGTAAGAAATAAACCCAAAGAAAATGTAATAAAATCAAATACAATAACATCACATGAAAGAAACGAAACTAAACTAACATCAACCAACAGAACAAGACAGAAAATAAAAGAAAGCCAAATCAAGTAAAATGAAATCAAATCCTGTTCCCACTTGTATCCTTCTTGATTTGTGTCCTCAAAAGTGTTTCTGGAGCTGTAAACCCCCTGGCATTTCAGGCAAATAGTGGTCTCCTTGTTATTCGCCTCATCGTCAGTGCAGGGAATAGAACACAAGTGAAGAGAAGAGAAGGGTTGAGTTGGAAGGGACCTGCAGCGATCCTTCAGGACTGTCTAGCTGAGGTGAAGACGACTAGCAGGTGCAAGACAAAGGCTGAGAGGGCTGCCGTCCCTTTCAGGAAAGGTATTGAGGGTGAAGGCCAAGGGAGGAGAAAAGCTCTTGAGTGCAAGGAAAAAGATGGTCAAGAAGAGAAAACGATTTGGGACTTCTTTCCCAGAAGAAGACCTCACCATAAGCAGGGTAGTAGCAAATGTCCCTTGGTGCATGGGTCAGGAACGGCGAGGCCATCCTGCACGTGCTCTCCGTCTCTGCACAGTTCACGCAGATGGAACCCAAAGCCTTGCTTTCACCTCTGGCATCCCCACAACCAAATGAATGTAGATGGGACCAACAGCCTTCACGACGTAGTCTGAATGTCCAGATGTATTTAGCGGGACGCCCAGCAGCTGTGCCCAGGGCATGGCCAGCAAGGGCAGGGACAGCCCCCTGAGCCTCCTGGGCCCAGGGAGTGCCTCGGGGCCAGCAGCCCAAAGGCCTTCCTGGGAAGGATGCTGGGCGGAGGGCCGGCGGGCGGGGCCGCGCAGGGGGGGCCCCATCACCCCCGTGTCACAGTGCCAGCACCCGGCAACGCAGCAGTCACCATGCCCCGGGGCAGCATAAAAGGGAGCACGCTCCCGCGTCGCGCTGCCATAGCTGGCCTGGGGGCAGCCCCAAGACGTGCGAGAGGAAGTCCTTGAGGAGGCGGTGGAATTACTTGGCGAGGGCTGAGGGAGGAAGGCCGGAGGAGGCTCGACGAGGCTGCTGGAGACGAGAAGAACCACCAAGAGCTGGAGGTTCGCGAGGCTGGCTGGCCTTTTCAGCTGGCTAGCAGTGGCAAGAGCAAGGGAATGCCTTCTTGAGGAGCACTGCAGAGCTCGCCATCCTCATCCCCTGCGGAGCCAGTGTCAGCAGCCGTGAGGAATGGGATGCAGAGATGTTGGCGGGGGCGCCGGTGCTTTGGAGCAGCCGCTGGTGCCTTGCCAGGCGCTGGAAGGATCATTGTCCCCCAGGTGGATCAGGCCGGGGGCGTTTTGCCCCTCTGGGAAGGCCCTGAGGTGGCAGCAGGTGGAGGGAGAATCGGGGTTGGGCATCTCCTGGGAGGCGTGAGCAGCCTGCGGGACGAGGAGGCAGGTCTTGCTCACGCGCTCAGGGAATAGCCCATCGCCAGCGACACTGGGGTCAGGAAGGAATTTTCCCCCGGGGCACATTGGCTCTGGTGCCCGGGGGGTTTTTTGCCTTCCTCTGCAGCACTGAGCATGAGCACTTGTCAGGGCTCCTCTGGGCCATTTTGGCTGGGTTACTGCCTGTTGCTCATGCACCACGAAGGTGGCCTCTCATGCCCTGCAGCTGCGGGGAGGAAGGCTTTTTTCCCCCCACGGTGGGCTAGCAAGTGTCCCCGGGGGTTTTTTGCCTTCCTCTGCAGCACTGAGCACGGCCCCTTGCCAGGGCTCCTTTGGGCCGTTTTGGCTAGGTGCCTGCTGCTCCTGTTCCACGAAGACGGCCCTCGTGCCCTGCATGCGGGCGGGAGGACGCTTTCTAGACTCCCAGGGCGCACGCCCAGGGTGGCCCCCGGGGGTTGCTTCTTCTCCTGCGTAGCATTGAGCGCAGCCCCTTGTCAGGGCTCCTCTGGGCCCTTTGGGCTCAGTTCTTGCCCGCTGCTCTTGCACCTCCGAGGCGCCACTCGTGCCCTGGCGCTCCCTGGCTCTTTTGCCCATTGCAGGTTTGGAGCAGGAGCGAGCTCTGCTCTTCCCTTGGCTCCGTTTCCCGAGGTGTTCTTGCTTCTGCAAAACAGCCTGTGCTTGGAAAGGCTGCAGGCTTGCTGCACCATCCGGAGCTGCAGCTTTTCAGCTCTCCCTGCATGCCATCCAAGCGCAGGCCAGGCAGGAGAGCGCTTTTCATGCCTCCCTGGCCAAGAAGCACAGCGGAGCAAGTTTGGGAAGGCAAAAGGGGTGCTTGTCATCGACACGTGTCCTACTTGTCAAAATACCCCAGGGCACCACACCCCTCCTCTTCTCCTCCTTTTCGGTGTGTGGTGGGTACCCATCCTCCTTCTTCAAGTTCTTCTGCACTGCTGAGAAACGAGGGACTGCTTGGCCTGTATTCCTGCTGCTCCTTTCTGCAGCTTTCCTTTGCCAGACTGCAAGGGATGCTTTTTCAAACTAAACTGAAGAACACATCAGCCTGCTCCTGGCTCCACATGCGCATTGTGTTAATGCTTGTGAGCATCGGCTCTGAAAGAGATTCAGCCAAATAGCCTAGAAGAGCCTAAAACAAAAGAAGATCAAATAAAATAATAAAATAATAAAATAAAATACCAAAACAAAATAGAAACACATAAAGCAAGGTAAAATAAAATAAGATAAACCAACATAAAAGATAATAGTAAGAAATAAACCCAAAGAAAATGTAATAAAATCAAATACAATAACATCACATGAAAGAAACGAAACTAAACTAACATCAACCAACAGAACAAGACAGAAAATAAAAGAAAGCCAAATCAAGTAAAATGAAATCAAATCCTGTTCCCACTTGTATCCTTCTTGATTTGTGTCCTCAAAAGTGTTTCTGGAGCTGTAAACCCCCTGGCATTTCAGGCAAATAGTGGTCTCCTTGTTATTCGCCTCATCGTCAGTGCAGGGAATAGAACACAAGTGAAGAGAAGAGAAGGGTTGAGTTGGAAGGGACCTGCAGCCATCCTTCAGGACTGTCTAGCTGAGGTGAAGACGACTAGCAGGTGCAAGACAAAGGCTGAGAGGGCTGCCGTCCCTTTCAGGAAAGGTATTGAGGGTGAAGGCCAAGGGAGGAGAAAAGCTCTTGAGTGCAAGGAAAAAGATGGTCAAGAAGAGAAAACGATTTGGGACTTCTTTCCCAGAAGAAGACCTCACCATAAGCAGGGTAGTAGCAAATGTCCCTTGGTGCATGGGTCAGGAACGGCGAGGCCATCCTGCACGTGCTCTCCGTCTCTGCACAGTTCACGCCGAGGGAACCCAAAGCCTTGCTTTCACCTCTGGCATCCCCACAACCAAATGAATGTAGATGGGACCAACAGCCTTCACGACGTAGTCTGAATGTGCAGATGTATTTAGCGGGACGCCCAGCAGCTGTGCCCAGGGCATGGCCAGCAAGGGCAGGGACAGCCCCCTGAGCCTCCTGGGCCCAGGGAGTGCCTCGGGGCCAGCAGCCCAAAGGCCTTCCTGGGAAGGATGCTGGGCGGAGGGCCGGCGGGCGGGGCCGCGCAGGGGGGGCCCCGTCACCCCTGTGTCACAGTGCCAGCACCCGGCAACGCAGCAGTCACCATGCCCCGGGGCAGCATAAAAGGGAGCACGCTCCCGCGTCGCGCTGCCATAGCTGGCCTGGGGGCAGCCCCAAGACGTGCGAGAGGAAGTCCTTGAGGAGGCGGTGGAATTCCTTGGCGAGGGCTGAGGGAGGAAGGCCGGAGGAGGCTCGACAAGGCTGCTGGAGACGAGAAGAACCACCAACAGCTGGAGGTTCGCGAGGCTGGCTGGCCTTTTCAGCTGGCTAGCAGTGGCAAGAGCAAGGGAATGCCTTCTTGAGGAGCACTGCAGAGCTCGCCATCCTCATCCCCTGCGGAGCCAGTGTCAGCAGCCGTGAGGAATGGGATGCAGAGATGTTGGCGGGGGCGCCGGTGCTTTGGAGCAGCCGCTGGTGCCTTGCCAGGCGCTGGAAGGATCGTTGTCCCCCAGGTGGATCAGGCCGGGGGCGTTTTGCCCCTCTGGGAAGGCCCTGAGGTGGCAGCAGGTGGAGGGAGAATCGGGGTTGGGCATCTCCTGGGAGGTGTGAGCAGCCTGCGGGACGAGGAGGCAGGTCTTGCTCACGCGCTCAGGGAATAGCCCATCGCCGGCGACACTGGGGTCAGGAAGGAATTTTCCCCCGGGGCACATTGGCTCTGGTGCCCGGGGGGTTTTTTGCCTTCCTCTGCAGCACTGAGCATGAGCACTTGTCAGGGCTCCTCTGGGCCATTTTGGCTGGGTTACTGCCTGTTGCTCATGCACCACGAAGGTGGCCTCTCATGCCCTGCAGCTGCGGGGAGGAAGGCTTTTTTCCCCCCACGGTGGGCTAGCAAGTGTCCCCGGGGGTTTTTTGCCTTCCTCTGCAGCACTGAGCACGGCCCCTTGCCAGGGCTCCTTTGGGCCGTTTTGGCTAGGTGCCTGCTGCTCCTGTTCCACGAAGACGGCCCTCGTGCCCTGCATGCGGGCGGGAGGACGCTTTCTAGACTCCCAGGGCGCACGCCCAGGGTGGCCCCCGGGGGTTGCTTCTTCTCCTGCGTAGCATTGAGCGCAGCCCCTTGTCAGGGCTCCTCTGGGCCCTTTGGGCTCAGTTCTTGCCCGCTGCTCTTGCACCTCCGAGGCGCCACTCGTGCCCTGGCGCTCCCTGGCTCTTTTGCCCATTGCAGGTTTGGAGCAGGAGCGAGCTCTGCTCTTCCCTTGGCTCCGTTTCCCGAGGTGTTCTTGCTTCTGCAAAACAGCCTGTGCTTGGAAAGGCTGCAGGCTTGCTGCACCATCCGGAGCTGCAGCTTTTCAGCTCTCCCTGCATGCCATCCAAGCGCAGGCCAGGCAGGAGAGCGCTTTTCATGCCTCCCTGGCCAAGAAGCACAGCGGAGCAAGTTTGGGAAGGCAAAAGGGGTGCTTGTCATCGACACGTGTCCTACTTGTCAAAATACCCCAGGGCACCACACCCCTCCTCTTCTCCTCCTTTTCGGTGTGTGGTGGGTACCCATCCTCCTTCTTCAAGTTCTTCTGCACTGCTGAGAAACGAGGGACTGCTTGGCCTGTATTCCTGCTGCTCCTTTCTGCAGCTTTCCTTTGCCAGACTGCAAGGGATGCTTTTTCAAACTAAACTGAAGAACACATCAGCCTGCTCCTGGCTCCACATGCGCATTGTGTTAATGCTTGTGAGCATCGGCTCTGAAAGAGATTCAGCAAAATAGCCTAGAAGAGCCTAAAACAAAAGAAGATCAAATAAAATAATAAAATAATAAAATAAAATACCAAAACAAAATAGAAACACATAAAGCAAGGTAAAATAAAATAAGATAAACCAACATAAAAGATAATAGTAAGAAATAAACCCAAAGAAAATGTAATAAAATCAAATACAATAACATCACATGAAAGAAACGAAACTAAACTAACATCAACCAACAGAACAAGACAGAAAATAAAAGAAAGCCAAATCAAGTAAAATGAAATCAAATCCTGTTCCCACTTGTATCCTTCTTGATTTGTGTCCTCAAAAGTGTTTCTGGAGCTGTAAACCCCCTGGCATTTCAGGCAAATAGTGGTCTCCTTGTTATTCGCCTCATCGTCAGTGCAGGGAATAGAACACAAGTGAAGAGAAGAGAAGGGTTGAGTTGGAAGGGACCTGCAGCGATCCTTCAGGACTGTCTAGCTGAGGTGAAGACGACTAGCAGGTGCAAGACAAAGGCTGAGAGGGCTGCCGTCCCTTTCAGGAAAGGTATTGAGGGTGAAGGCCAAGGGAGGAGAAAAGCTCTTGAGTGCAAGGAAAAAGATGGTCAAGAAGAGAAAACGATTTGGGACTTCTTTCCCAGAAGAAGACCTCACCATAAGCAGGGTAGTAGCAAATGTCCCTTGGTGCATGGGTCAGGAACGGCGAGGCCATCCTGCACGTGCTCTCCGTCTCTGCACAGTTCACGCAGATGGAACCCAAAGCCTTGCTTTCACCTCTGGCATCCCCACAACCAAATGAATGTAGATGGGACCAACAGCCTTCACGACGTAGTCTGAATGTCCAGATGTATTTAGCGGGACGCCCAGCAGCTGTGCCCAGGGCATGGCCAGCAAGGGCAGGGACAGCCCCCTGAGCCTCCTGGGCCCAGGGAGTGCCTCGGGGCCAGCAGCCCAAAGGCCTTCCTGGGAAGGATGCTGGGCGGAGGGCCGGCGGGCGGGGCCGCGCAGGGGGGGCCCCGTCACCCCCGTGTCACAGTGCCAGCAGCCGGCAACGCAGCAGTCACCATGCCCCGGGGCAGCATAAAAGGGAGCACGCTCCCGCGTCGCGCTGCCATAGCTGGCCTGGGGGCAGCCCCAAGACGTGCGAGAGGAAGTCCTTGAGGAGGCGGTGGAATTCCTTGGCGAGGGCTGAGGGAGGAAGGCCGGAGGAGGCTCGACGAGGCTGCTGGAGACGAGAAGAACCACCAACAGCTGGAGGTTCGCGAGGCTGGCTGGCCTTTTCAGCTGGCTAGCAGTGGCAAGAGCAAGGGAATGCCTTCTTGAGGAGCACTGCAGAGCTCGCCATCCTCATCCCCTGCGGAGCCAGTGTCAGCAGCCGTGAGGAATGGGATGCAGAGATGTTGGCGGGGGCGCTGGTGCTTTGGAGCAGCCGCTGGTGCCTTGCCAGGCGCTGGAAGGATCGTTGTCCCCCAGGTGGATCAGGCCGGGGGCGTTTTGCCCCTCTGGGAAGGCCCTGAGGTGGCAGCAGGTGGAGGGAGAATCGGGGTTGGGCATCTCCTGGGAGGTGTGAGCAGCCTGCGGGACGAGGAGGCAGGTCTTGCTCACGCGCTCAGGGAATAGCCCATCGCCGGCGACGCTGGGGTCAGGAAGGAATTTTCCCCCGGGGCACATTGGCTCTGGTGCCCGGGGGGTTTTTTGCCTTCCTCTGCAGCACTGAGCATGAGCACTTGTCAGGGCTCCTCTGGGCCATTTTGGCTGGGTTACTGCCTGTTGCTCATGCACCACGAAGGTGGCCTCTCATGCCCTGCAGCTGCGGGGAGGAAGGCTTTTTTCCCCCCACGGTGGGCTAGCAAGTGTCCCCGGGGGTTTTTTGCCTTCCTCTGCAGCACTGAGCACGGCCCCTTGCCAGGGCTCCTTTGGGCCGTTTTGGCTAGGTGCCTGCTGCTCCTGTTCCACGAAGACGGCCCTCGTGCCCTGCATGCGGGCGGGAGGACGCTTTCTAGACTCCCAGGGCGCACGCCCAGGGTGGCCCCCGGGGGTTGCTTCTTCTCCTGCGTAGCATTGAGCGCAGCCCCTTGTCAGGGCTCCTCTGGGCCCTTTGGGCTCAGTTCTTGCCCGCTGCTCTTGCACCTCCGAGGCGCCACTCGTGCCCTGGCGCTCCCTGGCTCTTTTGCCCATTGCAGGTTTGGAGCAGGAGCGAGCTCTGCTCTTCCCTTGGCTCCGTTTCCCGAGGTGTTCTTGCTTCTGCAAAACAGCCTGTGCTTGGAAAGGCTGCAGGCTTGCTGCACCATCCGGAGCTGCAGCTTTTCAGCTCTCCCTGCATGCCATCCAAGCGCAGGCCAGGCAGGAGAGCGCTTTTCATGCCTCCCTGGCCAAGAAGCACAGCGGAGCAAGTTTGGGAAGGCAAAAGGGGTGCTTGTCATCGACACGTGTCCTACTTGTCAAAATACCCCAGGGCACCACACCCCTCCTCTTCTCCTCCTTTTCGGTGTGTGGTGGGTACCCATCCTCCTTCTTCAAGTTCTTCTGCACTGCTGAGAAACGAGGGACTGCTTGGCCTGTATTCCTGCTGCTCCTTTCTGCAGCTTTCCTTTGCCAGACTGCAAGGGATGCTTTTTCAAACTAAACTGAAGAACACATCAGCCTGCTCCTGGCTCCACATGCGCATTGTGTTAATGCTTGTGAGCATCGGCTCTGAAAGAGATTCAGCAAAATAGCCTAGAAGAGCCTAAAACAAAAGAAGATCAAATAAAATAATAAAATAATAAAATAAAATACCAAAACAAAATAGAAACACATAAAGCAAGGTAAAATAAAATAAGATAAACCAACATAAAAGATAATAGTAAGAAATAAACCCAAAGAAAATGTAATAAAATCAAATACAATAACATCACATGAAAGAAACGAAACTAAACTAACATCAACCAACAGAACAAGACAGAAAATAAAAGAAAGCCAAATCAAGTAAAATGAAATCAAATCCTGTTCCCACTTGTATCCTTCTTGATTTGTGTCCTCAAAAGTGTTTCTGGAGCTGTAAACCCCCTGGCATTTCAGGCAACTAGTGGTCTCCTTGTTATTCGCCTCATCGTCAGTGCAGGGAATAGAACACAAGTGAAGAGAAGAGAAGGGTTGAGTTGGAAGGGACCTGCAGCGATCCTTCAGGACTGTCTAGCTGAGGTGAAGACGACTAGCAGGTGCAAGACAAAGGCTGAGAGGGCTGCCGTCCCTTTCAGGAAAGGTATTGAGGGTGAAGGCCAAGGGAGGAGAAAAGCTCTGGAGTGCAAGGAAAAAGATGGTCAAGAAGAGAAAACGATTTGGGACTTCTTTCCCAGAAGAAGACCTCACCATAAGCAGGGTAGTAGCAAATGTCCCTTGGTGCATGGGTCAGGAACGGCGAGGCCATCCTGCACGTGCTCTCCGTCTCTGCACAGTTCACGCAGATGGAACCCAAAGCCTTGCTTTCACCTCTGGCATCCCCACAACCAAATGAATGTAGATGGGACCAACAGCCTTCACGACGTAGTCTGAATGTCCAGATGTATTTAGCGGGACGCCCAGCAGCTGTGCCCAGGGCATGGCCAGCAAGGGCAGGGACAGCCCCCTGAGCCTCCTGGGCCCAGGGAGTGCCTCGGGGCCAGCAGCCCAAAGGCCTTCCTGGGAAGGATGCTGGGCGGAGGGCCGGCGGGCGGGGCCGCGCAGGGGGGGCCCCGTCACCCCCGTGTCACAGTGCCAGCAGCCGGCAACGCAGCAGTCACCATGCCCCGGGGCAGCATAAAAGGGAGCACGCTCCCGCGTCGCGCTGCCATAGCTGGCCTGGGGGCAGCCCCAAGACGTGCGAGAGGAAGTCCTTGAGGAGGCGGTGGAATTCCTTGGCGAGGGCTGAGGGAGGAAGGCCGGAGGAGGCTCGACGAGGCTGCTGGAGACGAGAAGAACCACCAACAGCTGGAGGTTCGCGAGGCTGGCTGGCCTTTTCAGCTGGCTAGCAGTGGCAAGAGCAAGGGAATGCCTTCTTGAGGAGCACTGCAGAGCTCGCCATCCTCATCCCCTGCGGAGCCAGTGTCAGCAGCCGTGAGGAATGGGATGCAGAGATGTTGGCGGGGGCGCCGGTGCTTTGGAGCAGCCGCTGGTGCCTTGCCAGGCGCTGGAAGGATCGTTGTCCCCCAGGTGGATCAGGCCGGGGGCGTTTTGCCCCTCTGGGAAGGCCCTGAGGTGGCAGCAGGTGGAGGGAGAATCGGGGTTGGGCATCTCCTGGGAGGTGTGAGCAGCCTGCGGGACGAGGAGGCAGGTCTTGCTCACGCGCTCAGGGAATAGCCCATCGCCGGCGACGCTGGGGTCAGGAAGGAATTTTCCCCCGGGGCACATTGGCTCTGGTGCCCGGGGGGTTTTTTGCCTTCCTCTGCAGCACTGAGCATGAGCACTTGTCAGGGCTCCTCTGGGCCATTTTGGCTGGGTTACTGCCTGTTGCTCATGCACCACGAAGGTGGCCTCTCATGCCCTGCAGCTGCGGGGAGGAAGGCTTTTTTCCCCCCACGGTGGGCTAGCAAGTGTCCCCGGGGGTTTTTTGCCTTCCTCTGCAGCACTGAGCACGGCCCCTTGCCAGGGCTCCTTTGGGCCGTTTTGGCTAGGTGCCTGCTGCTCCTGTTCCACGAAGACGGCCCTCGTGCCCTGCATGCGGGCGGGAGGACGCTTTCTAGACTCCCAGGGCGCACGCCCAGGGTGGCCCCCGGGGGTTGCTTCTTCTCCTGCGTAGCATTGAGCGCAGCCCCTTGTCAGGGCTCCTCTGGGCCCTTTGGGCTCAGTTCTTGCCCGCTGCTCTTGCACCTCCGAGGCGCCACTCGTGCCCTGGTGCTCCCTGGCTCTTTTGCCCATTGCAGGTTTGGAGCAGGAGCGAGCTCTGCTCTTCCCTTGGCTCCGTTTCCCGAGGTGTTCTTGCTTCTGCAAAACAGCCTGTGCTTGGAAAGGCTGCAGGCTTGCTGCACCATCCGGAGCTGCAGCTTTTCAGCTCTCCCTGCATGCCATCCAAGCGCAGGCCAGGCAGGAGAGCGCTTTTCATGCCTCCCTGGCCAAGAAGCACAGCGGAGCAAGTTTGGGAAGGCAAAAGGGGTGCTTGTCATCGACACGTGTCCTACTTGTCAAAATACCCCAGGGCACCACACCCCTCCTCTTCTCCTCCTTTTCGGTGTGTGGTGGGTACCCATCCTCCTTCTTCAAGTTCTTCTGCACTGCTGAGAAACGAGGGACTGCTTGGCCTGTATTCCTGCTGCTCCTTTCTGCAGCTTTCCTTTGCCAGACTGCAAGGGATGCTTTTTCAAACTAAACTGAAGAACACATCAGCCTGCTCCTGGCTCCACATGCGCATTGTGTTAATGCTTGTGAGCATCGGCTCTGAAAGAGATTCAGCAAAATAGCCTAGAAGAGCCTAAAACAAAAGAAGATCAAATAAAATAATAAAATAATAAAATAAAATACCAAAACAAAATAGAAACACATAAAGCAAGGTAAAATAAAATAAGATAAACCAACATAAAAGATAATAGTAAGAAATAAACCCAAAGAAAATGTAATAAAATCAAATACAATAACATCACATGAAAGAAACGAAACTAAACTAACATCAACCAACAGAACAAGACAGAAAATAAAAGAAAGCCAAATCAAGTAAAATGAAATCAAATCCTGTTCCCACTTGTATCCTTCTTGATTTGTGTCCTCAAAAGTGTTTCTGGAGCTGTAAACCCCCTGGCATTTCAGGCAAATAGTGGTCTCCTTGTTATTCGCCTCATCGTCAGTGCAGGGAATAGAACACAAGTGAAGAGAAGAGAAGGGTTGAGTTGGAAGGGACCTGCAGCCATCCTTCAGGACTGTCTAGCTGAGGTGAAGACGACTAGCAGGTGCAAGACAAAGGCTGAGAGGGCTGCCGTCCCTTTCAGGAAAGGTATTGAGGGTGAAGGCCAAGGGAGGAGAAAAGCTCTTGAGTGCAAGGAAAAAGATGGTCAAGAAGAGAAAACGATTTGGGACTTCTTTCCCAGAAGAAGACCTCACCATAAGCAGGGTAGTAGCAAATGTCCCTTGGTGCATGGGTCAGGAACGGCGAGGCCATCCTGCACGTGCTCTCCGTCTCTGCACAGTTCACGCCGAGGGAACCCAAAGCCTTGCTTTCACCTCTGGCATCCCCACAACCAAATGAATGTAGATGGGACCAACAGCCTTCACGACGTAGTCTGAATGTCCAGATGTATTTAGCGGGACGCCCAGCAGCTGTGCCCAGGGCATGGCCAGCAAGGGCAGGGACAGCCCCCTGAGCCTCCTGGGCCCAGGGAGTGCCTCGGGGCCAGCAGCCCAAAGGCCTTCCTGGGAAGGATGCTGGGCGGAGGGCCGGCGGGCGGGGCCGCGCAGGGGGGGCCCCGTCACCCCCGTGTCACAGTGCCAGCAGCCGGCAACGCAGCAGTCACCATGCCCCGGGGCAGCATAAAAGGGAGCACGCTCCCGCGTCGCGCTGCCATAGCTGGCCTGGGGGCAGCCCCAAGACGTGCGAGAGGAAGTCCTTGAGGAGGCGGTGGAATTCCTTGGCGAGGGCTGAGGGAGGAAGGCCGGAGGAGGCTCGACGAGGCTGCTGGAGACGAGAAGAACCACCAACAGCTGGAGGTTCGCGAGGCTGGCTGGCCTTTTCAGCTGGCTAGCAGTGGCAAGAGCAAGGGAATGCCTTCTTGAGGAGCACTGCAGAGCTCGCCATCCTCATCCCCTGCGGAGCCAGTGTCAGCCGCCGTGAGGAATGGGATGCAGAGATGTTGGCGGGGGCGCCGGTGCTTTGGAGCAGCCGCTGGTGCCTTGCCAGGCGCTGGAAGGATCGTTGTCCCCCAGGTGGATCAGGCCGGGGGCGTTTTGCCCCTCTGGGAAGGCCCTGAGGTGGCAGCAGGTGGAGGGAGAATCGGGGTTGGGCATCTCCTGGGAGGTGTGAGCAGCCTGCGGGACGAGGAGGCAGGTCTTGCTCACGCGCTCAGGGAATAGCCCATCGCCGGCGACGCTGGGGTCAGGAAGGAATTTTCCCCCGGGGCACATTGGCTCTGGTGCCCGGGGGGTTTTTTGCCTTCCTCTGCAGCACTGAGCATGAGCACTTGTCAGGGCTCCTCTGGGCCATTTTGGCTGGGTTACTGCCTGTTGCTCATGCACCACGAAGGTGGCCTCTCATGCCCTGCAGCTGCGGGGAGGAAGGCTTTTTTCCCCCCACGGTGGGCTAGCAAGTGTCCCCGGGGGTTTTTTGCCTTCCTCTGCAGCACTGAGCACGGCCCCTTGCCAGGGCTCCTTTGGGCCGTTTTGGCTAGGTGCCTGCTGCTCCTGTTCCACGAAGACGGCCCTCGTGCCCTGCATGCGGGCGGGAGGACGCTTTCTAGACTCCCAGGGCGCACGCCCAGGGTGGCCCCCGGGGGTTGCTTCTTCTCCTGCGTAGCATTGAGCGCAGCCCCTTGTCAGGGCTCCTCTGGGCCCTTTGGGCTCAGTTCTTGCCCGCTGCTCTTGCACCTCCGAGGCGCCACTCGTGCCCTGGCGCTCCCTGGCTCTTTTGCCCATTGCAGGTTTGGAGCAGGAGCGAGCTCTGCTCTTCCCTTGGCTCCGTTTCCCGAGGTGTTCTTGCTTCTGCAAAACAGCCTGTGCTTGGAAAGGCTGCAGGCTTGCTGCACCATCCGGAGCTGCAGCTTTTCAGCTCTCCCTGCATGCCATCCAAGCGCAGGCCAGGCAGGAGAGCGCTTTTCATGCCTCCCTGGCCAAGAAGCACAGCGGAGCAAGTTTGGGAAGGCAAAAGGGGTGCTTGTCATCGACACGTGTCCTACTTGTCAAAATACCCCAGGGCACCACACCCCTCCTCTTCTCCTCCTTTTCGGTGTGTGGTGGGTACCCATCCTCCTTCTTCAAGTTCTTCTGCACTGCTGAGAAACGAGGGACTGCTTGGCCTGTATTCCTGCTGCTCCTTTCTGCAGCTTTCCTTTGCCAGACTGCAAGGGATGCTTTTTCAAACTAAACTGAAGAACACATCAGCCTGCTCCTGGCTCCACATGCGCATTGTGTTAATGCTTGTGAGCATCGGCTCTGAAAGAGATTCAGCAAAATAGCCTAGAAGAGCCTAAAACAAAAGAAGATCAAATAAAATAAAATAAAATAATAAAATACCAAAACAAAATAGAAACACATAAAGCAAGGTAAAATAAAATAAGATAAACCAACATAAAAGATAATAGTAAGAAATAAACCCAAAGAAAATGTAATAAAATCAAATACAATAACATCACATGAAAGAAACGAAACTAAACTAACATCAACCAACAGAACAAGACAGAAAATAAAAGAAAGCCAAATCAAGTAAAATGAAATCAAATCCTGTTCCCACTTGTATCCTTCTTGATTTGTGTCCTCAAAAGTGTTTCTGGAGCTGTAAACCCCCTGGCATTTCAGGCAAATAGTGGTCTCCTTGTTATTCGCCTCATCGTCAGTGCAGGGAATAGAACACAAGTGAAGAGAAGAGAAGGGTTGAGTTGGAAGGGACCTGCAGCGATCCTTCAGGACTGTCTAGCTGAGGTGAAGACGACTAGCAGGTGCAAGACAAAGGCTGAGAGGGCTGCCGTCCCTTTCAGGAAAGGTATTGAGGGTGAAGGCCAAGGGAGGAGAAAAGCTCTGGAGTGCAAGGAAAAAGATGGTCAAGAAGAGAAAACGATTTGGGACTTCTTTCCCAGAAGAAGACCTCACCATAAGCAGGGTAGTAGCAAATGTCCCTTGGTGCATGGGTCAGGAACGGCGAGGCCATCCTGCACGTGCTCTCCGTCTCTGCACAGTTCACGCCGAGGGAACCCAAAGCCTTGCTTTCACCTCTGGCATCCCCACAACCAAATGAATGTAGATGGGACCAACAGCCTTCACGACGTAGTCTGAATGTCCAGATGTATTTAGCGGGACGCCCAGCAGCTGTGCCCAGGGCATGGCCAGCAAGGGCAGGGACAGCCCCCTGAGCCTCCTGGGCCCAGGGAGTGCCTCGGGGCCAGCAGCCCAAAGGCCTTCCTGGGAAGGATGCTGGGCGGAGGGCCGGCGGGCGGGGCCGCGCAGGGGGGGCCCCGTCACCCCCGTGTCACAGTGCCAGCACCCGGCAACGCAGCAGTCACCGTGCCCCGGGGCAGCATAAAAGGGAGCACGCTCCCGCGTCGCGCTGCCATAGCTGGCCTGGGGGCAGCCCCAAGACGTGCGAGAGGAAGTCCTTGAGGAGGCGGTGGAATTCCTTGGCGAGGGCTGAGGGAGGAAGGCCGGAGGAGGCTCGACGAGGCTGCTGGAGACGAGAAGAACCACCAACAGCTGGAGGTTCGCGAGGCTGGCTGGCCTTTTCAGCTGGCTAGCAGTGGCAAGAGCAAGGGAATGCCTTCTTGAGGAGCACTGCAGAGCTCGCCATCCTCATCCCCTGCGGAGCCAGTGTCAGCAGCCGTGAGGAATGGGATGCAGAGGTGTTGGCGGGGGCGCCGGTGCTTTGGAGCAGCCGCTGGTGCCTTGCCAGGCGCTGGAAGGATCGTTGTCCCCCAGGTGGATCAGGCCGGGGGCGTTTTGCCCCTCTGGGAAGGCCCTGAGGTGGCAGCAGGTGGAGGGAGAATCGGGGTTGGGCATCTCCTGGGAGGCGTGAGCAGCCTGCGGGACGAGGAGGCAGGTCTTGCTCACGCGCTCAGGGAATAGCCCATCGCCGGCGACGCTGGGGTCAGGAAGGAATTTTCCCCCGGGGCACATTGGCTCTGGTGCCCGGGGGGTTTTTTGCCTTCCTCTGCAGCACTGAGCATGAGCACTTGTCAGGGCTCCTCTGGGCCATTTTGGCTGGGTTACTGCCTGTTGCTCATGCACCACGAAGGTGGCCTCTCATGCCCTGCAGCTGCGGGGAGGAAGGCTTTTTTCCCCCCACGGTGGGCTAGCAAGTGTCCCCGGGGGTTTTTTGCCTTCCTCTGCAGCACTGAGCACGGCCCCTTGCCAGGGCTCCTTTGGGCCGTTTTGGCTAGGTGCCTGCTGCTCCTGTTCCACGAAGACGGCCCTCGTGCCCTGCATGCGGGCGGGAGGACGCTTTCTAGACTCCCAGGGCGCACGCCCAGGGTGGCCCCCGGGGGTTGCTTCTTCTCCTGCGTAGCATTGAGCGCAGCCCCTTGTCAGGGCTCCTCTGGGCCCTTTGGGCTCAGTTCTTGCCCGCTGCTCTTGCACCTCCGAGGCGCCACTCGTGCCCTGGCGCTCCCTGGCTCTTTTGCCCATTGCAGGTTTGGAGCAGGAGCGAGCTCTGCTCTTCCCTTGGCTCCGTTTCCCGAGGTGTTCTTGCTTCTGCAAAACAGCCTGTGCTTGGAAAGGCTGCAGGCTTGCTGCACCATCCGGAGCTGCAGCTTTTCAGCTCTCCCTGCATGCCATCCAAGCGCAGGCCAGGCAGGAGAGCGCTTTTCATGCCTCCCTGGCCAAGAAGCACAGCGGAGCAAGTTTGGGAAGGCAAAAGGGGTGCTTGTCATCGACACGTGTCCTACTTGTCAAAATACCCCAGGGCACCACACCCCTCCTCTTCTCCTCCTTTTCGGTGTGTGGTGGGTACCCATCCTCCTTCTTCAAGTTCTTCTGCACTGCTGAGAAACGAGGGACTGCTTGGCCTGTATTCCTGCTGCTCCTTTCTGCAGCTTTCCTTTGCCAGACTGCAAGGGATGCTTTTTCAAACTAAACTGAAGAACACATCAGCCTGCTCCTGGCTCCACATGCGCATTGTGTTAATGCTTGTGAGCATCGGCTCTGAAAGAGATTCAGCCAAAATAGCCTAGAAGAGCCTAAAACAAAAGAAGATTAAATAAAATAATAAAATAATAAAATACCAAAACAAAATAGAAACACATAAAGCAAGGTAAAATAAAATAAGATAAACCAACATAAAAGATAATAGTAAGAAATAAACCCAAAGAAAATGTAATAAAATCAAATACAATAACATCACATGAAAGAAACGAAACTAAACTAACATCAACCAACAGAACAAGACAGAAAATAAAAGAAAGCCAAATCAAGTAAAATGAAATCAAATCCTGTTCCCACTTGTATCCTTCTTGATTTGTGTCCTCAAAAGTGTTTCTGGAGCTGTAAACCCCCTGGCATTTCAGGCAAATAGTGGTCTCCTTGTTATTCGCCTCATCGTCAGTGCAGGGAATAGAACACAAGTGAAGAGAAGAGAAGGGTTGAGTTGGAAGGGACCTGCAGCGATCCTTCAGGACTGTCTAGCTGAGGTGAAGACGACTAGCAGGTGCAAGACAAAGGCTGAGAGGGCTGCCGTCCCTTTCAGGAAAGGTATTGAGGGTGAAGGCCAAGGGAGGAGAAAAGCTCTGGAGTGCAAGGAAAAAGATGGTCAAGAAGAGAAAACGATTTGGGACTTCTTTCCCAGAAGAAGACCTCACCATAAGCAGGGTAGTAGCAAATGTCCCTTGGTGCATGGGTCAGGAACGGCGAGGCCATCCTGCACGTGCTCTCCGTCTCTGCACAGTTCACGCAGAGGGAACCCAAAGCCTTGCTTTCACCTCTGGCATCCCCACAACCAAATGAATGTAGATGGGACCAACAGCCTTCACGACGTAGTCTGAATGTGCAGATGTATTTAGCGGGACGCCCAGCAGCTGTGCCCAGGGCATGGCCAGCAAGGGCAGGGACAGCCCCCTGAGCCTCCTGGGCCCAGGGAGTGCCTCGGGGCCAGCAGCCCAAAGGCCTTCCTGGGAAGGATGCTGGGCGGAGGGCCGGCGGGCGGGGCCGCGCAGGGGGGGCCCCGTCACCCCCGTGTCACAGTGCCAGCACCCGGCAACGCAGCAGTCACCATGCCCCGGGGCAGCATAAAAGGGAGCACGCTCCCGCGTCGCGCTGCCATAGCTGGCCTGGGGGCAGCCCCAAGACGTGCGAGAGGAAGTCCTTGAGGAGGCGGTGGAATTCCTTGGCGAGGGCTGAAGGAGGAAGGCCGGAGGAGGCTCGACGAGGCTGCTGGAGACGAGAAGAACCACCAAGAGCTGGAGGTTCGCGAGGCTGGCTGGCCTTTTCAGCTGGCTAGCAGTGGCAAGAGCAAGGGAATGCCTTCTTGAGGAGCACTGCAGAGCTCGCCATCCTCATCCCCTGCGGAGCCAGTGTCAGCAGCCGTGAGGAATGGGATGCAGAGATGTTGGCGGGGGTGCCGGTGCTTTGGAGCAGCCGCTGGTGCCTTGCCAGGCGCAGGAAGGATCGTTGTCCCCCAGGTGGATCAGGCCGGGGGCGTTTTGCCCCTCTGGGAAGGCCCTGAGGTGGCAGCAGGTGGAGGGAGAATCGGGGTTGGGCATCTCCTGGGAGGCGTGAGCAGCCTGCGGGACGAGGAGGCAGGTCTTGCTCACGCGCTCAGGGAATAGCCCATCGCCGGCGACGCTGGGGTCAGGAAGGAATTTTCCCCCGGGGCACATTGGCTCTGGTGCCCGGGGGGTTTTTTGCCTTCCTCTGCAGCACTGAGCATGAGCACTTGTCAGGGCTCCTCTGGGCCATTTTGGCTGGGTTACTGCCTGTTGCTCATGCACCACGAAGGTGGCCTCTCATGCCCTGCAGCTGCGGGGAGGAAGGCTTTTTTCCCCCCACGGTGGGCTAGCAAGTGTCCCCGGGGGTTTTTTGCCTTCCTCTGCAGCACTGAGCACGGCCCCTTGCCAGGGCTCCTTTGGGCCGTTTTGGCTAGGTGCCTGCTGCTCCTGTTCCACGAAGACGGCCCTCGTGCCCCGCATGCGGGCGGGAGGACGCTTTCTAGACTCCCAGGGCGCACGCCCAGGGTGGCCCCCGGGGGTTGCTTCTTCTCCTGCGTAGCATTGAGCGCAGCCCCTTGTCAGGGCTCCTCTGGGCCCTTTGGGCTCAGTTCTTGCCCGCTGCTCTTGCACCTCCGAGGCGCCACTCGTGCCCTGGCGCTCCCTGGCTCTTTTGCCCATTGCAGGTTTGGAGCAGGAGCGAGCTCTGCTCTTCCCTTGGCTCCGTTTCCCGAGGTGTTCTTGCTTCTGCAAAACAGCCTGTGCTTGGAAAGGCTGCAGGCTTGCTGCACCATCCGGAGCTGCAGCTTTTCAGCTCTCCCTGCATGCCATCCAAGCGCAGGCCAGGCAGGAGAGCGCTTTTCATGCCTCCCTGGCCAAGAAGCACAGCGGAGCAAGTTTGGGAAGGCAAAAGGGGTGCTTGTCATCGACACGTGTCCTACTTGTCAAAATACCCCAGGGCACCACACCCCTCCTCTTCTCCTCCTTTTCGGTGTGTGGTGGGTACCCATCCTCCTTCTTCAAGTTCTTCTGCACTGCTGAGAAACGAGGGACTGCTTGGCCTGTATTCCTGCTGCTCCTTTCTGCAGCTTTCCTTTGCCAGACTGCAAGGGATGCTTTTTCAAACTAAACTGAAGAACACATCAGCCTGCTCCTGGCTCCACATGCGCATTGTGTTAATGCTTGTGAGCATCGGCTCTGAAAGAGATTCAGCCAAAATAGCCTAGAAGAGCCTAAAACAAAAGAAGATTAAATAAAATAATAAAATAATAAAATAAAATACCAAAACAAAATAGAAACACATAAAGCAAGGTAAAATAAAATAAGATAAACCAACATAAAAGATAATAGTAAGAAATAAACCCAAAGAAAATGTAATAAAATCAAATACAATAACATCACATGAAAGAAACGAAACTAAACTAACATCAACCAACAGAACAAGACAGAAAATAAAAGAAAGCCAAATCAAGTAAAATGAAATCAAATCCTGTTCCCACTTGTATCCTTCTTGATTTGTGTCCTCAAAAGTGTTTCTGGAGCTGTAAACCCCCTGGCATTTCAGGCAAATAGTGGTCTCCTTGTTATTCGCCTCATCGTCAGTGCAGGGAATAGAACACAAGTGAAGAGAAGAGAAGGGTTGAGTTGGAAGGGACCTGCAGCGATCCTTCAGGACTGTCTAGCTGAGGTGAAGACGACTAGCAGGTGCAAGACAAAGGCTGAGAGGGCTGCCGTCCCTTTCAGGAAAGGTATTGAGGGTGAAGGCCAAGGGAGGAGAAAAGCTCTGGAGTGCAAGGAAAAAGATGGTCAAGAAGAGAAAACGATTTGGGACTTCTTTCCCAGAAGAAGACCTCACCATAAGCAGGGTAGTAGCAAATGTCCCTTGGTGCATGGGTCAGGAACGGCGAGGCCATCCTGCACGTGCTCTCCGTCTCTGCACAGTTCACGCCGAGGGAACCCAAAGCCTTGCTTTCACCTCTGGCATCCCCACAACCAAATGAATGTAGATGGGACCAACAGCCTTCACGACGTAGTCTGAATGTCCAGATGTATTTAGCGGGACGCCCAGCAGCTGTGCCCAGGGCATGGCCAGCAAGGGCAGGGACAGCCCCCTGAGCCTCCTGGGCCCAGGGAGTGCCTCGGGGCCAGCAGCCCAAAGGCCTTCCTGGGAAGGATGCTGGGCGGAGGGCCGGCGGGCGGGGCCGCGCAGGGGGGGCCCCGTCACCCCCGTGTCACAGTGCCAGCACCCGGCAACGCAGCAGTCACCATGCCCCGGGGCAGCATAAAAGGGAGCACGCTCCCGCGTCGCGCTGCCATAGCTGGCCTGGGGGCAGCCCCAAGACGTGCGAGAGGAAGTCCTTGAGGAGGCGGTGGAATTCCTTGGCGAGGGCTGAGGGAGGAAGGCCGGAGGAGGCTCGACGAGGCTGCTGGAGACGAGAAGAACCACCAAGAGCTGGAGGTTCGCGAGGCTGGCTGGCCTTTTCAGCTGGCTAGCAGTGGCAAGAGCAAGGGAATGCCTTCTTGAGGAGCACTGCAGAGCTCGCCATCCTCATCCCCTGCGGAGCCAGTGTCAGCAGCCGTGAGGAATGGGATGCAGAGATGTTGGCGGGGGCGCCGGTGCTTTGGAGCAGCCGCTGGTGCCTTGCCAGGCGCTGGAAGGATCGTTGTCCCCCAGGTGGATCAGGCCGGGGGCGTTTTGCCCCTCTGGGAAGGCCCTGAGGTGGCAGCAGGTGGAGGGAGAATCGGGGTTGGGCATCTCCTGGGAGGCGTGAGCAGCCTGCGGGACGAGGAGGCAGGTCTTGCTCACGCGCTCAGGGAATAGCCCATCGCCGGCGACGCTGGGGTCAGGAAGGAATTTTCCCCCGGGGCACATTGGCTCTGGTGCCCGGGGGGTTTTTTGCCTTCCTCTGCAGCACTGAGCATGAGCACTTGCCAGGGCTCCTTTGGGCCGTTTTGGCTAGGTGCCTGCTGCTCCTGTTCCACGAAGACGGCCCTCGTGCCCCGCATGCGGCCGGGAGGACGTTTTCTAGACTCGCAGGGCGCATGCCCAGGGTGACCCCCGGGGGTTGCCTCTTCTCCTGCGTAGCATTGAGCGCAGCCCCTTGTCAGGGCTCCTCTGGGCCCTTTGGGCTCAGTTCTTGCCCGCTGCTCTTGCACCTCCGAGGCGCCACTCGTGCCCTGGCGCTCCCTGGCTCTTTTGCCCATTGCAGGTTTGGAGCAGGAGCGAGCTCTGCTCTTCCCTTGGCTCCGTTTCCCGAGGTGTTCTTGCTTCTGCAAAACAGCCTGTGCTTGGAAAGGCTGCAGGCTTGCTGCACCATCCGGAGCTGCAGCTTTTCAGCTCTCCCTGCATGCCATCCAAGCGCAGGGCAGGCAGGAGAGCGCTTTTCATGCCTCCCTGGCCAAGAAGCACAGCGGAGCAAGTTTGGGAAGGCAAAAGGGGTGCTTGTCATCGACACGTGTCCTACTTGTCAAAATACCCCAGGGCACCACACCCCTCCTCTTCTCCTCCTTTTCGGTGTGTGGTGGGTACCCATCCTCCTTCTTCAAGTTCTTCTGCACTGCTGAGAAACGAGGGACTGCTTGGCCTGTATTCCTGCTGCTCCTTTCTGCAGCTTTCCTTTGCCAGACTGCAAGGGATGCTTTTTCAAACTAAACTGAAGAACACATCAGCCTGCTCCTGGCTCCACATGCGCATTGTGTTAATGCTTGTGAGCATCGGCTCTGAAAGAGATTCAGCCAAAATAGCCTAGAAGAGCCTAAAACAAAAGAAGATTAAATAAAATAATAAAATAATAAAATACCAAAACAAAATAGAAACACATAAAGCAAGGTAAAATAAAATAAGATAAACCAACATAAAAGATAATAGTAAGAAATAAACCCAAAGAAAATGTAATAAAATCAAATACAATAACATCACATGAAAGAAACGAAACTAAACTAACATAAACCAACAGAACAAGACAGAAAATAAAAGAAAGTCAAATCAAGTAAAATGAAATCAAATCCTATTCCCACTTGTATCCTTCTTGATTTGTGTCCTCAAAAGTGTTTCTGGAGCTGTAAACCCCCTGGCATTTCAGGCAAATAGTGGTCTCCTTGTTATTCGCCGCATCGTCAGTGCAGGGAATAGAACACAAGTGAAGAGAAGAGAAGGGTTGAGTTGGAAGGGACCTGCAGCGATCCTTCAGGACTGTCTAGCTGAGGTGAAGACGACACTCAGGCTAGACAGTCCTGAAGGATCGCTGCCGGTCCCTTTCAGGAAAGGTATTGAGGGTGAAGGCCAAGGGAGGAGAAAAGCTCTTGAGTGCAAGGAAAAAGATGGTCAAGAAGAGAAAACGATTTGGGACTTCTTTCCCAGAAGAAGACCTCACCATAAGCAGGGTAGTAGCAAATGTCCCTTGGTGCATGGGTCAGGAACGGCGAGGCCATCCTGCACGTGCTCTCCGTCTCTGCACAGTTCACGCCGAGGGAACCCAAAGCCTTGCTTTCACCTCTGGCATCCCCACAACCAAATGAATGTAGATGGGACCAACAGCCTTCACGACGTAGTCTGAATGTCCAGATGTATTTAGCGGTATGCCCAGCAGCTTTGCCCAGGGCATGGCCAGCAAGGGCAGGGACAGCCCCCTGAGCCTCCTGGGCCCAGGGAGTGCCTCGGGGCCAGCAGCCCAAAGGCCTTCCTGGGAAGGATGCTGGGCGGAGGGCCGGCGGGCGGGGCCGCGCACGGGGGGCCCCGTCACCCCCGTGTCACAGTGCCAGCACCCGGCAACGCAGCAGTCACCATGCCCCGGGGCAGCATAAAAGGGAGCACGCTCCCGCGTCGCGCTGCCATAGCTGGCCTGGGGGCAGCCCCAAGACGTGCGAGAGGAAGTCCTTGAGGAGGCGGTGGAATTCCTTGGCGAGGGCTGAGGGAGGAAGGCCGGAGGAGGCTCGACGAGGCTGCTGGAGACGAGAAGAACCACCAAGAGCTGGAGGTTCGCGAGGCTGGCTGGCCTTTTCAGCTGGCTAGCAGTGGCAAGAGCAAGGGAATGCCTTCTTGAGGAGCACTGCAGAGCTCGCCATCCTCATCCCCTGCGGAGCCAGTGTCAGCAGCCGTGAGGAATGGGATGCAGAGATGTTGGCGGGGGCGCCGGTGCTTTGGAGCAGCCGCTGGTGCCTTGCCAGGCGCTGGAAGGATCGTTGTCCCCCAGGTGGATCAGGCCGGGGGCGTTTTGCCCCTCTGGGAAGGCCCTGAGGTGGCAGCAGGTGGAGGGAGAATCGGGGTTGGGCATCTCCTGGGAGGCGTGAGCAGCCTGCGGGACGAGGAGGCAGGTCTTGCTCACGCGCTCAGGGAATAGCCCATCGCCGGCGACGCTGGGGTCAGGAAGGAATTTTCCCCCGGGGCACATTGGCTCTGGTGCCCGGGGGGTTTTTTGCCTTCCTCTGCAGCACTGAGCATGAGCACTTGCCAGGGCTCCTTTGGGCCGTTTTGGCTAGGTGCCTGCTGCTCCTGTTCCACGAAGACGGCCCTCGTGCCCCGCATGCGGCCGGGAGGACGTTTTCTAGACTCGCAGGGCGCATGCCCAGGGTGACCCACGGGGGTTGCCTCTTCTCCTGCGTAGCATTGAGCGCAGCCCCTTGTCAGGGCTCCTCTGGGCCCTTTGGGCTCAGTTCTTGCCCGCTGCTCTTGCACCTCCGAGGCGCCACTCGTGCCCTGGCGCTCCCTGGCTCTTTTGCCCATTGCAGGTTTGGAGCAGGAGCGAGCTCTGCTCTTCCCTTGGCTCCGTTTCCCGAGGTGTTCTTGCTTCTGCAAAACAGCCTGTGCTTGGAAAGGCTGCAGGCTTGCTGCACCATCCGGAGCTGCAGCTTTTCAGCTCTCCCTGCATGCCATCCAAGCGCAGGCCAGGCAGGAGAGCGCTTTTCATGCCTCCCTGGCCAAGAAGCACAGCGGAGCAAGTTTGGGAAGGCAAAAGGGGTGCTTGTCATCGACACGTGTCCTACTTGTCAAAATACCCCAGGGCACCACACCCCTCCTCTTCTCCTCCTTTTCGGTGTGTGGTGGGTACCCATCCTCCTTCTTCAAGTTCTTCTGCACTGCTGAGAAACGAGGGACTGCTTGGCCTGTATTCCTGCTGCTCCTTTCTGCAGCTTTCCTTTGCCAGACTGCAAGGGATGCTTTTTCAAACTAAACTGAAGAACACATCAGCCTGCTCCTGGCTCCACATGCGCATTGTGTTAATGCTTGTGAGCATCGGCTCTGAAAGAGATTCAGCCAAAATAGCCTAGAAGAGCCTAAAACAAAAGAAGATTAAATAAAATAATAAAATAATAAAATACCAAAACAAAATAGAAACACATAAAGCAAGGTAAAATAAAATAAGATAAACCAACATAAAAGATAATAGTAAGAAATAAACCCAAAGAAAATGTAATAAAATCAAATACAATAACATCACATGAAAGAAACGAAACTAAACTAACATCAACCAACAGAACAAGACAGAAAATAAAAGAAAGTCAAATCAAGTAAAATGAAATCAAATCCTATTCCCACTTGTATCCTTCTTGATTTGTGTCCTCAAAAGTGTTTCTGGAGCTGTAAACCCCCTGGCATTTCAGGCAAATAGTGGTCTCCTTGTTATTCGCCGCATCGTCAGTGCAGGGAATAGAACACAAGTGAAGAGAAGAGAAGGGTTGAGTTGGAAGGGACCTGCAGCGATCCTTCAGGACTGTCTAGCTGAGGTGAAGACGACTAGCAGGTGCAAGACAAAGGCTGAGAGGGCTGCCGTCCCTTTCAGGAAAGGTATTGAGGGTGAAGGCCAAGGGAGGAGAAAAGCTCTTGAGTGCAAGGAAAAAGATGGTCAAGAAGAGAAAACGATTTGGGACTTCTTTCCCAGAAGAAGACCTCACCATAAGCAGGGCAGTAGCAAATGTCCCTTGGTGCATGGGTCAGGAACGGCGAGGCCATCCTGCACGTGCTCTCCGTCTCTGCACAGTTCACGCAGAGGGAACCCAAAGCCTTGCTTTCACCTCTGGCATCCCCACAACCAAATGAATGTAGATGGGACCAACAGCCTTCACGACGTAGTCTGAATGTCCAGATGTATTTAGCGGTATGCCCAGCAGCTGTGCCCAGGGCATGGCCAGCAAGGGCAGGGACAGCCCCCTGAGCCTCCTGGGCCCAGGGAGTGCCTCGGGGCCAGCAGCCCAAAGGCCTTCCTGGGAAGGATGCTGGGCGGAGGGCCGGCGGGCGGGGCCGCGCAGGGGGGGCCCCGTCACCCCCGTGTCACAGTGCCAGCAGCCGGCAACGCAGCAGTCACCATGCCCCGGGGCAGCATAAAAGGGAGCACGCTCCCGCGTCGCGCTGCCATAGCTGGCCTGGGGGCAGCCCCAAGACGTGCGAGAGGAAGTCCTTGAGGAGGCGGTGGAATTCCTTGGCGAGGGCTGAGGGAGGAAGGCCGGAGGAGGCTCGACGAGGCTGCTGGAGACGAGAAGAACCACCAAGAGCTGGAGGTTCGCGAGGCTGGCTGGCCTTTTCAGCTGGCTAGCAGTGGCAAGAGCAAGGGAATGCCTTCTTGAGGAGCACTGCAGAGCTCGCCATCCTCATCCCCTGCGGAGCCAGTGTCAGCAGCCGTGAGGAATGGGATGCAGAGATGTTGGCGGGGGCGCCGGTGCTTTGGAGCAGCCGCTGGTGCCTTGCCAGGCGCTGGAAGGATCGTTGTCCCCCAGGTGGATCAGGCCGGGGGCGTTTTGCCCCTCTGGGAAGGCCCTGAGGTGGCAGCAGGTGGAGGGAGAATCGGGGTTGGGCATCTCCTGGGAGGCGTGAGCAGCCTGCGGGACGAGGAGGCAGGTCTTGCTCACGCGCTCAGGGAATAGCCCATCGCCGGCGACGCTGGGGTCAGGAAGGAATTTTCCCCCGGGGCACATTGGCTCTGGTGCCCAGGGGGTTTTTTGCCTTCCTCTGCAGCACTGAGCATGAGCACTTGCCAGGGCTCCTTTGGGCCGTTTTGGCTAGGTGCCTGCTGCTCCTGTTCCACGAAGACGGCCCTCGTGCCCCGCATGCGGGCGGGAGGACGCTTTCTAGACTCCCAGGGCGCATGCCCAGGGTGGCCCCCGGGGGTTGCCTCTTCTCCTGCGTAGCATTGAGCGCAGCCCCTTGTCAGGGCTCCTCTGGGCCCTTTGGGCTCAGTTCTTGCCCGCTGCTCTTGCACCTCCGAGGCGCCACTCGTGCCCTGGCGCTCCCTGGCTCTTTTGCCCATTGCAGGTTTGGAGCAGGAGCGAGCTCTGCTCTTCCCTTGGCTCCGTTTCCCGAGGTGTTCTTGCTTCTGCAAAACAGCCTGTGCTTGGAAAGGCTGCAGGCTTGCTGCACCATCCGGAGCTGCAGCTTTTCAGCTCTCCCTGCATGCCATCCAAGCGCAGGCCAGGCAGGAGAGCGCTTTTCATGCCTCCCTGGCCAAGAAGCACAGCGGAGCAAGTTTGGGAAGGCAAAAGGGGTGCTTGTCATCGACACGTGTCCTACTTGTCAAAATACCCCAGGGCACCACACCCCTCCTCTTCTCCTCCTTTTTGGTGTGTGGTGGGTACCCATCCTCCTTCTTCAAGTTCTTCTGCACTGCTGAGAAACGAGGGACTGCTTGGCCTGTATTCCTGCTGCTCCTTTCTGCAGCTTTCCTTTGCCAGACTGCAAGGGATGCTTTTTCAAACTAAACTGAAGAACACATCAGCCTGCTCCTGGCTCCACATGCGCATTGTGTTAATGCTCGTGAGCATCGGCTCTGAAAGAGATTCAGCCAAATAGCCCAAAAGAGCCTAAAACAAAAGAAGATCAAATAAAATAATAAAATAACAAAATAAAATACCAAAACAAAATAGAAACACATAAAGCAAGGTAAAATAAAATAAGATAAACCAACATAAAAGATAATAGTAAGAAATAAACCCAAAGAAAATGTAATAAAATCAAATACAATAACATCACATGAAAGAAACGAAACTAAACTAACATCAACCAACAGAACAAGACAGAAAATAAAAGAAAGCCAAATCAAGTAAAATGAAATCAAATCCTGTTCCCACTTGTATCCTTCTTGATTTGTGTCCTCAAAAGTGTTTCTGGAGCTGTAAACCCCCTGGCATTTCAGGCAAATAGTGGTCTCCTTGTTATTCGCCTCATCGTCAGTGCAGGGAATAGAACACAAGTGAAGAGAAGAGAAGGGTTGAGTTGGAAGGGACCTGCAGCGATCCTTCAGGACTGTCTAGCTGAGGTGAAGACGACTAGCAGGTGCAAGACAAAGGCTGAGAGGGCTGCCGTCCCTTTCAGGAAAGGTATTGAGGGTGAAGGCCAAGGGAGGAGAAAAGCTCTGGAGTGCAAGGAAAAAGATGGTCAAGAAGAGAAAACGATTTGGGACTTCTTTCCCAGAAGAAGACCTCACCATAAGCAGGGTAGTAGCAAATGTCCCTTGGTGCATGGGTCAGGAACGGCGAGGCCATCCTGCACGTGCTCTCCGTCTCTGCACAGTTCACGCCGAGGGAACCCAAAGCCTTGCTTTCACCTCTGGCATCCCCACAACCAAATGAATGTAGATGGGACCAACAGCCTTCACGACGTAGTCTGAATGTGCAGATGTATTTAGCGGGACGCCCAGCAGCTGTGCCCAGGGCATGGCCAGCAAGGGCAGGGACAGCCCCCTGAGCCTCCTGGGCCCAGGGAGTGCCTCGGGGCCAGCAGCCCAAAGGCCTTCCTGGGAAGGATGCTGGGCGGAGGGCCGGCGGGCGGGGCCGCGCAGGGGGGGCCCCGTCACCCCCGTGTCACAGTGCCAGCACCCGGCAACGCAGCAGTCACCATGCCCCGGGGCAGCATAAAAGGGAGCACGCTCCCGCGTCGCGCTGCCATAGCTGGCCTGGGGGCAGCCCCAAGACGTGCGAGAGGAAGTCCTTGAGGAGGCGGTGGAATTCCTTGGCGAGGGCTGAGGGAGGAAGGCCGGAGGAGGCTCGACGAGGCTGCTGGAGACGAGAAGAACCACCAACAGCTGGAGGTTCGCGAGGCTGGCTGGCCTTTTCAGCTGGCTAGCAGTGGCAAGAGCAAGGGAATGCCTTCTTGAGGAGCACTGCAGAGCTCGCCATCCTCATCCCCTGCGGAGCCAGTGTCAGCAGCCGTGAGGAATGGGATGCAGAGGTGTTGGCGGGGGCGCCGGTGTTTGGAGCAGCCGCTGGTGCCTTGCCAGGCGCTGGAAGGATCGTTGTCCCCCAGGTGGATCAGGCCGGGGGCGTTTTGACCCTCT
This sequence comes from Platalea leucorodia, assembly GCF_965183815.1. NCBI lineage: Eukaryota > Metazoa > Chordata > Aves > Pelecaniformes > Threskiornithidae > Platalea > Platalea leucorodia. Next base: position 10,244,713 of record NC_138839.1, on the reverse strand, counting down.
GGGAAGGCCCTGAGGTGGCAGCAGGTGGAGGGAGAATTGGGGTTGGGCATCTCCTGGGAGGCGTGAGCAGCCTGCGGGACGAGGAGGCAGGTCTTGCTCACGTGCTCAGGGAATAGCCCATCGCCGGCGACGCTGGGGTCAGGAAGGAATTTTCCCCCGGGGCACATTGGCTCTGGTGCCCGGGGGGGTTTTTTGCCTTCCTCTGCAGCACTGAGCATGAGCACTTGTCAGGGCTCCTCTGGGCCATTTTGGCTGGGTTACTGCCTGTTGCTCATGCACCACGAAGGTGGCCTCTCATGCCCTGCAGCTGCGGGGAGGAAGGCTTTTTTCCCCCCACGGTGGGCTAGCAAGTGTCCCCGGGGGTTTTTTGCCTTCCTCTGCAGCACTGAGCACGGCCCCTTGCCAGGGCTCCTTCGGGCCATTTTGGCTAGGTGCCTGCTGCTCCTGTTCCACGAAGACGGCCCTCGTGCCCCGCATGCGGGCGGGAGGACGCTTTCTAGACTTGCAGGGCGCACGCCCAGGGTGGCCCCCGGGGGTTGCCTCTTCTCCTGCGTAGCATTGAGCGCAGCCCCTTGTCAGGGCTCCTCTGGGCCCTTTGGGCTCAGTTCTTGCCCGCTGCTCTTGCACCTCCGAGGCGCCACTCGTGCCCTGGCGCTCCCTGGCTCTTTTGCCCATTGCAGGTTTGGAGCAGGAGCGAGCTCTGCTCTTCCCTTGGCTCCGTTTCCCGAGGTGTTCTTGCTTCTGCAAAACAGCCTGTGCTTGGAAAGGCTGCAGGCTTGCTGCACCATCCGGAGCTGCAGCTTTTCAGCTCTCCCTGCATGCCATCCAAGCGCAGGGCAGGCAGGAGAGCGCTTTTCATGCCTCCCTGGCCAAGAAGCACAGCGGAGCAAGTTTGGGAAGGCAAAAGGGGTGCTTGTCATCGACACGTGTCCTACTTGTCAAAATACCCCAGGGCACGACACCCCTCCTCTTCTCCTCCTTTTCGGTGTGTGGTGGGTACCCATCCTCCTTCTTCAAGTTCTTCTGCACTGCTGAGAAACGAGGGACTGCTTGGCCTGTATTCCTGCTGCTCCTTTCTGCAGCTTTCCTTTGCCAGACTGCAAGGGATGCTTTTTCAAACTAAACTGAAGAACACATCAGCCTGCTCCTGGCTCCACATGCGCATTGTGTTAATGCTTGTGAGCATCGGCTCTGAAAGAGATTCAGCCAAAATAGCCTAGAAGAGCCTAAAACAAAAGAAGATTAAATAAAATAATAAAATAATAAAATACCAAAACAAAATAGAAACACATAAAGCAAGGTAAAATAAAATAAGATAAACCAACATAAAAGATAATAGTAAGAAATAAACCCAAAGAAAATGTAATAAAATCAAATACAATAACATCACATGAAAGAAACGAAACTAAACTAACATAAACCAACAGAACAAGACAGAAAATAAAAGAAAGTCAAATCAAGTAAAATGAAATCAAATCCTATTCCCACTTGTATCCTTCTTGATTTGTGTCCTCAAAAGTGTTTCTGGAGCTGTAAACCCCCTGGCATTTCAGGCAAATAGTGGTCTCCTTGTTATTCGCCGCATCGTCAGTGCAGGGAATAGAACACAAGTGAAGAGAAGAGAAGGGTTGAGTTGGAAGGGACCTGCAGCGATCCTTCAGGACTGTCTAGCTGAGGTGAAGACGACTAGCAGGTGCAAGACAAAGGCTGAGAGGGCTGCCGTCCCTTTCAGGAAAGGTATTGAGGGTGAAGGCCAAGGGAGGAGAAAAGCTCTGGAGTGCAAGGAAAAAGATGGTCAAGAAGAGAAAACGATTTGGGACTTCTTTCCCAGAAGAAGACCTCACCATAAGCAGGGTAGTAGCAAATGTCCCTTGGTGCATGGGTCAGGAACGGCGAGGCCATCCTGCACGTGCTCTCCGTCTCTGCACAGTTCACGCCGAGGGAACCCAAAGCCTTGCTTTCACCTCTGGCATCCCCACAACCAAATGAATGTAGATGGGACCAACAGCCTTCACGACGTAGTCTGAATGTCCAGATGTATTTAGCGGTATGCCCAGCAGCTTTGCCCAGGGCATGGCCAGCAAGGGCAGGGACAGCCCCCTGAGCCTCCTGGGCCCAGGGAGTGCCTCGGGGCCAGCAGCCCAAAGGCCTTCCTGGGAAGGATGCTGGGCGGAGGGCCGGCGGGCGGGGCCGCGCACGGGGGGCCCCGTCACCCCCGTGTCACAGTGCCAGCACCCGGCAACGCAGCAGTCACCATGCCCCGGGGCAGCATAAAAGGGAGCACGCTCCCGCGTCGCGCTGCCATAGCTGGCCTGGGGGCAGCCCCAAGACGTGCGAGAGGAAGTCCTTGAGGAGGCGGTGGAATTCCTTGGCGAGGGCTGAGGGAGGAAGGCCGGAGGAGGCTCGACGAGGCTGCTGGAGACGAGAAGAACCACCAAGAGCTGGAGGTTCGCGAGGCTGGCTGGCCTTTTCAGCTGGCTAGCAGTGGCAAGAGCAAGGGAATGCCTTCTTGAGGAGCACTGCAGAGCTCGCCATCCTCATCCCCTGCGGAGCCAGTGTCAGCAGCCGTGAGGAATGGGATGCAGAGATGTTGGCGGGGGCGCCGGTGCTTTGGAGCAGCCGCTGGTGCCTTGCCAGGCGCTGGAAGGATCGTTGTCCCCCAGGTGGATCAGGCCGGGGGCGTTTTGCCCCTCTGGGAAGGCCCTGAGGTGGCAGCAGGTGGAGGGAGAATCGGGGTTGGGCATCTCCTGGGAGGCGTGAGCAGCCTGCGGGACGAGGAGGCAGGTCTTGCTCACGCGCTCAGGGAATAGCCCATCGCCGGCGACGCTGGGGTCAGGAAGGAATTTTCCCCCGGGGCACATTGGCTCTGGTGCCCGGGGGGTTTTTTGCCTTCCTCTGCAGCACTGAGCATGAGCACTTGCCAGGGCTCCTTTGGGCCGTTTTGGCTAGGTGCCTGCTGCTCCTGTTCCACGAAGACGGCCCTCGTGCCCCGCATGCGGCCGGGAGGACGTTTTCTAGACTCGCAGGGCGCATGCCCAGGGTGACCCACGGGGGTTGCCTCTTCTCCTGCGTAGCATTGAGCGCAGCCCCTTGTCAGGGCTCCTCTGGGCCCTTTGGGCTCAGTTCTTGCCCGCTGCTCTTGCACCTCCGAGGCGCCACTCGTGCCCTGGCGCTCCCTGGCTCTTTTGCCCATTGCAGGTTTGGAGCAGGAGCGAGCTCTGCTCTTCCCTTGGCTCCGTTTCCCGAGGTGTTCTTGCTTCTGCAAAACAGCCTGTGCTTGGAAAGGCTGCAGGCTTGCTGCACCATCCGGAGCTGCAGCTTTTCAGCTCTCCCTGCATGCCATCCAAGCGCAGGCCAGGCAGGAGAGCGCTTTTCATGCCTCCCTGGCCAAGAAGCACAGCGGAGCAAGTTTGGGAAGGCAAAAGGGGTGCTTGTCATCGACACGTGTCCTACTTGTCAAAATACCCCAGGGCACCACACCCCTCCTCTTCTCCTCCTTTTCGGTGTGTGGTGGGTACCCATCCTCCTTCTTCAAGTTCTTCTGCACTGCTGAGAAACGAGGGACTGCTTGGCCTGTATTCCTGCTGCTCCTTTCTGCAGCTTTCCTTTGCCAGACTGCAAGGGATGCTTTTTCAAACTAAACTGAAGAACACATCAGCCTGCTCCTGGCTCCACATGCGCATTGTGTTAATGCTTGTGAGCATCGGCTCTGAAAGAGATTCAGCCAAAATAGCCTAGAAGAGCCTAAAACAAAAGAAGATTAAATAAAATAATAAAATAATAAAATACCAAAACAAAATAGAAACACATAAAGCAAGGTAAAATAAAATAAGATAAACCAACATAAAAGATAATAGTAAGAAATAAACCCAAAGAAAATGTAATAAAATCAAATACAATAACATCACATGAAAGAAACGAAACTAAACTAACATCAACCAACAGAACAAGACAGAAAATAAAAGAAAGTCAAATCAAGTAAAATGAAATCAAATCCTATTCCCACTTGTATCCTTCTTGATTTGTGTCCTCAAAAGTGTTTCTGGAGCTGTAAACCCCCTGGCATTTCAGGCAAATAGTGGTCTCCTTGTTATTCGCCGCATCGTCAGTGCAGGGAATAGAACACAAGTGAAGAGAAGAGAAGGGTTGAGTTGGAAGGGACCTGCAGCGATCCTTCAGGACTGTCTAGCTGAGGTGAAGACGACTAGCAGGTGCAAGACAAAGGCTGAGAGGGCTGCCGTCCCTTTCAGGAAAGGTATTGAGGGTGAAGGCCAAGGGAGGAGAAAAGCTCTTGAGTGCAAGGAAAAAGATGGTCAAGAAGAGAAAACGATTTGGGACTTCTTTCCCAGAAGAAGACCTCACCATAAGCAGGGCAGTAGCAAATGTCCCTTGGTGCATGGGTCAGGAACGGCGAGGCCATCCTGCACGTGCTCTCCGTCTCTGCACAGTTCACGCAGAGGGAACCCAAAGCCTTGCTTTCACCTCTGGCATCCCCACAACCAAATGAATGTAGATGGGACCAACAGCCTTCACGACGTAGTCTGAATGTCCAGATGTATTTAGCGGTATGCCCAGCAGCTGTGCCCAGGGCATGGCCAGCAAGGGCAGGGACAGCCCCCTGAGCCTCCTGGGCCCAGGGAGTGCCTCGGGGCCAGCAGCCCAAAGGCCTTCCTGGGAAGGATGCTGGGCGGAGGGCCGGCGGGCGGGGCCGCGCAGGGGGGGCCCCGTCACCCCCGTGTCACAGTGCCAGCAGCCGGCAACGCAGCAGTCACCATGCCCCGGGGCAGCATAAAAGGGAGCACGCTCCCGCGTCGCGCTGCCATAGCTGGCCTGGGGGCAGCCCCAAGACGTGCGAGAGGAAGTCCTTGAGGAGGCGGTGGAATTCCTTGGCGAGGGCTGAGGGAGGAAGGCCGGAGGAGGCTCGACGAGGCTGCTGGAGACGAGAAGAACCACCAAGAGCTGGAGGTTCGCGAGGCTGGCTGGCCTTTTCAGCTGGCTAGCAGTGGCAAGAGCAAGGGAATGCCTTCTTGAGGAGCACTGCAGAGCTCGCCATCCTCATCCCCTGCGGAGCCAGTGTCAGCAGCCGTGAGGAATGGGATGCAGAGATGTTGGCGGGGGCGCCGGTGCTTTGGAGCAGCCGCTGGTGCCTTGCCAGGCGCTGGAAGGATCGTTGTCCCCCAGGTGGATCAGGCCGGGGGCGTTTTGCCCCTCTGGGAAGGCCCTGAGGTGGCAGCAGGTGGAGGGAGAATCGGGGTTGGGCATCTCCTGGGAGGCGTGAGCAGCCTGCGGGACGAGGAGGCAGGTCTTGCTCACGCGCTCAGGGAATAGCCCATCGCCGGCGACGCTGGGGTCAGGAAGGAATTTTCCCCCGGGGCACATTGGCTCTGGTGCCCAGGGGGTTTTTTGCCTTCCTCTGCAGCACTGAGCATGAGCACTTGCCAGGGCTCCTTTGGGCCGTTTTGGCTAGGTGCCTGCTGCTCCTGTTCCACGAAGACGGCCCTCGTGCCCCGCATGCGGGCGGGAGGACGCTTTCTAGACTCCCAGGGCGCATGCCCAGGGTGGCCCCCGGGGGTTGCCTCTTCTCCTGCGTAGCATTGAGCGCAGCCCCTTGTCAGGGCTCCTCTGGGCCCTTTGGGCTCAGTTCTTGCCCGCTGCTCTTGCACCTCCGAGGCGCCACTCGTGCCCTGGCGCTCCCTGGCTCTTTTGCCCATTGCAGGTTTGGAGCAGGAGCGAGCTCTGCTCTTCCCTTGGCTCCGTTTCCCGAGGTGTTCTTGCTTCTGCAAAACAGCCTGTGCTTGGAAAGGCTGCAGGCTTGCTGCACCATCCGGAGCTGCAGCTTTTCAGCTCTCCCTGCATGCCATCCAAGCGCAGGCCAGGCAGGAGAGCGCTTTTCATGCCTCCCTGGCCAAGAAGCACAGCGGAGCAAGTTTGGGAAGGCAAAAGGGGTGCTTGTCATCGACACGTGTCCTACTTGTCAAAATACCCCAGGGCACCACACCCCTCCTCTTCTCCTCCTTTTTGGTGTGTGGTGGGTACCCATCCTCCTTCTTCAAGTTCTTCTGCACTGCTGAGAAACGAGGGACTGCTTGGCCTGTATTCCTGCTGCTCCTTTCTGCAGCTTTCCTTTGCCAGACTGCAAGGGATGCTTTTTCAAACTAAACTGAAGAACACATCAGCCTGCTCCTGGCTCCACATGCGCATTGTGTTAATGCTCGTGAGCATCGGCTCTGAAAGAGATTCAGCCAAATAGCCCAAAAGAGCCTAAAACAAAAGAAGATCAAATAAAATAATAAAATAACAAAATAAAATACCAAAACAAAATAGAAACACATAAAGCAAGGTAAAATAAAATAAGATAAACCAACATAAAAGATAATAGTAAGAAATAAACCCAAAGAAAATGTAATAAAATCAAATACAATAACATCACATGAAAGAAACGAAACTAAACTAACATCAACCAACAGAACAAGACAGAAAATAAAAGAAAGCCAAATCAAGTAAAATGAAATCAAATCCTGTTCCCACTTGTATCCTTCTTGATTTGTGTCCTCAAAAGTGTTTCTGGAGCTGTAAACCCCCTGGCATTTCAGGCAAATAGTGGTCTCCTTGTTATTCGCCTCATCGTCAGTGCAGGGAATAGAACACAAGTGAAGAGAAGAGAAGGGTTGAGTTGGAAGGGACCTGCAGCGATCCTTCAGGACTGTCTAGCTGAGGTGAAGACGACTAGCAGGTGCAAGACAAAGGCTGAGAGGGCTGCCGTCCCTTTCAGGAAAGGTATTGAGGGTGAAGGCCAAGGGAGGAGAAAAGCTCTGGAGTGCAAGGAAAAAGATGGTCAAGAAGAGAAAACGATTTGGGACTTCTTTCCCAGAAGAAGACCTCACCATAAGCAGGGTAGTAGCAAATGTCCCTTGGTGCATGGGTCAGGAACGGCGAGGCCATCCTGCACGTGCTCTCCGTCTCTGCACAGTTCACGCCGAGGGAACCCAAAGCCTTGCTTTCACCTCTGGCATCCCCACAACCAAATGAATGTAGATGGGACCAACAGCCTTCACGACGTAGTCTGAATGTCCAGATGTATTTAGCGGGACGCCCAGCAGCTGTGCCCAGGGCATGGCCAGCAAGGGCAGGGACAGCCCCCTGAGCCTCCTGGGCCCAGGGAGTGCCTCGGGGCCAGCAGCCCAAAGGCCTTCCTGGGAAGGATGCTGGGCGGAGGGCCGGCGGGCGGGGCCGCGCAGGGGGGGCCCCGTCACCCCCGTGTCACAGTGCCAGCACCCGGCAACGCAGCAGTCACCATGCCCCGGGGCAGCATAAAAGGGAGCACGCTCCCGCGTCGCGCTGCCATAGCTGGCCTGGGGGCAGCCCCAAGACGTGCGAGAGGAAGTCCTTGAGGAGGCGGTGGAATTCCTTGGCGAGGGCTGAGGGAGGAAGGCCGGAGGAGGCTCGACGAGGCTGCTGGAGACGAGAAGAACCACCAACAGCTGGAGGTTCGCGAGGCTGGCTGGCCTTTTCAGCTGGCTAGCAGTGGCAAGAGCAAGGGAATGCCTTCTTGAGGAGCACTGCAGAGCTCGCCATCCTCATCCCCTGCGGAGCCAGTGTCAGCAGCCGTGAGGAATGGGATGCAGAGGTGTTGGCGGGGGCGCCGGTGTTTGGAGCAGCCGCTGGTGCCTTGCCAGGCGCTGGAAGGATCGTTGTCCCCCAGGTGGATCAGGCCGGGGGCGTTTTGACCCTCTGGGAAGGCCCTGAGGTGGCAGCAGGTGGAGGGAGAATTGGGGTTGGGCATCTCCTGGGAGGCGTGAGCAGCCTGCGGGACGAGGAGGCAGGTCTTGCTCACGTGCTCAGGGAATAGCCCATCGCCGGCGACGCTGGGGTCAGGAAGGAATTTTCCCCCGGGGCACATTGGCTCTGGTGCCCGGGGGGGTTTTTTGCCTTCCTCTGCAGCACTGAGCATGAGCACTTGTCAGGGCTCCTCTGGGCCATTTTGGCTGGGTTACTGCCTGTTGCTCATGCACCACGAAGGTGGCCTCTCATGCCCTGCAGCTGCGGGGAGGAAGGCTTTTTTCCCCCCACGGTGGGCTAGCAAGTGTCCCCGGGGGTTTTTTGCCTTCCTCTGCAGCACTGAGCACGGCCCCTTGCCAGGGCTCCTTCGGGCCATTTTGGCTAGGTGCCTGCTGCTCCTGTTCCACGAAGACGGCCCTCGTGCCCCGCATGCGGGCGGGAGGACGCTTTCTAGACTTGCAGGGCGCACGCCCAGGGTGGCCCCCGGGGGTTGCCTCTTCTCCTGCGTAGCATTGAGCGCAGCCCCTTGTCAGGGCTCCTCTGGGCCCTTTGGGCTCAGTTCTTGCCCGCTGCTCTTGCACCTCCGAGGCGCCACTCGTGCCCTGGCGCTCCCTGGCTCTTTTGCCCATTGCAGGTTTGGAGCAGGAGCGAGCTCTGCTCTTCCCTTGGCTCCGTTTCCCGAGGTGTTCTTGCTTCTGCAAAACAGCCTGTGCTTGGAAAGGCTGCAGGCTTGCTGCACCATCCGGAGCTGCAGCTTTTCAGCTCTCCCTGCATGCCATCCAAGCGCAGGCCAGGCAGGAGAGCGCTTTTCATGCCTCCCTGGCCAAGAAGCACAGCAGAGCAAGTTTGGGAAGGCAAAAGGGGTGCTTGTCATCGACACGTGTCCTACTTGTCAAAATACCCCAGGGCACCACACCCCTCCTCTTCTCCTCCTTTTTGGTGTGTGGTGGGTACCCATCCTCCTTCTTCAAGTTCTTCTGCACTGCTGAGAAACGAGGGACTGCTTGGCCTGTATTCCTGCTGCTCCTTTCTGCAGCTTTCCTTTGCCAGACTGCAAGGGATGCTTTTTCAAACTAAACTGAAGAACACATCAGCCTGCTCCTGGCTCCACATGCGCATTGTGTTAATGCTTGTGAGCATCGGCTCTGAAAGAGATTCAGCCAAAATAGCCTAGAAGAGCCTAAAACAAAAGAAGATTAAATAAAATAATAAAATAATAAAATACCAAAACAAAATAGAAACACATAAAGCAAGGTAAAATAAAATAAGATAAACCAACATAAAAGATAATAGTAAGAAATAAACCCAAAGAAAATGTAATAAAATCAAATACAATAACATCACATGAAAGAAACGAAACTAAACTAACATCAACCAACAGAACAAGACAGAAAATAAAAGAAAGCCAAATCAAGTAAAATGAAATCAAATCCTGTTCCCACTTGTATCCTTCTTGATTTGTGTCCTCAAAAGTGTTTCTGGAGCTGTAAACCCCCTGGCATTTCAGGCAAATAGTGGTCTCCTTGTTATTCGCCTCATCGTCAGTGCAGGGAATAGAACACAAGTGAAGAGAAGAGAAGGGTTGAGTTGGAAGGGACCTGCAGCGATCCTTCAGGACTGTCTAGCTGAGGTGAAGACGACTAGCAGGTGCAAGACAAAGGCTGAGAGGGCTGCCGTCCCTTTCAGGAAAGGTATTGAGGGTGAAGGCCAAGGGAGGAGAAAAGCTCTGGAGTGCAAGGAAAAAGATGGTCAAGAAGAGAAAACGATTTGGGACTTCTTTCCCAGAAGAAGACCTCACCATAAGCAGGGTAGTAGCAAATGTCCCTTGGTGCATGGGTCAGGAACGGCGAGGCCATCCTGCACGTGCTCTCCGTCTCTGCACAGTTCACGCCGAGGGAACCCAAAGCCTTGCTTTCACCTCTGGCATCCCCACAACCAAATGAATGTAGATGGGACCAACAGCCTTCACGACGTAGTCTGAATGTCCAGATGTATTTAGCGGGACGCCCAGCAGCTGTGCCCAGGGCATGGCCAGCAAGGGCAGGGACAGCCCCCTGAGCCTCCTGGGCCCAGGGAGTGCCTCGGGGCCAGCAGCCCAAAGGCCTTCCTGGGAAGGATGCTGGGCAGAGGGCCGGCGGGCGGGGCCGCGCAGGGGGGGCCCCGTCACCCCCGTGTCACAGTGCTAGCAGCCGGCAACGCAGCAGTCACCATGCCCCGGGGCAGCATAAAAGGGAGCACGCTCCCGCGTCGCGCTGCCATAGCTGGCCTGGGGGCAGCCCCAAGACGTGCGAGAGGAAGTCCTTGAGGAGGCGGTGGAATTCCTTGGCGAGGGCTGAGGGAGGAAGGCCGGAGGAGGCTCGACGAGGCTGCTGGAGACGAGAAGAACCACCAAGAGCTGGAGGTTCGCGAGGCTGGCTGGCCTTTTCAGCTGGCTAGCAGTGGCAAGAGCAAGGGAATGCCTTCTTGAGGAGCACTGCAGAGCTCGCCATCCTCATCCCCTGCGGAGCCAGTGTCAGCAGCCGTGAGGAATGGGATGCAGAGAGGTTGGCGGGGGCGCCGGTGCTTTGGAGCAGCCGCTGGTGCCTTGCCAGGCGCTGGAAGGATCGTTGTCCCCCAGGTGGATCAGGCCGGGGGCGTTTTGCCCCTCTGGGAAGGCCCTGAGGTGGCAGCAGGTGGAGGGAGAATCGGGGTTGGGCATCTCCTGGGAGGCGTGAGCAGCCTGCGGGACGAGGAGGCAGGTCTTGCTCACGCGCTCAGGGAATAGCCCATCGCCGGCGACGCTGGGGTCAGGAAGGAATTTTCCCCCGGGGCACATTGGCTCTGGTGCCCGGGGGGTTTTTTGCCTTCCTCTGCAGCACTGAGCATGAGCACTTGTCAGGGCTCCTCTGGGCCATTTTGGCTGGGTTACTGCCTGTTGCTCATGCACCACGAAGGTGGCCTCTCATGCCCTGCAGCTGCGGGGAGGAAGGCTTTTTTCCCCCCACGGTGGGCTAGCAAGTGTCCCCGGGGGTTTTTTGCCTTCCTCTGCAGCACTGAGCACGGCCCCTTGCCAGGGCTCCTTTGGGCCGTTTTGGCTAGGTGCCTGCTGCTCCTGTTCCACGAAGACGGCCCTCGTGCCCCGCATGCGGGCGGGAGGACGCTTTCTAGACTCCCAGGGCGCACGCCCAGGGTGGCCCCCGGGGGTTGCTTCTTCTCCTGCGTAGCATTGAGCGCAGCCCCTTGTCAGGGCTCCTCTGGGCCCTTTGGGCTCAGTTCTTGCCCGCTGCTCTTGCACCTCCGAGGCGCCACTCGTGCCCTGGCGCTCCCTGGCTCTTTTGCCCATTGCAGGTTTGGAGCAGGAGCGAGCTCTGCTCTTCCCTTGGCTCCGTTTCCCGAGGTGTTCTTGCTTCTGCAAAACAGCCTGTGCTTGGAAAGGCTGCAGGCTTGCTGCACCATCCGGAGCTGCAGCTTTTCAGCTCTCCCTGCATGCCATCCAAGCGCAGGCCAGGCAGGAGAGCGCTTTTCATGCCTCCCTGGCCAAGAAGCACAGCGGAGCAAGTTTGGGAAGGCAAAAGGGGTGCTTGTCATCGACACGTGTCCTACTTGTCAAAATACCCCAGGGCACCACACCCCTCCTCTTCTCCTCCTTTTTGGTGTGTGGTGGGTACCCATCCTCCTTCTTCAAGTTCTTCTGCACTGCTGAGAAACGAGGGACTGCTTGGCCTGTATTCCTGCTGCTCCTTTCTGCAGCTTTCCTTTGCCAGACTGCAAGGGATGCTTTTTCAAACTAAACTGAAGAACACATCAGCCTGCTCCTGGCTCCACATGCGCATTGTGTTAATGCTCGTGAGCATCGGCTCTGAAAGAGATTCAGCCAAATAGCCCAAAAGAGCCTAAAACAAAAGAAGATCAAATAAAATAATAAAATAACAAAATAAAATACCAAAACAAAATAGAAACACATAAAGCAAGGTAAAATAAAATAAGATAAACCAACATAAAAGATAATAGTAAGAAATAAACCCAAAGAAAATGTAATAAAATCAAATACAATAACATCACATGAAAGAAACGAAACTAAACTAACATCAACCAACAGAACAAGACAGAAAATAAAAGAAAGCCAAATCAAGTAAAATGAAATCAAATCCTGTTCCCACTTGTATCCTTCTTGATTTGTGTCCTCAAAAGTGTTTCTGGAGCTGTAAACCCCCTGGCATTTCAGGCAAATAGTGGTCTCCTTGTTATTCGCCTCATCGTCAGTGCAGGGAATAGAACACAAGTGAAGAGAAGAGAAGGGTTGAGTTGGAAGGGACCTGCAGCGATCCTTCAGGACTGTCTAGCTGAGGTGAAGACGACTAGCAGGTGCAAGACAAAGGCTGAGAGGGCTGCCGTCCCTTTCAGGAAAGGTATTGAGGGTGAAGGCCAAGGGAGGAGAAAAGCTCTGGAGTGCAAGGAAAAAGATGGTCAAGAAGAGAAAACGATTTGGGACTTCTTTCCCAGAAGAAGACCTCACCATAAGCAGGGTAGTAGCAAATGTCCCTTGGTGCATGGGTCAGGAACGGCGAGGCCATCCTGCACGTGCTCTCCGTCTCTGCACAGTTCACGCCGAGGGAACCCAAAGCCTTGCTTTCACCTCTGGCATCCCCACAACCAAATGAATGTAGATGGGACCAACAGCCTTCACGACGTAGTCTGAATGTGCAGATGTATTTAGCGGGACGCCCAGCAGCTGTACCCAGTGCATGGCCAGCAAGGGCAGGGACAGCCCCCTGAGCCTCCTGGGCCCAGGGAGTGCCTCGGGGCCAGCAGCCCAAAGGCCTTCCTGGGAAGGATGCTGGGCGGAGGGCCGGCGGGCGGGGCCGCGCAGGGGGGGCCCCGTCACCCCCGTGTCACAGTGCCAGCACCCGGCAACGCAGCAGTCACCATGCCCCGGGGCAGCATAAAAGGGAGCACGCTCCCGCGTCGCGCTGCCATAGCTGGCCTGGGGGCAGCCCCAAGACGTGCGAGAGGAAGTCCTTGAGGAGGCGGTGGAATTCCTTGGCGAGGGCTGAGGGAGGAAGGCCGGAGGAGGCTCGACGAGGCTGCTGGAGACGAGAAGAACCACCAACAGCTGGAGGTTCGCGAGGCTGGCTGGCCTTTTCAGCTGGCTAGCAGTGGCAAGAGCAAGGGAATGCCTTCTTGAGGAGCACTGCAGAGCTCGCCATCCTCATCCCCTGCGGAGCCAGTGTCAGCAGCCGTGAGGAATGGGATGCAGAGGTGTTGGCGGGGGCGCCGGTGTTTGGAGCAGCCGCTGGTGCCTTGCCAGGCGCTGGAAGGATCGTTGTCCCCCAGGTGGATCAGGCCGGGGGCGTTTTGACCCTCTGGGAAGGCCCTGAGGTGGCAGCAGGTGGAGGGAGAATTGGGGTTGGGCATCTCCTGGGAGGCGTGAGCAGCCTGCGGGACGAGGAGGCAGGTCTTGCTCACGTGCTCAGGGAATAGCCCATCGCCGGCGACGCTGGGGTCAGGAAGGAATTTTCCCCCGGGGCACATTGGCTCTGGTGCCCGGGGGGGTTTTTTGCCTTCCTCTGCAGCACTGAGCATGAGCACTTGTCAGGGCTCCTCTGGGCCATTTTGGCTGGGTTACTGCCTGTTGCTCATGCACCACGAAGGTGGCCTCTCATGCCCTGCAGCTGCGGGGAGGAAGGCTTTTTTCCCCCCACGGTGGGCTAGCAAGTGTCCCCGGGGGTTTTTTGCCTTCCTCTGCAGCACTGAGCACGGCCCCTTGCCAGGGCTCCTTCGGGCCATTTTGGCTAGGTGCCTGCTGCTCCTGTTCCACGAAGACGGCCCTCGTGCCCCGCATGCGGGCGGGAGGACGCTTTCTAGACTTGCAGGGCGCACGCCCAGGGTGGCCCCCGGGGGTTGCCTCTTCTCCTGCGTAGCATTGAGCGCAGCCCCTTGTCAGGGCTCCTCTGGGCCCTTTGGGCTCAGTTCTTGCCCGCTGCTCTTGCACCTCCGAGGCGCCACTCGTGCCCTGGCGCTCCCTGGCTCTTTTGCCCATTGCAGGTTTGGAGCAGGAGCGAGCTCTGCTCTTCCCTTGGCTCCGTTTCCCGAGGTGTTCTTGCTTCTGCAAAACAGCCTGTGCTTGGAAAGGCTGCAGGCTTGCTGCACCATCCGGAGCTGCAGCTTTTCAGCTCTCCCTGCATGCCATCCAAGCGCAGGCCAGGCAGGAGAGCGCTTTTCATGCCTCCCTGGCCAAGAAGCACAGCAGAGCAAGTTTGGGAAGGCAAAAGGGGTGCTTGTCATCGACACGTGTCCTACTTGTCAAAATACCCCAGGGCACCACACCCCTCCTCTTCTCCTCCTTTTTGGTGTGTGGTGGGTACCCATCCTCCTTCTTCAAGTTCTTCTGCACTGCTGAGAAACGAGGGACTGCTTGGCCTGTATTCCTGCTGCTCCTTTCTGCAGCTTTCCTTTGCCAGACTGCAAGGGATGCTTTTTCAAACTAAACTGAAGAACACATCAGCCTGCTCCTGGCTCCACATGCGCATTGTGTTAATGCTTGTGAGCATCGGCTCTGAAAGAGATTCAGCCAAAATAGCCTAGAAGAGCCTAAAACAAAAGAAGATTAAATAAAATAATAAAATAATAAAATACCAAAACAAAATAGAAACACATAAAGCAAGGTAAAATAAAATAAGATAAACCAACATAAAAGATAATAGTAAGAAATAAACCCAAAGAAAATGTAATAAAATCAAATACAATAACATCACATGAAAGAAACGAAACTAAACTAACATCAACCAACAGAACAAGACAGAAAATAAAAGAAAGCCAAATCAAGTAAAATGAAATCAAATCCTGTTCCCACTTGTATCCTTCTTGATTTGTGTCCTCAAAAGTGTTTCTGGAGCTGTAAACCCCCTGGCATTTCAGGCAAATAGTGGTCTCCTTGTTATTCGCCTCATCGTCAGTGCAGGGAATAGAACACAAGTGAAGAGAAGAGAAGGGTTGAGTTGGAAGGGACCTGCAGCGATCCTTCAGGACTGTCTAGCTGAGGTGAAGACGACTAGCAGGTGCAAGACAAAGGCTGAGAGGGCTGCCGTCCCTTTCAGGAAAGGTATTGAGGGTGAAGGCCAAGGGAGGAGAAAAGCTCTGGAGTGCAAGGAAAAAGATGGTCAAGAAGAGAAAACGATTTGGGACTTCTTTCCCAGAAGAAGACCTCACCATAAGCAGGGTAGTAGCAAATGTCCCTTGGTGCATGGGTCAGGAACGGCGAGGCCATCCTGCACGTGCTCTCCGTCTCTGCACAGTTCACGCCGAGGGAACCCAAAGCCTTGCTTTCACCTCTGGCATCCCCACAACCAAATGAATGTAGATGGGACCAACAGCCTTCACGACGTAGTCTGAATGTCCAGATGTATTTAGCGGGACGCCCAGCAGCTGTGCCCAGGGCATGGCCAGCAAGGGCAGGGACAGCCCCCTGAGCCTCCTGGGCCCAGGGAGTGCCTCGGGGCCAGCAGCCCAAAGGCCTTCCTGGGAAGGATGCTGGGCAGAGGGCCGGCGGGCGGGGCCGCGCAGGGGGGGCCCCGTCACCCCCGTGTCACAGTGCTAGCAGCCGGCAACGCAGCAGTCACCATGCCCCGGGGCAGCATAAAAGGGAGCACGCTCCCGCGTCGCGCTGCCATAGCTGGCCTGGGGGCAGCCCCAAGACGTGCGAGAGGAAGTCCTTGAGGAGGCGGTGGAATTCCTTGGCGAGGGCTGAGGGAGGAAGGCCGGAGGAGGCTCGACGAGGCTGCTGGAGACGAGAAGAACCACCAAGAGCTGGAGGTTCGCGAGGCTGGCTGGCCTTTTCAGCTGGCTAGCAGTGGCAAGAGCAAGGGAATGCCTTCTTGAGGAGCACTGCAGAGCTCGCCATCCTCATCCCCTGCGGAGCCAGTGTCAGCAGCCGTGAGGAATGGGATGCAGAGAGGTTGGCGGGGGCGCCGGTGCTTTGGAGCAGCCGCTGGTGCCTTGCCAGGCGCTGGAAGGATCGTTGTCCCCCAGGTGGATCAGGCCGGGGGCGTTTTGCCCCTCTGGGAAGGCCCTGAGGTGGCAGCAGGTGGAGGGAGAATCGGGGTTGGGCATCTCCTGGGAGGCGTGAGCAGCCTGCGGGACGAGGAGGCAGGTCTTGCTCACGCGCTCAGGGAATAGCCCATCGCCGGCGACGCTGGGGTCAGGAAGGAATTTTCCCCCGGGGCACATTGGCTCTGGTGCCCGGGGGGTTTTTTGCCTTCCTCTGCAGCACTGAGCATGAGCACTTGTCAGGGCTCCTCTGGGCCATTTTGGCTGGGTTACTGCCTGTTGCTCATGCACCACGAAGGTGGCCTCTCATGCCCTGCAGCTGCGGGGAGGAAGGCTTTTTTCCCCCCACGGTGGGCTAGCAAGTGTCCCCGGGGGTTTTTTGCCTTCCTCTGCAGCACTGAGCACGGCCCCTTGCCAGGGCTCCTTTGGGCCGTTTTGGCTAGGTGCCTGCTGCTCCTGTTCCACGAAGACGGCCCTCGTGCCCCGCATGCGGGCGGGAGGACGCTTTCTAGACTCCCAGGGCGCACGCCCAGGGTGGCCCCCGGGGGTTGCTTCTTCTCCTGCGTAGCATTGAGCGCAGCCCCTTGTCAGGGCTCCTCTGGGCCCTTTGGGCTCAGTTCTTGCCCGCTGCTCTTGCACCTCCGAGGCGCCACTCGTGCCCTGGCGCTCCCTGGCTCTTTTGCCCATTGCAGGTTTGGAGCAGGAGCGAGCTCTGCTCTTCCCTTGGCTCCGTTTCCCGAGGTGTTCTTGCTTCTGCAAAACAGCCTGTGCTTGGAAAGGCTGCAGGCTTGCTGCACCATCCGGAGCTGCAGCTTTTCAGCTCTCCCTGCATGCCATCCAAGCGCAGGCCAGGCAGGAGAGCGCTTTTCATGCCTCCCTGGCCAAGAAGCACAGCGGAGCAAGTTTGGGAAGGCAAAAGGGGTGCTTGTCATCGACACGTGTCCTACTTGTCAAAATACCCCAGGGCACCACACCCCTCCTCTTCTCCTCCTTTTTGGTGTGTGGTGGGTACCCATCCTCCTTCTTCAAGTTCTTCTGCACTGCTGAGAAACGAGGGACTGCTTGGCCTGTATTCCTGCTGCTCCTTTCTGCAGCTTTCCTTTGCCAGACTGCAAGGGATGCTTTTTCAAACTAAACTGAAGAACACATCAGCCTGCTCCTGGCTCCACATGCGCATTGTGTTAATGCTCGTGAGCATCGGCTCTGAAAGAGATTCAGCCAAATAGCCCAAAAGAGCCTAAAACAAAAGAAGATCAAATAAAATAATAAAATAACAAAATAAAATACCAAAACAAAATAGAAACACATAAAGCAAGGTAAAATAAAATAAGATAAACCAACATAAAAGATAATAGTAAGAAATAAACCCAAAGAAAATGTAATAAAATCAAATACAATAACATCACATGAAAGAAACGAAACTAAACTAACATCAACCAACAGAACAAGACAGAAAATAAAAGAAAGCCAAATCAAGTAAAATGAAATCAAATCCTGTTCCCACTTGTATCCTTCTTGATTTGTGTCCTCAAAAGTGTTTCTGGAGCTGTAAACCCCCTGGCATTTCAGGCAAATAGTGGTCTCCTTGTTATTCGCCTCATCGTCAGTGCAGGGAATAGAACACAAGTGAAGAGAAGAGAAGGGTTGAGTTGGAAGGGACCTGCAGCGATCCTTCAGGACTGTCTAGCTGAGGTGAAGACGACTAGCAGGTGCAAGACAAAGGCTGAGAGGGCTGCCGTCCCTTTCAGGAAAGGTATTGAGGGTGAAGGCCAAGGGAGGAGAAAAGCTCTGGAGTGCAAGGAAAAAGATGGTCAAGAAGAGAAAACGATTTGGGACTTCTTTCCCAGAAGAAGACCTCACCATAAGCAGGGTAGTAGCAAATGTCCCTTGGTGCATGGGTCAGGAACGGCGAGGCCATCCTGCACGTGCTCTCCGTCTCTGCACAGTTCACGCCGAGGGAACCCAAAGCCTTGCTTTCACCTCTGGCATCCCCACAACCAAATGAATGTAGATGGGACCAACAGCCTTCACGACGTAGTCTGAATGTGCAGATGTATTTAGCGGGACGCCCAGCAGCTGTACCCAGTGCATGGCCAGCAAGGGCAGGGACAGCCCCCTGAGCCTCCTGGGCCCAGGGAGTGCCTCGGGGCCAGCAGCCCAAAGGCCTTCCTGGGAAGGATGCTGGGCGGAGGGCCGGCGGGCGGGGCCGCGCAGGGGGGGCCCCGTCACCCCCGTGTCACAGTGCCAGCACCCGGCAACGCAGCAGTCACCATGCCCCGGGGCAGCATAAAAGGGAGCACGCTCCCGCGTCGCGCTGCCATAGCTGGCCTGGGGGCAGCCCCAAGACGTGCGAGAGGAAGTCCTTGAGGAGGCGGTGGAATTCCTTGGCGAGGGCTGAGGGAGGAAGGCCGGAGGAGGCTCGACGAGGCTGCTGGAGACGAGAAGAACCACCAACAGCTGGAGGTTCGCGAGGCTGGCTGGCCTTTTCAGCTGGCTAGCAGTGGCAAGAGCAAGGGAATGCCTTCTTGAGGAGCACTGCAGAGCTCGCCATCCTCATCCCCTGCGGAGCCAGTGTCAGCAGCCGTGAGGAATGGGATGCAGAGATGTTGGCGGGGGCGCCGGTGCTTTGGAGCAGCCGCTGGTGCCTTGCCAGGCGCTGGAAGGATCGTTGTCCCCCAGGTGGATCAGGCCGGGGGCGTTTTGCCCCTCTGGGAAGGCCCTGAGGTGGCAGCAGGTGGAGGGAGAATCGGGGTTGGGCATCTCCTGGGAGGCGTGAGCAGCCTGCGGGACGAGGAGGCAGGTCTTGCTCACGCGCTCAGGGAATAGCCCATCGCCGGCGACGCTGGGGTCAGGAAGGAATTTTCCCCCGGGGCACATTGGCTCTGGTGCCCGGGGGGTTTTTTGCCTTCCTCTGCAGCACTGAGCATGAGCACTTGTCAGGGCTCCTCTGGGCCATTTTGGCTGGGTTACTGCCTGTTGCTCATGCACCACGAAGGTGGCCTCTCATGCCCTGCAGCTGCGGGGAGGAAGGCTTTTTTCCCCCCACGGTGGGCTAGCAAGTGTCCCCGGGGGTTTTTTGCCTTCCTCTGCAGCACTGAGCACGGCCCCTTGCCAGGGCTCCTTCGGGCCATTTTGGCTAGGTGCCTGCTGCTCCTGTTCCACGAAGACGGCCCTCGTGCCCCGCATGCGGGCGGGAGGACGCTTTCTAGACTCCCAGGGCGCATGCCCAGGGTGGCCCCCGGGGGTTGCCTCTTCTCCTGTGTAGCATTGAGCGCAGCCCCTTGTCAGGGCTCCTCTGGGCCCTTTGGGCTCAGTTCTTGCCCGCTGCTCTTGCACCTCCGAGGCGCCACTCGTGCCCTGGCGCTCCCTGGCTCTTTTGCCCATTGCAGGTTTGGAGCAGGAGCGAGCTCTGCTCTTCCCTTGGCTCCGTTTCCCGAGGTGTTCTTGCTTCTGCAAAACAGCCTGTGCTTGGAAAGGCTGCAGGCTTGCTGCACCATCCGGAGCTGCAGCTTTTCAGCTCTCCCTGCATGCCATCCAAGCGCAGGCCAGGCAGGAGAGCGCTTTTCATGCCTCCCTGGCCAAGAAGCACAGCGGAGCAAGTTTGGGAAGGCAAAAGGGGTGCTTGTCATCGACACGTGTCCTACTTGTCAAAATACCCCAGGGCACCACACCCCTCCTCTTCTCCTCCTTTTCGGTGTGTGGTGGGTACCCATCCTCCTTCTTCAAGTTCTTCTGCACTGCTGAGAAACGAGGGACTGCTTGGCCTGTATTCCTGCTGCTCCTTTCTGCAGCTTTCCTTTGCCAGACTGCAAGGGATGCTTTTTCAAACTAAACTGAAGAACACATCAGCCTGCTCCTGGCTCCACATGCGCATTGTGTTAATGCTTGTGAGCATCGGCTCTGAAAGAGATTCAGCAAAATAGCCTAGAAGAGCCTAAAACAAAAGAAGATCAAATAAAATAATAAAATAATAAAATAAAATACCAAAACAAAATAGAAACACATAAAGCAAGGTAAAATAAAATAAGATAAACCAACATAAAAGATAATAGTAAGAAATAAACCCAAAGAAAATGTAATAAAATCAAATACAATAACATCACATGAAAGAAACGAAACTAAACTAACATCAACCAACAGAACAAGACAGAAAATAAAAGAAAGCCAAATCAAGTAAAATGAAATCAAATCCTGTTCCCACTTGTATCCTTCTTGATTTGTGTCCTCAAAAGTGTTTCTGGAGCTGTAAACCCCCTGGCATTTCAGGCAACTAGTGGTCTCCTTGTTATTCGCCTCATCGTCAGTGCAGGGAATAGAACACAAGTGAAGAGAAGAGAAGGGTTGAGTTGGAAGGGACCTGCAGCGATCCTTCAGGACTGTCTAGCTGAGGTGAAGACGACTAGCAGGTGCAAGACAAAGGCTGAGAGGGCTGCCGTCCCTTTCAGGAAAGGTATTGAGGGTGAAGGCCAAGGGAGGAGAAAAGCTCTGGAGTGCAAGGAAAAAGATGGTCAAGAAGAGAAAACGATTTGGGACTTCTTTCCCAGAAGAAGACCTCACCATAAGCAGGGTAGTAGCAAATGTCCCTTGGTGCATGGGTCAGGAACGGCGAGGCCATCCTGCACGTGCTCTCCGTCTCTGCACAGTTCACGCCGAGGGAACCCAAAGCCTTGCTTTCACCTCTGGCATCCCCACAACCAAATGAATGTAGATGGGACCAACAGCCTTCACGACGTAGTCTGAATGTCCAGATGTATTTAGCGGGACGCCCAGCAGCTGTACCCAGTGCATGGCCAGCAAGGGCAGGGACAGCCCCCTGAGCCTCCTGGGCCCAGGGAGTGCCTCGGGGCCAGCAGCCCAAAGGCCTTCCTGGGAAGGATGCTGGGCGGAGGGCCGTCGGGCGGGGCCGCGCAGGGGGGGCCCCGTCACCCCCGTGTCACAGTGCCAGCACCCGGCAACGCAGCAGTCACCATGCCCCGGGGCAGCATAAAAGGGAGCACGCTCCCGCGTCGCGCTGCCATAGCTGGCCTGGGGGCAGCCCCAAGACGTGCGAGAGGAAGTCCTTGAGGAGGCGGTGGAATTCCTTGGCGAGGGCTGAGGGAGGAAGGCCGGAGGAGGCTCGACGAGGCTGCTGGAGACGAGAAGAACCACCAACAGCTGGAGGTTCGCGAGGCTGGCTGGCCTTTTCAGCTGGCTAGCAGTGGCAAGAGCAAGGGAATGCCTTCTTGAGGAGCACTGCAGAGCTCGCCATCCTCATCCCCTGCGGAGCCAGTGTCAGCAGCCGTGAGGAATGGGATGCAGAGATGTTGGCGGGGGCGCCGGTGCTTTGGAGCAGCCGCTGGTGCCTTGCCAGGCGCTGGAAGGATCGTTGTCCCCCAGGTGGATCAGGCCGGGGGCGTTTTGCCCCTCTGGGAAGGCCCTGAGGTGGCAGCAGGTGGAGGGAGAATCGGGGTTGGGCATCTCCTGGGAGGCGTGAGCAGCCTGCGGGACGAGGAGGCAGGTCTTGCTCACGCGCTCAGGGAATAGCCCATCGCCGGCGACGCTGGGGTCAGGAAGGAATTTTCCCCCGGGGCACATTGGCTCTGGTGCCCGGGGGGTTTTTTGCCTTCCTCTGCAGCACTGAGCATGAGCACTTGTCAGGGCTCCTCTGGGCCATTTTGGCTGGGTTACTGCCTGTTGCTCATGCACCACGAAGGTGGCCTCTCATGCCCTGCAGCTGCGGGGAGGAAGGCTTTTTTCCCCCCACGGTGGGCTAGCAAGTGTCCCCGGGGGTTTTTTGCCTTCCTCTGCAGCACTGAGCACGGCCCCTTGCCAGGGCTCCTTCGGGCCATTTTGGCTAGGTGCCTGCTGCTCCTGTTCCACGAAGACGGCCCTCGTGCCCCGCATGCGGGCGGGAGGACGCTTTCTAGACTCCCAGGGCGCATGCCCAGGGTGGCCCCCGGGGGTTGCCTCTTCTCCTGCGTAGCATTGAGCGCAGCCCCTTGTCAGGGCTCCTCTGGGCCCTTTGGGCTCAGTTCTTGCCCGCTGCTCTTGCACCTCCGAGGCGCCACTCGTGCCCTGGCGCTCCCTGGCTCTTTTGCCCATTGCAGGTTTGGAGCAGGAGCGAGCTCTGCTCTTCCCTTGGCTCCGTTTCCCGAGGTGTTCTTGCTTCTGCAAAACAGCCTGTGCTTGGAAAGGCTGCAGGCTTGCTGCACCATCCGGAGCTGCAGCTTTTCAGCTCTCCCTGCATGCCATCCAAGCGCAGGCCAGGCAGGAGAGCGCTTTTCATGCCTCCCTGGCCAAGAAGCACAGCGGAGCAAGTTTGGGAAGGCAAAAGGGGTGCTTGTCATCGACACGTGTCCTACTTGTCAAAATACCCCAGGGCACCACACCCCTCCTCTTCTCCTCCTTTTCGGTGTGTGGTGGGTACCCATCCTCCTTCTTCAAGTTCTTCTGCACTGCTGAGAAACGAGGGACTGCTTGGCCTGTATTCCTGCTGCTCCTTTCTGCAGCTTTCCTTTGCCAGACTGCAAGGGATGCTTTTTCAAACTAAACTGAAGAACACATCAGCCTGCTCCTGGCTCCACATGCGCATTGTGTTAATGCTTGTGAGCATCGGCTCTGAAAGAGATTCAGCCAAAATAGCCTAGAAGAGCCTAAAACAAAAGAAGATTAAATAAAATAATAAAATAATAAAATACCAAAACAAAATAGAAACACATAAAGCAAGGTAAAATAAAATAAGATAAACCAACATAAAAGATAATAGTAAGAAATAAACCCAAAGAAAATGTAATAAAATCAAATACAATAACATCACATGAAAGAAATGAAACTAAACTAACATCAACCAACAGAACAAGACAGAAAATAAAAGAAAGCCAAATCAAGTAAAATGAAATCAAATCCTGTTCCCACTTGTATCCTTCTTGATTTGTGTCCTCAAAAGTGTTTCTGGAGCTGTAAACCCCCTGGCATTTCAGGCAACTAGTGGTCTCCTTGTTATTCGCCTCATCGTCAGTGCAGGGAATAGAACACAAGTGAAGAGAAGAGAAGGGTTGAGTTGGAAGGGACCTGCAGCGATCCTTCAGGACTGTCTAGCTGAGGTGAAGACGACTAGCAGGTGCAAGACAAAGGCTGAGAGGGCTGCCGTCCCTTTCAGGAAAGGTATTGAGGGTGAAGGCCAAGGGAGGAGCAAAGCTCTTGAGTGCAAGGGAAAAGATGGTCAAGAAGAGAAAACGATTTGGGACTTCTTTCCCAGAAGAAGACCTCACCATAAGCAGGGTAGTAGCAAATGTCCCTTGGTGCATGGGTCAGGAACGGCGAGGCCATCCTGCACGTGCTCTCCGTCTCTGCACAGTTCACGCCAAGGGAACCCAAAGCCTTGCTTTCACCTCTGGCATCCCCACAACCAAATGAATGTAGATGGGACCAACAGCCTTCACGACGTAGTCTGAATGTGCAGATGTATTTAGCGGGACGCCCAGCAGCTGTACCCAGGGCATGGCCAGCAAGGGCAGGGACAGCCCCCTGAGCCTCCTGGGCCCAGGGAGTGCCTCGGGGCCAGCAGCCCAAAGGCCTTCCTGGGAAGGATGCTGGGCGGAGGGCCGTCGGGCGGGGCCGCGCAGGGGGGGCCCCGTCACCCCCGTGTCACAGTGCCAGCACCCGGCAACGCAGCAGTCACCATGCCCCGGGGCAGCATAAAAGGGAGCACGCTCCCGCGTCGCGCTGCCATAGCTGGCCTGGGGGCAGCCCCAAGACGTGCGAGAGGAAGTCCTTGAGGAGGCGGTGGAATTCCTTGGCGAGGGCTGAGGGAGGAAGGCCGGAGGAGGCTCGACGAGGCTGCTGGAGACGAGAAGAACCACCAACAGCTGGAGGTTCGCGAGGCTGGCTGGCCTTTTCAGCTGGCTAGCAGTGGCAAGAGCAAGGGAATGCCTTCTTGAGGAGCACTGCAGAGCTCGCCATCCTCATCCCCTGCGGAGCCAGTGTCAGCAGCCGTGAGGAATGGGATGCAGAGATGTTGGCAGGGGCGCCGGTGCTTTGGAGCAGCCGCTGGTGCCTTGCCAGGCGCTGGAAGGATCGTTGTCCCCCAGGTGGATCAGGCCGGGGGCGTTTTGCCCCTCTGGGAAGGCCCTGAGGTGGCAGCAGGTGGAGGGAGAATCGGGGTTGGGCATCTCCTGGGAGGCGTGAGCAGCCTGCGGGACGAGGAGGCAGGTCTTGCTCACGCGCTCAGGGAATAGCCCATCGCCGGCGACGCTGGGGTCAGGAAGGAATTTTCCCCCGGGGCACATTGGCTCTGGTGCCCGGGGGGTTTTTTGCCTTCCTCTGCAGCACTGAGCATGAGCACTTGTCAGGGCTCCTCTGGGCCATTTTGGCTGGGTTACTGCCTGTTGCTCATGCACCACGAAGGTGGCCTCTCATGCCCTGCAGCTGCGGGGAGGAAGGCTTTTTTCCCCCCACGGTGGGCTAGCAAGTGTCCCCGGGGGTTTTTTGCCTTCCTCTGCAGCACTGAGCACGGCCCCTTGCCAGGGCTCCTTCGGGCCGTTTTGGCTAGGTGCCTGCTGCTCCTGTTCCACGAAGACGGCCCTCGTGCCCCGCATGCGGGCGGGAGGACGCTTTCTAGACTCCCAGGGCGCATGCCCAGGGTGGCCCCCGGGGGTTGCCTCTTCTCCTGCGTAGCATTGAGCGCAGCCCCTTGTCAGGGCTCCTCTGGGCCCTTTGGGCTCAGTTCTTGCCCGCTGCTCTTGCACCTCCGAGGCGCCACTCGTGCCCTGGCGCTCCCTGGCTCTTTTGCCCATTGCAGGTTTGGAGCAGGAGCGAGCTCTGCTCTTCCCTTGGCTCCGTTTCCCGAGGTGTTCTTGCTTCTGCAAAACAGCCTGTGCTTGGAAAGGCTGCAGGCTTGCTGCACCATCCGGAGCTGCAGCTTTTCAGCTCTCCCTGCATGCCATCCAAGCGCAGGCCAGGCAGGAGAGCGCTTTTCATGCCTCCCTGGCCAAGAAGCACAGCGGAGCAAGTTTGGGAAGGCAAAAGGGGTGCTTGTCATCGACACGTGTCCTACTTGTCAAAATACCCCAGGGCACCACACCCCTCCTCTTCTCCTCCTTTTCGGTGTGTGGTGGGTACCCATCCTCCTTCTTCAAGTTCTTCTGCACTGCTGAGAAACGAGGGACTGCTTGGCCTGTATTCCTGCTGCTCCTTTCTGCAGCTTTCCTTTGCCAGACTGCAAGGGATGCTTTTTCAAACTAAACTGAAGAACACATCAGCCTGCTCCTGGCTCCACATGCGCATTGTGTTAATGCTTGTGAGCATCGGCTCTGAAAGAGATTCAGCCAAAATAGCCTAGAAGAGCCTAAAACAAAAGAAGATTAAATAAAATAATAAAATAATAAAATACCAAAACAAAATAGAAACACATAAAGCAAGGTAAAATAAAATAAGATAAACCAACATAAAAGATAATAGTAAGAAATAAACCCAAAGAAAATGTAATAAAATCAAATACAATAACATCACATGAAAGAAATGAAACTAAACTAACATCAACCAACAGAACAAGACAGAAAATAAAAGAAAGCCAAATCAAGTAAAATGAAATCAAATCCTGTTCCCACTTGTATCCTTCTTGATTTGTGTCCTCAAAAGTGTTTCTGGAGCTGTAAACCCCCTGGCATTTCAGGCAACTAGTGGTCTCCTTGTTATTCGCCTCATCGTCAGTGCAGGGAATAGAACACAAGTGAAGAGAAGAGAAGGGTTGAGTTGGAAGGGACCTGCAGCGATCCTTCAGGACTGTCTAGCTGAGGTGAAGACGACTAGCAGGTGCAAGACAAAGGCTGAGAGGGCTGCCGTCCCTTTCAGGAAAGGTATTGAGGGTGAAGGCCAAGGGAGGAGCAAAGCTCTTGAGTGCAAGGGAAAAGATGGTCAAGAAGAGAAAACGATTTGGGACTTCTTTCCCAGAAGAAGACCTCACCATAAGCAGGGTAGTAGCAAATGTCCCTTGGTGCATGGGTCAGGAACGGCGAGGCCATCCTGCACGTGCTCTCCGTCTCTGCACAGTTCACGCCAAGGGAACCCAAAGCCTTGCTTTCACCTCTGGCATCCCCACAACCAAATGAATGTAGATGGGACCAACAGCCTTCACGACGTAGTCTGAATGTGCAGATGTATTTAGCGGGACGCCCAGCAGCTGTACCCAGGGCATGGCCAGCAAGGGCAGGGACAGCCCCCTGAGCCTCCTGGGCCCAGGGAGTGCCTCGGGGCCAGCAGCCCAAAGGCCTTCCTGGGAAGGATGCTGGGCGGAGGGCCGTCGGGCGGGGCCGCGCAGGGGGGGCCCCGTCACCCCCGTGTCACAGTGCCAGCACCCGGCAACGCAGCAGTCACCATGCCCCGGGGCAGCATAAAAGGGAGCACGCTCCCGCGTCGCGCTGCCATAGCTGGCCTGGGGGCAGCCCCAAGACGTGCGAGAGGAAGTCCTTGAGGAGGCGGTGGAATTCCTTGGCGAGGGCTGAGGGAGGAAGGCCGGAGGAGGCTCGACGAGGCTGCTGGAGACGAGAAGAACCACCAACAGCTGGAGGTTCGCGAGGCTGGCTGGCCTTTTCAGCTGGCTAGCAGTGGCAAGAGCAAGGGAATGCCTTCTTGAGGAGCACTGCAGAGCTCGCCATCCTCATCCCCTGCGGAGCCAGTGTCAGCAGCCGTGAGGAATGGGATGCAGAGATGTTGGCAGGGGCGCCGGTGCTTTGGAGCAGCCGCTGGTGCCTTGCCAGGCGCTGGAAGGATCGTTGTCCCCCAGGTGGATCAGGCCGGGGGCGTTTTGCCCCTCTGGGAAGGCCCTGAGGTGGCAGCAGGTGGAGGGAGAATCGGGGTTGGGCATCTCCTGGGAGGCGTGAGCAGCCTGCGGGACGAGGAGGCAGGTCTTGCTCACGCGCTCAGGGAATAGCCCATCGCCGGCGACGCTGGGGTCAGGAAGGAATTTTCCCCCGGGGCACATTGGCTCTGGTGCCCGGGGGGTTTTTTGCCTTCCTCTGCAGCACTGAGCATGAGCACTTGTCAGGGCTCCTCTGGGCCATTTTGGCTGGGTTACTGCCTGTTGCTCATGCACCACGAAGGTGGCCTCTCATGCCCTGCAGCTGCGGGGAGGAAGGCTTTTTTCCCCCCACGGTGGGCTAGCAAGTGTCCCCGGGGGTTTTTTGCCTTCCTCTGCAGCACTGAGCACGGCCCCTTGCCAGGGCTCCTTCGGGCCGTTTTGGCTAGGTGCCTGCTGCTCCTGTTCCACGAAGACGGCCCTCGTGCCCCGCATGCGGGCGGGAGGACGCTTTCTAGACTCCCAGGGCGCATGCCCAGGGTGGCCCCCGGGGGTTGCCTCTTCTCCTGCGTAGCATTGAGCGCAGCCCCTTGTCAGGGCTCCTCTGGGCCCTTTGGGCTCAGTTCTTGCCCGCTGCTCTTGCACCTCCGAGGCGCCACTCGTGCCCTGGCGCTCCCTGGCTCTTTTGCCCATTGCAGGTTTGGAGCAGGAGCGAGCTCTGCTCTTCCCTTGGCTCCGTTTCCCGAGGTGTTCTTGCTTCTGCAAAACAGCCTGTGCTTGGAAAGGCTGCAGGCTTGCTGCACCATCCGGAGCTGCAGCTTTTCAGCTCTCCCTGCATGCCATCCAAGCGCAGGGCAGGCAGGAGAGCGCTTTTCATGCCTCCCTGGCCAAGAAGCACAGCGGAGCAAGTTTGGGAAGGCAAAAGGGGTGCTTGTCATCGACACGTGTCCTACTTGTCAAAATACCCCAGGGCACCACACCCCTCCTCTTCTCCTCCTTTTCGGTGTGTGGTGGGTACCCATCCTCCTTCTTCAAGTTCTTCTGCACTGCTGAGAAACGAGGGACTGCTTGGCCTGTATTCCTGCTGCTCCTTTCTGCAGCTTTCCTTTGCCAGACTGCAAGGGATGCTTTTTCAAACTAAACTGAAGAACACATCAGCCTGCTCCTGGCTCCACATGCGCATTGTGTTAATGCTTGTGAGCATCGGCTCTGAAAGAGATTCAGCCAAAATAGCCTAGAAGAGCCTAAAACAAAAGAAGATTAAATAAAATAATAAAATAATAAAATACCAAAACAAAATAGAAACACATAAAGCAAGGTAAAATAAAATAAGATAAACCAACATAAAAGATAATAGTAAGAAATAAACCCAAAGAAAATGTAATAAAATCAAATACAATAACATCACATGAAAGAAACGAAACTAAACTAACATCAACCAACAGAACAAGACAGAAAATAAAAGAAAGTCAAATCAAGTAAAATGAAATCAAATCCTGTTCCCACTTGTATCCTTCTTGATTTGTGTCCTCAAAAGTGTTTCTGGAGCTGTAAACCCCCTGGCATTTCAGGCAACTAGTGGTCTCCTTGTTATTCGCCTCATCGTCAGTGCAGGGAATAGAACACAAGTGAAGAGAAGAGAAGGGTTGAGTTGGAAGGGACCTGCAGCGATCCTTCAGGACTGTCTAGCTGAGGTGAAGACGACTAGCAGGTGCAAGACAAAGGCTGAGAGGGCTGCCGTCCCTTTCAGGAAAGGTATTGAGGGTGAAGGCCAAGGGAGGAGAAAAGCTCTTGAGTGCAAGGAAAAAGATGGTCAAGAAGAGAAAACGATTTGGGACTTCTTTCCCAGAAGAAGACCTCACCATAAGCAGGGTAGTAGCAAATGTCCCTTGGTGCATGGGTCAGGAACGGCGAGGCCATCCTGCACGTGCTCTCCGTCTCTGCACAGTTCACGCCGAGGGAACCCAAAGCCTTGCTTTCACCTCTGGCATCCCCACAACCAAATGAATGTAGATGGGACCAACAGCCTTCACGACGTAGTCTGAATGTGCAGATGTATTTAGCGGGACGCCCAGCAGCTGTACCCAGTGCATGGCCAGCAAGGGCAGGGACAGCCCCCTGAGCCTCCTGGGCCCAGGGAGTGCCTCGGGGCCAGCAGCCCAAAGGCCTTCCTGGGAAGGATGCTGGGCGGAGGGCCGGCGGGCGGGGCCGCGCAGGGGGGGCCCCGTCACCCCCGTGTCACAGTGCCAGCACCCGGCAACGCAGCAGTCACCATGCCCCGGGGCAGCATAAAAGGGAGCACGCTCCCGCGTCGCGCTGCCATAGCTGGCCTGGGGGCAGCCCCAAGACGTGCGAGAGGAAGTCCTTGAGGAGGCGGTGGAATTCCTTGGCGAGGGCTGAGGGAGGAAGGCCGGAGGAGGCTCGACGAGGCTGCTGGAGACGAGAAGAACCACCAAGAGCTGGAGGTTCGCGAGGCTGGCTGGCCTTTTCAGCTGGCTAGCAGTGGCAAGAGCAAGGGAATGCCTTCTTGAGGAGCACTGCAGAGCTCGCCATCCTCATCCCCTGCGGAGCCAGTGTCAGCAGCCGTGAGGAATGGGATGCAGAGATGTTGGCAGGGGCGCCGGTGCTTTGGAGCAGCCGCTGGTGCCTTGCCAGGCGCTGGAAGGATCGTTGTCCCCCAGGTGGATCAGGCCGGGGGCGTTTTGCCCCTCTGGGAAGGCCCTGAGGTGGCAGCAGGTGGAGGGAGAATCGGGGTTGGGCATCTCCTGGGAGGCGTGAGCAGCCTGCGGGACGAGGAGGCAGGTCTTGCTCACGTGCTCAGGGAATAGCCCATCGCCGGCGACGCTGGGGTCAGGAAGGAATTTTCCCCCGGGGCACATTGGCTCTGGTGCCCGGGGGGTTTTTTGCCTTCCTCTGCAGCACTGAGCATGAGCACTTGTCAGGGCTCCTCTGGGCCATTTTGGCTGGGTTACTGCCTGTTGCTCATGCACCACGAAGGTGGCCTCTCATGCCCTGCAGCTGCGGGGAGGAAGGCTTTTTTCCCCCCACGGTGGGCTAGCAAGTGTCCCCGGGGGTTTTTTGCCTTCCTCTGCAGCACTGAGCACGGCCCCTTGCCAGGGCTCCTTCGGGCCGTTTTGGCTAGGTGCCTGCTGCTCCTGTTCCACGAAGACGGCCCTCGTGCCCTGCATGCGGGCGGGAGGACGCTTTCTAGACTCCCAGGGCGCACGCCCAGGGTGGCCCCCGGGGGTTGCCTCTTCTCCTGCGTAGCATTGAGCGCAGCCCCTTGTCAGGGCTCCTCTGGGCCCTTTGGGCTCAGTTCTTGCCCGCTGCTCTTGCACCTCCGAGGCGCCACTCGTGCCCTGGCGCTCCCTGGCTCTTTTGCCCATTGCAGGTTTGGAGCAGGAGCGAGCTCTGCTCTTCCCTTGGCTCCGTTTCCCGAGGTGTTCTTGCTTCTGCAAAACAGCCTGTGCTTGGAAAGGCTGCAGGCTTGCTGCACCATCCGGAGCTGCAGCTTTTCAGCTCTCCCTGCATGCCATCCAAGCGCAGGGCAGGCAGGAGAGCGCTTTTCATGCCTCCCTGGCCAAGAAGCACAGCGGAGCAAGTTTGGGAAGGCAAAAGGGGTGCTTGTCATCGACACGTGTCCTACTTGTCAAAATACCCCAGGGCACCACACCCCTCCTCTTCTCCTCCTTTTCGGTGTGTGGTGGGTACCCATCCTCCTTCTTCAAGTTCTTCTGCACTGCTGAGAAACGAGGGACTGCTTGGCCTGTATTCCTGCTGCTCCTTTCTGCAGCTTTCCTTTGCCAGACTGCAAGGGATGCTTTTTCAAACTAAACTGAAGAACACATCAGCCTGCTCCTGGCTCCACATGCGCATTGTGTTAATGCTTGTGAGCATCGGCTCTGAAAGAGATTCAGCCAAAATAGCCTAGAAGAGCCTAAAACAAAAGAAGATTAAATAAAATAATAAAATAATAAAATACCAAAACAAAATAGAAACACATAAAGCAAGGTAAAATAAAATAAGATAAACCAACATAAAAGATAATAGTAAGAAATAAACCCAAAGAAAATGTAATAAAATCAAATACAATAACATCACATGAAAGAAACGAAACTAAACTAACATCAACCAACAGAACAAGACAGAAAATAAAAGAAAGTCAAATCAAGTAAAATGAAATCAAATCCTGTTCCCACTTGTATCCTTCTTGATTTGTGTCCTCAAAAGTGTTTCTGGAGCTGTAAACCCCCTGGCATTTCAGGCAACTAGTGGTCTCCTTGTTATTCGCCTCATCGTCAGTGCAGGGAATAGAACACAAGTGAAGAGAAGAGAAGGGTTGAGTTGGAAGGGACCTGCAGCGATCCTTCAGGACTGTCTAGCTGAGGTGAAGACGACTAGCAGGTGCAAGACAAAGGCTGAGAGGGCTGCCGTCCCTTTCAGGAAAGGTATTGAGGGTGAAGGCCAAGGGAGGAGAAAAGCTCTTGAGTGCAAGGAAAAAGATGGTCAAGAAGAGAAAACGATTTGGGACTTCTTTCCCAGAAGAAGACCTCACCATAAGCAGGGTAGTAGCAAATGTCCCTTGGTGCATGGGTCAGGAACGGCGAGGCCATCCTGCACGTGCTCTCCGTCTCTGCACAGTTCACGCCGAGGGAACCCAAAGCCTTGCTTTCACCTCTGGCATCCCCACAACCAAATGAATGTAGATGGGACCAACAGCCTTCACGACGTAGTCTGAATGTCCAGATGTATTTAGCGGGACGCCCAGCAGCTGTACCCAGTGCATGGCCAGCAAGGGCAGGGACAGCCCCCTGAGCCTCCTGGGCCCAGGGAGTGCCTCGGGGCCAGCAGCCCAAAGGCCTTCCTGGGAAGGATGCTGGGCGGAGGGCCGGCGGGCGGGGCCGCGCAGGGGGGGCCCCGTCACCCCCGTGTCACAGTGCCAGCACCCGGCAACGCAGCAGTCACCATGCCCCGGGGCAGCATAAAAGGGAGCACGCTCCCGCGTCGCGCTGCCATAGCTGGCCTGGGGGCAGCCCCAAGACGTGCGAGAGGAAGTCCTTGAGGAGGCGGTGGAATTGCTTGGCGAGGGCTGAGGGAGGAAGGCTGGAGGAGGCTCGACGAGGCTGCTGGAGACGAGAAGAACCACCAACAGCTGGAGGTTCGCGAGGCTGGCTGGCCTTTTCAGCTGGCTAGCAGTGGCAAGAGCAAGGGAATGCCTTCTTGAGGAGCACTGCAGAGCTCGCCATCCTCATCCCCTGCGGAGCCAGTGTCAGCAGCCGTGAGGAATGGGATGCAGAGATGTTGGCGGGGGCGCCGGTGCTTTGGAGCAGCCGCTGGTGCCTTGCCAGGCGCTGGAAGGATCGTTGTCCCCCAGGTGGATCAGGCCGGGGGCGTTTTGCCCCTCTGGGAAGGCCCTGAGGTGGCAGCAGGTGGTTTTTTGCCTTCCACTGCAGCATTGAGCACGGCCCCTTGCCAGGGTTCCTTTGGGCCGTTTTGGGCCGGTTTTGGGCCGTTTTGGCCTTTTTGTCTAGGTGCCTGCTGCTCCTGCTCCGTTATCCAGGGATTACGGCTCCTCTGGTGAAAAGGGAGGATTTTGCTTCTCGCCTCTGGCATACGCCTCCCTGGATGGGGGTGGGGAGGCACAAAGAAAAAATTAGAGTTGGGTAAAGGAACACTTTTCCAAGCTTTGGATTTTATCAAAGGAAGATAATAGATGGAATTCCTCTCCCTCCACAATAGCCTCCTAAAAGGCAGGCATTCAGTTTAATATGCTTTTCTATAGCCACGAGCATAGAAGAGGGAGGGGGGAAAAGTTTCCTTCCGCAGAACTCTCCCATTCATTGGATCAGCTAAGAATTTAGCTCCGACTAGAATAATGATTTTGACAGCTAGCAATCGGGTGAAATGGATCCCACCTCTCCTTTGCTAGAGGGTAAATGTAAATTGCAGGCTCAGGATAAAGTGAGTCTCCGAGGAATTACAGTTTAGAGATGGAAGAAGTCTATTTTACAGCTTCTACAAAAGGAGAGCCATGGCAGAAGGACAGAAGTGCTACCAAGTGCATTTTGAAACAACCCCTCTTGTCGGCACACGGGAGTATTTTCTTAGTTTATAGCAACAGGAAAACATTGTTCTGTTTCACCCATGGGATCTGATAACAGTCAGAGGGGAAGGAAATCTCAGTCCAGCGGCAATTTGTCAAATTTGGCAAGAAGCCTTTGAAACACAAACCAGAAGCCACATGAGCTTTCAAAGAGAACGACTCCACTGTAAACACAACTGAAACGTTTTGCAGAAAAAATGCAGATTCTTAGCACAGCACAAGTTTAACCAGCTCCCAGGGACATGAACAGTAGTGCCACCCTATTTTAATCTTAGAAAGTATCACAGATTTTAAGGTTACGATACAATGGCAATGCTTCCTCCCCTGTCATTACAGATGCTGGCCAACTCGGGTGCATTGCCCCTCAGACATTTCGGCATGGTTTCTCTCATTCGCTTTTTGGTCCATCCAATTAATTCCATACTTACGCATTAATAGTTGGTATTGCATATCTTCCCGTGTTGGTCAGCATAGCGCCCTTTGTATGGGGATCTTTCACTTCCATCATGAAACTCCTTGGGATTCCTGTGCTCTTTTTAATTCTGGGAACAGACGCAAAGTTTTTGTCCTGTTGAGAAAAGAAATGCAGACACATCTCACCTTAAGACCCACACTTAAAATGACATTTCAGTGATCATTTTAGGCAGCAAAAGCCTTTAATCCTCTCCTTTCACCTAGCGTAAGGGCTGCTCGACTGAAATACTGATTTTCCTAACTGAATATAGCCAGGATGTTCCAAAGGCTTGAGCAGTGTTTTGAACTCATTTGACATTCTTTGCCTTAACTTCAGGTTCCTTTAGGGTGAAATATCCCTTAGCTCACCCTCCACTCAGAGAAGAGGCACAAACCCGCTCCTCCTCCAAAGCGCAATTCAGAGCGAGAGCTTAATTCGGTGCTCCGAATCAGTCCCTGGAGAAACTTATATTCACCATCTCTATAGGAAGGGTGAATTCCTGCCTCCTGCGTATACATTCAGTGACTAACCTTCAGTGGCATGAATACTCAGCCAGAGGCTTCTGTAATTAAAAAAACACAAACATTCGACAAATGGGGTCAACAGAAACATCTGGGCTTCATAGGAAACACTAAAAACTGCCAACTCTCATTAAAAAGAGTTAAAACCAGAAACATTTCCAGTAACACTGCAATACATAAAGATATGCATGAAAGTTCAGAGAGGGAGAGCTATGGACATATTTAACATCCATGACCTTGAAAAAAGAACATTTTCATTTATACTTCCAGGTTTCCCTTGAGTTTTGAAGGGCTTTGCAACATTGCCATATAATCTCTGTATTTCATCCCAAGAGAAACAATTCCTAATATGAGTATTCATCTCTCCGTTATGTAACTGCCAAGGGAAAAAAAATTAAAAAGTAAGTAACACCAGAAGTTCCCCGCGGTCTTACCCCATTTGTTGGGCAGTTCTTTATATAGTGGCCAGGTTTTCTGCAACGAAAGCAAGTCTATGATGGTGGAGGTGGACCCAAGGGTTCCTTCATGTAACTAAAGGTTTTTTGGGAAAAGAAAGAAAAAGGTATGCCTGTGTCTCTCTTGTTAAAACAAACATCTCTACAATGTTTCCATAGTCTGCAAAGAAGAGATTTGACATTATCAGCACTTACTTGATTGGGTCATATTCATGGTAAGACTGTATCATCATGGCTTTGATTTTATCTTCTTCGGAGGCATTGGCTTCACAATTTAATTTCTGCACTGAGAGAGGGAAGAAGTTACCAGTGGGAAGAGATTTCTCTTTCTTGGCAAAGAACTCCAAGCTTTACTCTCAGAAGAAAGCACCAGCTCCTCTGCATTAGGCCCTGACTTCTCTAACCTTTCTAACTTTAAAGACTAGTAAGTTCATTGGCTAGCACTGCGCCTTTCACAAAGTGCTTTCCCAGACAAAGTTACACATGGTTGAGCACAAAATGCGCACAGTTCCATAGCAAAACATGGTGTCGTGGTTTAACCCCAGCCAGCAACTAAGCACCACGCAGCCGCTCGCTCACTCCCCACCAGTGGGATGGGGGAGAGAATCAGAAGGGTAAAAGGGAGAAAACTCATGGGTTGAGATAAGAACAGTTTAATAATTGAAGTAAAATAAATTAAAACAGTTAAATAGGCAAAGCAAAAAACCGTGCACGCAAACAAAGCAAAACAAGGAATTCATTCACTACTTCCCATCGGCAGGCAGGTGTTCAGCCATCTCCAGGAAAGCAGGGCTCCATCACGCGTAATGGTTACTTGGGAAGACAAAAGCCATCATACCCAATGTCCCCCCCTTCCTTCTTCTTTCCCCAGCTTATATACTGAGCATGACGTCATATGGTATGGAACAGCCCTTGGGCCAGTCTGGGTCAGCACTCCCCCTGGCTGTGCCCCCTCCTAGCTTCTTGTGCAGCCGGCAGAGCAGGGGAAGCTGAAAAGTCCTTGACCAGTGTGAGCGCCACTTAGCACCTATTTAGCAACAGCTTAGCACTACTCAGCAAGAACCAAAGCATCAGTGTATCATCGACATTGTTCTCATCCTAAACCCAAAACACAGCCCCATACTGTCTACCAAGACGAAAATTAACTCTACCCCAGCTGAAACCAGGACACATGGCATTACAACAGTTTCAGAAGGTCACATCTGCTACCATGCCACACATACACGATGGCATATTCCTATCAACAATTAGGCACATTTACACAATTTGCATAATCTGCCTTCAAACAAGTTCAATTGTGTTGTCCACTGTATATATACTACAATTTATGAAATTGTGCAACATTCACAGAATGGATCTAGAACTATAATGACCAGAAATTCAAAAACAGCCATGCAATTCTCCATGCTCCAGAAACGCTTCCATTTTGGCTGCTGCAAATCCCCCTGAAATGTCCATAACTTACAGCCAATTAAATTCTGAGGTAAAAAACGTTTTAGTTTCTTTCCAACGCAAAATTAACAAAACGTTCAAAAAACAGTAAACAGCTGCTGAAATGCTGCTGCTTTGTGTCTTGAAGATGAGTTAGACTGCAACATTATGTTGAGTCTGAGAAGGTACTCCCCTTCTATCTTCCCAAACTGGCAACTCCTCTTTACAGGACAGTATCAAAATATACACACAGTTTAATGTGAAAATAAATACTTTACATCATTATTGAAAAGTAAATTAAAGTTGTGCTCACATTACAACAGTTCTCCAGCTATAGATCACAGTATAAGATTCAATACTACGATGCAAAGACTTTTTGTTTTTAAGTATTTGACCAGAAGATATATACACCTTAATAAGCTGGGCCAGAGAAAGAGATGCAGAAGAGTCATCAATCTGTTCCCAAAAAATTAAACACAGATTCAAGTTCTACAATCCAAACATAGCAATACTTAACCTGGTTTTGGTATTTGTTTGAACCCCCAAGGCAAATATAAGAAACAGTCCCAACTTTAACAATCATGGTTTCTCAGTGGGTTTTGATAACATTTTCAAAACCAGGAGGCCAAAACGGATTTAAAACCAAAAGCTAAGTGATACATGGTGAAAATGGCAAAAAATACACTCCAAACCATTTTTATTGCAAGAAACAAAAAGCACACGACACCCTATACAAACATACATATTGCTAGCTAGAGACAGACAAATGTAGAACAGGGCACCATGTTCAGTTGGGCAAACCTCGCACCTACGTGATCTCAAAATGATCATACATTATCTGTACAACTCAAAGTCATTCAGGAAGTGTTCCAGCAAATTCAATATGAAATACAATGCACTCCTAGGCACAAATACCAGTATTCCCATTTGAACTGTGCAAACAATGGCATTACTCAGTTTTTACTATGCTGAATCAAATCCATTCTATTCACAACATATGCTGTCTTTTCCTGGAAAATATATACATACATTAATACAAGGGTACATTGTTTAGAATGAAGTGCAGTGTCTAGCAAAAAGTCTGAGATCGTGTTTTACATACTGCTTTTGATCTTCCGCTCACTGGCTCAGTTGGACTTCTGGAAGAAGAAATACAGGGGATCAGAACTTAAAACACAGCACTGGTACCCAACATAAAGCGGTGGAAACAGAGTCTAAAACCTGAACATCCAAACATTATGTTCTGATACTCTAGTGAATGTGGACGTTTATTTGTACACAGAAACTGTTCTCTCTTGGTCCATGCAGTGCAGCTAAAAAAACCCCCAACAATCACATATCCACTTTGTCACAAATTACTCTAAGACTTACAGAGATAGAACACAACAATGCAAGATGAAGTCCTCCGGTATTTTGTCTCTGCTGCATCAGTATCAAAAAGATGAAGTCTGTCCTACAGCTTTGTGTTCTTCAATCATCAACCATCAAAACACAAAGGTCACTTTAGCCAATCTCTGTACCGCTAGTATTACAAATACGTACCAGGTAGAGTACTTGAGTGTCTGAGAAAGAACAGTCATAGCCTAGACACGTCCAAGTGCAAGTCTACTTCAGTGAAAAAAATTACTCTTCTGACAAAGAAATAACAGAAATGTCAGCAGCAGAGTCTTTAGAACAGTGTTTCTTTGTGGAAGCCCAAGCCCTGTGTTCAGATGTCTACCACACTTGGCCAGGAAAGGGCCAAAATACTACATGTGTTCCATATGCTGTATTGACTAAAAATAGCAGTAGGTATGTCACCTGAAAGCAGTTCCGAGGCTTTTGGGCGATTTAGGAGCCCTGTGACAAAAAAAAGTCTTAATTGCCAGAATTTGCTTTAAGATAATCTTGAAAAATGCTACAATATTTTGAAAAATGCTACAATGTACTCCTGCAGTAATATGCCCAAAATTTAAATGCAGAACCACAGAAATTCAGGGGGTTTTGCTTGCAAACGCTTCCTGGGTACCAGGATGCTGCTGTACTCTCTTTTTGAGACTCCCTGTAACTCATCAGGCTACTTTATTTCTTGAGGACCAACATCAGAAAGACATGGCAAAGCCACAAGCGAATAATATCTACTAATGGTGGTGGAGAGGCATATCTTTTAAGGCAGCTGGAAAACATGACCAGTCAAACAATGCTAATGTAGCTGAGAGAGAACTGGGCTGCATGAATACCTAAATGACAGCATTAATCCTCTAGTCAGGCTTGCATTTGAATATCTGTCATTTTAATCAATACACCCAATTCCCTGTCCTCCATCAATCTCAGCAATATTGAGTTAAAACCTGGAGCACAGATACCAGCTTAGGGTAAAAACAGTTTCAAGTTTGGTAAGGATTAATTATTCCTTCATCGTACTCACACAAAAGGAAATACGCTTTAGGATAGTGTTGGTTTTTATCTTGCCTGAAACGGACATTGTCTTTAGGAAACTAGCAGGAATCCCTTAGGAGTGGAACTTCTTGTTTGCATGGTTCGCCAGCTGGCAACCCTTGCTCTCTCCTCTATAGCTAGCATGCAAAAGACCCCGATTTGGGGCGTAAGAATACCTGCCATATCCCGCCCCCCTTCCCCAAATGCAAGAAAGAGCCAAACACATACATTAAAATCTACCCCAGGACAACAAAAATTAACAGCAGCTTTAACAAGAAAGATACAATCAGAATGCCTCTGTAAACTAATAGCCATTAAAAGAGTTAACACATGGAAACCACTGACAAAGACTACAATGCTTGTTGGATACTTGCACAATGTATGTTTTGCTGGGAGCTTTAACTCCTCCAACAGGGATTCTTCTAACAACGACCGATGAGTGCTTAGGAATCAGGGCATTATCAGCGGTGCATTCTGAAAACAACATAAATACAGAGAAAACATTCGTCAATTCGTAAGAACGTATATTGATATCTAATTACATAGCACTTCAGAGAATCCCTTTGAGATAAAAAAGCCAAATTTGATATCTAACATCACGCTTCTATCGTCTCAACACCCGAACAGTACAGTTCAAGAAACCTGCAGGTGTGATAATCAAACACAAGCAGCAAAATCGGTCTCATTTTTTTAAAA
The DNA here is from genome assembly GCF_965183815.1 of Platalea leucorodia. NCBI lineage: Eukaryota > Metazoa > Chordata > Aves > Pelecaniformes > Threskiornithidae > Platalea > Platalea leucorodia. The sequence continues at coordinate 10,206,057 of NC_138839.1, read as the reverse complement.
CAGTTTGAATGCCAACAGCAAAATGCTCTCAAGGGTCACTAAAGGAGACGCTGCTAATGCATGAGCTTCTTTCCTGACCTAGCTGGAGTTGCTTTTGCTTCTGTTAGGCTACAAACCCAGGAGATCTTTGGAGAAAAACGAACCGCAGCAAAGTCTCACCTGCATAAGCCAGATTCTAAAGTCTGACTAGCTTGCCCTGCAACAGAACAGGCACTGCGCTAAAGCATGAAAACCCTGCGCCATTGCTTCAGTAGCTGTTAACTAAAACCGATTCACCTACGCTGCTGGTGCTCCAGACGGACAGAACACAGAAGAGAGCCTGCCATCGCTGCCTATTTCTTGGAGCTCAGGCCATCAACAACCACACTTAGCCGCCCAGTGCTTTACATTTCAGTGGAAACGAAACTGGCAGGGCTAGAAGTTGGATCGCAGAAATGTTGGGCGTTTGTTGAGCTTGCCTTCACAAGTGGGGCAGAATGGCCTCCAACTAACGCGCTATCTCCCCTCTTAAGCTAACCATCTCGTTTGACTTCACCAAAGGGACGTGTATTCTCTCCATTCACTGTTTGCAGAGCAGAGACCCTCACAGGAAATTCCTTATGAAGACAGCCTCGGAAAGCCTCGCAAAAACAGCATGTGCCTGAAGCTCCCCATGCTTTGCCTTGGCTTACACCGTGTCAGTCTTCTGAAGAGGAGGAAAGCCTTCTGACCTTTTACGTACGGGCCCCAATAAAGAAAGCCGCCTACGCAACGCACTTGGAGTGAGTAAGCTTAAAATGCAAAGATCTCTCCATGAGAATGGTTTTGACATTGTACTTACACAAGCCGGCTATGACGAACTATTTTCAGGCACTGTCAGCAGCCATTCCCTGTAATCTGCCTACAGTTTTAAATATTAAAAGCAGACCGAATCAGAGCCATGGTCTGAAAACCAAAGATGCTGCCTATCTAGCCAAGCTCTCTCAGGGTGCTTTTGCTCAGCGATCACACACAAAATAGGAATAGTTCACAATTTATGCTCCATAAATGCTTCCGTGTATTATTCCTAGAAAGGGCTACCAGTAACGAAAACAGAAGCTTTTACAGACGTCGTATCCTGAAACCAACCCCTAGAGCTCTCTTCTCAAAAGGAAAAATCTAACCATTACACAGCCATCTGTCAAGAAAGGCCTGCCCTGGGCAGGGAGCGTCAGGGCCAACCACTTCAAAGGCTAGGGCTGAACTTACAGTTCCTGCAGCGTACATATTATTCTGTTTACGTTTTAATTCATCGAACGGGAAGAGGGAAACAAACAACACTACACACGTTAAAGAAAAAACTGTTGTAAGAGTGTCACAGAACCACAGAGGAAAAAAAGAAAGAAATTTACAGTTTAAGGAAGGAAAACACTTTACAAGTCTTTGTGTTTCTGAAAACTCACATCCCAAAGTCTTTAATCACATTAAACATAGCAAGATGGCAGATTACCAAACTGAAAGAGCCTCCTAAGTAATATGAAACCATTATCATCTCTGAGAATCACGCACAAAGTTTTAGATTTGAAAGCATTTGGGACTTCTCTAAGAACATTTCTTACGTATAGCCACCATAAATGTTCTGCCATAAAACTTCAAGGCTGCCCTGATACGGTTAGCACGTATTACCAGGGAAAAAATCCACGGTTAGAAATGAACGATGAACTGATGCTCAGTGGCATCTGAATGACAATGTCTTTGGTGTAGAAAAGGAGTTTTCTCGTAACAAAAACTTCCAATCAAACCTCCACAGAAGCCGTCTAAACCCAGAAAACTATCTCTAAGTAGATTTACCACAAGAGAAAAAAACAGACTCGTGGCCTAAGATAAACGCTGGGAAACATGCAGAGGTGGGGAGGCAGGTTATTGTCAGTGAAACAGCATTTCTTGGGCCAGTTTCCACAGGACATTTTTTATTTCCTTGTTGTTCCGGCTGTAGATGAGGGGGTTCATTGCAGGGGGCACAACCGAGTACAGAACTGCCACCACCAGATCCAGGGATGGAGAGGAGATGGAGGGGGGCTTCAGGTGGGCAAACATGGCAGTGCTGAGAAAGAGGGAGACCACGGCCAGGTGAGGGAGGCACGTGGAAAAGGCTTTGCAGCGTCCCTGCTCAGAGGGGATCCTCAGCACAGCCCTGAAGATCTGCACATAGGACAGCACAATGAAAACAAAACACCCGAAGTCCACACAGAGACTAACCACAATAAGCCACACTTCCCTGAGGCAGGCATCTGAGCAGGATAGCTTGAGTATCTGGGGGTTTCACAGAAGAACTTCTCCAAAGCGTTCCCATGGCAGAGGGGTAGTGAAAAAGTATTGGCAGAATGCAGCACAGCACTGAGAAAGCCAGTGCCCCAGGCAGCTGCTGCCATGTGGACACAAGCTCAGGAGGGTCCCGTAGTGCAGATGGCAACGTAGCAGTCACAGGACATGATGGTGAGAAGGCAATACTCTGCTGAAATCCAAAAGACAAACAGAAAGAGTTGGGCAGCACATCCTGTGTAGGAGACGGCCCTGGCGTTCCAGAGGGAATTGGCCATGGCTTTGGGGAGAGTGGTGGAGATGGAGCCCAGGTCGAGAACAGAGAGGTTGAGGAGGAAGGAGTACATGGGGGGTGTGGAGGCGGTGGTCACAGGATACAACGGTGGTGATGAGGCCGTTGCCCAGGAGGGCAGCCAGGTAGATGCCCAGGAAGAGCCAGAAGTGCAAGAGCTGCAGCTGCCACGTCTCTGTGAATTCCAGGAGGAGGAACTCAGTGGTGAAGCTGGTGTTGGACATTTTATCCCTCTTGGCATGGGGATCTGTTCCAGGAGGTAAAGGAAGGGAGAAGTTAGGGCAGGCTGCTTTGAGAAAAAGCTATTCAATTTCTTATAGAAAGCCCCCAACCCGCCTTTCACTTTTCAGGAAGAGCTTTGGTGAGCTCTGGTTGGTGCTGGCTGAGGGTGCCCCAGGGAGCAGGAGGCTCTGCTGGGGGCTCTGCAGGGGTCAGTCCTGCCCTACAGCAATAAGGACACAGGACCTTGGGGTGATCTCAGATTAAATCCAGTCGTGATGTCAACGAGTTTTTCAGCATTGTCACACCCAATTCACCTGACTGCAGAGCAGAGCTGTGCGGAGTTTGGTTTTATGCCTTCTGTTCTAGTTGCCCCAGCACAGCTGAGGAGTGGTTTGAATGCAGCAATGCCTGGCACTTCTGCTGCGCTGCAAGGGAAACCTTGTGGGTCCTGAGACTGGGCACAGGGACTGTCCCTTAGTGCAGAGTGAGGACAGCCGCTCTGTCCCTCAGCCCTGCTCTCAGCTGCCCTGTGCTGGCAGCTCTTCCACCTGGAGGGCTATCGCACTCGCGTGTTCCCCCCAAAAGAAAGAGGCCAGTGCTGGGAGCAGAGGAATCCAGGTTCCCAGTGCAGATCTCCAACCCCCTCACCCATCTCATCGTACCTGAGGAGGATCTCAGCTCTGTCGTCCCAACCAGGGACACAGAGGGCTCATTACAGCTGCCTGCATGCAGCCGCCCAGTAGTGTTTCAATGGCCTTAACACCGAGGTGTCTTCTCCATGGGGCTCCTGCAAAACACAGAGATGCCCTGGGAGAGCTGTGCTCTACGGGAGGGCAGCCTGCAGCCCAGCAGGACCTCCCAAGGAAAGAGTCAACTCTCCTGAATTTGTTACGTCCTGAAGGGAGGGTGAGATCACTGCCAGCCACACACTGCAGTACCCAGAGCCCCACAGGCGAACAGGGTGCGAGCTGGGTGCTTTTCCTCCATGGCCATATGTGCATGACAGCACACGCAGCGTTGGTGTCTGAGCTGCACTTGAATCCTCACCCCACCCCACCCCCCCCACATCTGTCTCCCTTCCCTCCTGCCCATGTCTCTGCTGCCTGGAGCTCTTCTTGGCCACGACCTCTTTCACTGTCCCCACTTCCCCTCCCTCTTCATGCTCACAGACCCCATCCCACCTGCTGTGTGCTCAGCTCTGCCCTGCAGGCTCCTCCTGGCAGCAGGGCACTGCCCAGGGGCATCTCTGTGTGTGCAGGGGCTATGGAGCAGCTCAGACAAGGCCTAGTGAGAACTGGGGTCTCATTGACTACTCCAGAGGAGAGAAATAAATGCCCATCTCCCACTGCCCACCCAGCCAACCAACAGGAGAAAACTCAACGCACAAACACCTTCCCTTTCATGTAATCCCCTAACACGATATCCATCTTTAAAATGACCCTCTGCAAATGGACTCCGGGTCATGTAGAAGTCTCAGCTGCCCTGACCCACGCTGCACTCTCTGGACAGCAGGAGGACCCTGCCCTGCCAGGGGGTCACTGCTTCCGCCCACAGCTTCTCCCCAGTAGGAGAATGGTTCTCTTTTTATCAATAATGGCAGCGGACTTGGGTATGACTGAGCCCCAAAGGAGGAGACATTTACAGGTGTCTGATATGAATCCCTCCCAAATCACCTTGTCTTTCTTCCTCCCGCTACCCATGGGAGGAGAAACATTTCCCATTCACGATTCATCACGTCCTAAGGTGGGTGACTCTATGCTCACTACTTAACAGATCTCTCTCCACTGGCCACAGAAAGGGGCCTCAGATCAGAGGCTTGGGAGTGGCAGGGCGGGTCGTTGGGGGGGGGATGCCCCCTGTGTGAAGGAGCAGCTCATATATATGGCGCTCCTCTATCAGCTGGGCAACGGGTTGATTAATCTTGTGTGAGTGAGGATGAGAGGAGGAGTCATAGAATCATTGAATCACTGAGGTTGGAAAAGACCCTTAAGCTCATCGAGTCCAACCGTGAACGTAGCACTGCCAAGTCCACCACTAAACCATGTCCTTGAGCACGACGTCTATCCTTCTTTTAAATACCTCCAGGGATGGAGACTGAACCACTTCCCTGGGCAGCCTGTTCCAAAGCCTGACTACCCTTTCGGTGAAGAAGTTTTTCCTAACTTCTAACCTAAACATCCTTTGGTGCAGCTTGGGGCCATTTCCTCTCATCATATCACTTGTTACTAACGAGAAGAGGCTGACCCCCACCTCGCTACAGCCTTCTTTCAGGTAGCTGTAGAGAGCAATAAGGTCTCCCCTCAGCCTCCTCTTCTCCAGACTAAACAACCCCATCTCCCTCAGCCGCTCCTCATAAGACGTGTTCTCTAGACTCTCATTAAGGGTGCCAGTGTCTTGGCAGTTACCAAATACTTGGTCAGGCAGAGTAGGCAGAAAAAGTCTTCTGACAGCAACCACAACAAGTCTACAGGTTAATGAGCAGGTTTCTATGGGGAGCTGTAAGTGCCCTGGCATTCATTGGCCAGGCAAAGGAACAGGGTGCCAGTGGTGTAAAGGATCTTGGGACGACTCAGCAGAGCTGCCAAGTGGGCCAACAAGGATGATGCTCACCTGGATCTGGTCCTGGCCAACAAGGAAGAGCTGGTCAGGGATGTGATCATCAGTGTCTGCCTCGGCTGTTGTGACCAGGAAATATTGGGGTCCCAAATGTCAAAAGGAGACTCGCAGCAGAGCACAGGCTGGTGGACTCCACAGAAGAAGACTTTGAGTTGCTCGGGGACCGATACAAGTGTTGCCATGGGGAGCGTCTCTAAAGGGTGAACGATCTAAGGAAATCTGACAGGCATTAAAGAACAGCCTCTTTCAAGGAAAGAATGAGTTCTCCGAGTTCCCATAAAGAAAAACATTCATCTTGTGAGGCTGCTTGTCTGAGCTGATGGAGCTCCAGGGCAAAAAGTCAAAACAAAGGAGCTGGAGTCAGGGGAAGTTGCAAAGAAGGAATTGAGAAACCTTGACCCATGATGTAGGGAGGATGCCAAAGCCAAAGCTCCCGTAGGCTTGAGACTTGCAGGGATGGTTAGCAAAAGCAAAATGAGCTGATAGAGGTTTAGAGAGCCATGCAGAATGAGTCACACTGCCTGGAGTCCTGGAACAAATGGGCTCTGTAGAGGTTTGCATCTTGAATGCATGCCTCAGCCTAGCAGATGGGGATTCCCCCTGCTGGCGGTGGCTGTGCTAGTCCATCCCCATGGGTCTCAGTGGTGCAGACTCCACTTGAAGACATTCCTGCAACCCAAATACATTGGGTTTGCCTATGCAAAATCAAGCATTTGATTCATTTTGCCATCTTTTCACTGTGATCACACTCCCGAAATCTCTCTGATAATCCACATAAGAATTGAAGACTAAAGGAAAATTCTGCTCCGGCTTGGCTCCTTTTGGTGCTTTGTGTGGCAATGAGCCCTCTGGTGACGAGTTCCTGAACTGCAGCTCCTGAAAGACTGCGCAAGCCTCCAGAGAAGTAAAAGCAGCACAGCCGAAGGTTTCGGAGGGTGTCAGCAGGTCATCACTGAAGAGGCCATACAGGGAATGAGCAGACAAGGTTCCTGTCCCTGGGGGCTGGTGAAGCAGGAAGTCCGAGGAACTTGGTACAGCAGGAAATCTCAACGTGGAGATCACTGTGAAAGCCCTTGATGTGCATTGCCAAGGACAATGGCCAAGCTCTGACTCCCATTTCAGAGATCCTTTGCCTCTTGTGATGCTCTGGGCTCGTTCTGGGGAAATTGTGATGTGGGAGTGTGTGATGGCAGGCGCAGGCCAGTGGTAGGACACCTGCCAGGGTCTATGGAGGGTGGCTGAGGAGGAGGCAACGAGGCGCTGGAGCTGTAAGGACCTCATGTCCTCTCGTGGGTCTCAGTGGAAGAGACAGAAGCCATAGCTGAGTGGAGAAGGGTCCCAGTTCTGCTGGGGTGTCAAAGCGCCACGGCCATCCCCACCACGGCTATATTGACCTGTGCCTGTGCCTGCTTCCTTGCTTCCAGCACCAAGCTCTGTGTTTCTGAGCATTTCCCAATGCCTCTGAGTTCCCCACAACCCATCCCGTTTCTTCCAAAGCCTTGCTAGTGCTGCTTTATCACCCAAGAGTTCCAAGCCCCAGACACGCTAGAATCCTCTGTTTAGCTCCCCATCCCAGCATTCAACTGCCCATCCTCCTTCTGCTGCCGCCTCCAAATCAAGAGTAAACCTGTTTCTCTTCAGCATGACAGCCCCCGACATGTCAGGTCTTCTTCCTGCCTTCAATGCACTCACTGCTGCACCTGCACTGCTCTCTCCCTGCATGCCCCGTGTCTCACCAACCCTTCCTCTTCCCCTGCAGTGGTGGGACCTCACCCCAGGAGGGCTGTGCATCCTCCAGGCTCAGGGAGGTTTCCTGACACCCACCCAAGTGTGAGGAGTGAAGGAGGGCAGGAGAGCCAGGTCAGCTCATGGGGCATGACTGAGCACAGTCACCCCAAGCAGTGGGCGTTCCCCATCTGTCAGGCTGAGCTATGCACATGCGATGGAAATGCCTGTATCATCCCTGATTTGCACAGGAGGGGCCTTCCTTCCTGCCCTCTTCCCTTCCTGAAAATCTTCTTCTTCCTCCTCCACCCACAGATGTCCACTGCTTTCCATTGCTGTGCTCACAGGTTGTTATAAGTATTATTTGCTAATGCCATCAGCCACCCCCTTCTTTCTCAATGACATCCCCTCATCTTCCCTCCCAGACCTACACATGGCAAGTCACCACTGCTCAGGCCCACTGACTCTTCAGAAGAGGCCTTTAGCATTTTGGATCTATTTGGTGCTTTTTATAATCTTCCTAACTTTTTTTTTTAAAAAAAGAGATCCTGATTCTTTGAGGGAAATCACAGAAATATCCAAGGGAATGATGCTTTGGGCACTCTCGTAGCATTTGGGAAACAGAAGCATGCTCTCTTCTCCCTGTCTCCTGGACACCTTAAGATGACTCACATTTCTCTGAACTGAAATTTTAGATGTTGCCAAGAATCTCAGGAGACACGGCATACCGATTCCTGTGCTCAGGGAGCTGGCCAGATGCTTTGTCTTTCTTGGTGCAATGATGGCTTCAATGCCCAGTTCATTTCTGGACTCTGTACGTGGATGCTGACATTTCTTGAGCAACCTGCTCTGAAAGGCTTAACACCCTAGGCTCTTATTTTTGGAGAGTATAAAGATAGTAAAAGAGTTGTCTTTGGGCAAAGGAAAAGGGAAGCAAAGGATGAGGTCAGGGCTCTTTGGGGACACCTGTGAAGCAGGCCTGAATCTGATGTGAATGACTCCTGGGGTCAGGGAGAACCTGAGAGCTCTCCCTGGTTTGCAGACTTGAGGAGGAAGGAAGGACAGCATCATTCAGGCTGGAAGGGACCTTCGGAGGTGTCTGGACCACCTTCCTGCTCAAAGCAGGGCCAGATAGAGTATTCAGGCCTTTATCCAAAAACATCTTGATCCCATTCCAGGACAGAGCCAGTGCACACTCCCTGGGAAACAGCTTCCAGCACCTGAATATCCTTGTGCTGGAATAACTTCTCCTTCTGTCTAGGCTGACACTCCCTTATTTCAGCCCATTGCCTCTTGTCCTTTTGTCATGAATATGAGCCTGACTCCATCTTCCTGGGAACCGTGCAATGATGCTACATGTTTCCCACCGGGACCTCTCTACTCCTGTCTGAAAAAGCGCAGCTCTTTAGGCTTCTCCTCACAGTACAAGTTTTCCCACCCTACTGACCGTGGTGGCCCTCCACTGACCTGGCTCCAGTATGTCGAGTTCTCTCTGGCATTGTGGGATGTCAAAACCTAGGAAAATATTCTGGCTATGGTGGCAAAAGTGCTCAGCAGACTGGCTGTGCTCCGGCTCATACAGCCCAGGATGCAGTTGCCCTTCTTTCCTGATTGCTCCTCTTTTGCCTAATGGAACCCAACGACCACCAAAGCCTTTCCACAGAGCTGCTGCCCACGTGGGCAGTCCCTGCTCTATGTCATTGCATGGGCTTAGTCGATCTCAAGGCCATAACTTACTGGCTATCCTGAGGTTCCTGTTAGCCCATTACTGCAGCTTGTCATTGTCCTTTGCGATGGCCACCCTGCCCTCCAGTGTAGTGTCTGCTCTCCTCAATGTGGTGTCTTCTACAAATGTTATGAAAAAGCACTCGCTCGTGTCCACTGAGTCATTAAAAACATGTTAAAAGCAGCCAGTGGCAGGACAGCCCCCTGCAGAACCCTGCTAGCTAGACGCCTCCAGGCAGAGTACCACTCATTGACCACGTCCCTCTGAGAATGACCATCCATCTGCTTACTTACAAGTCAGCTTATCCAACCATACAGACCAGAATATTCTATCTTGGGCATGAGAATATTAGGGGGGGAGGGAGGTGAGGTTGAAAAGTTCACTGACTTCCAGGTCAAAAGACAACCACTGCTCTCCCTGGGTCCACCAATCCTGTCCTTTCAGCAGAGAAAGAAAAGAGGATGGTGAGAGACAAACTCCCCTGGGTAAAGTCAGTCCCCTTCTCGTTCAGACACCCAGAAATGGGATCCGAGTCAACACGAGCTGGGGCAGAGCCTTTCACTCCTCTACATATTCTTTGGGCATTTTTGAAAAGTGCATGCAACGTTTGCATTTTCCCCATTGTCAGGGAGTTCCCACAGACTCCCTGACCTCTGAAAGATGCTGGAGAGTGGCCTCGCTGTGACATTGGCCTGCTCACTCATCTCCCTGCGATGCTGCCCCTCCTGTCCCATAGACTGTTAAAAGATGGTTTCCTCAAGGGACTCCTGACTTGGTCCCCATCCACTGCTGCCTGTTCTCCTCCAGAGTCCTGCCCTGAGTCACAGAGGACTGGGAGACCTTGCTGAGGAAGACAGAGGCAAAGAGGACACAGAGAATCTCACACCTATATACACTTGCTCTTGCTAAATTCAGCAAAGCCTTTTCCACGTGCCTCCCTCACCTGGCCGTGGTCTCCCTCTTTCTCAGCACTGCCATGTTTGCCCACCTGAAGCCCCCCTCCATCTCCTCTCCATCCCTGGATCTGGTGGTGGCAGTTCTGTACTCGGTTGTGCCCCCTGCAATGAACCCCCTCATCTACAGACGGAACAACAAGGAAATAAAAAAATGTCCTGTGGAAACTGGCCCAAGAAATGCTGTTTCACTGACAATAACCTGCCTCCCCACCTCTGCATGTTTCCCAGCGTTTATCTTAGGCCACGAGTCTGCTTTTTTCTCTTGAGATAAATCTACTTAAAGATAGTCCACTGCAGGGAGGGCTGGACTATCTGACCTTTAGATGTCCCTTCTAGCCCATACCATTCTATGATTCTATGATTCTTTTTGTAATTCTTTGAAAAGTAAGTATGGTGCTGGGATATTTTAGGTGACTGAGGAACATTATCTTTGAAAGCAGTGGATATGTCGCTTGGGGATTCACAGCTTTGGCAAATCTCCAGAAAAACACAGCTTTGTGTTAGAAGCAAAAGGCAGGGAGGACAGAAGACATTTGTTAAGCCTAGGTACACAGTGAGGTGGGGAATCTGGGGGGTGACCAAAGCGTGCAGGAGAACTGCTGCAGGCATGGGACAGCATGGGAGAGCCCGTGATGGGGACCAATGAGGGCCTTGGTGGGGCTGGGACTTGCTGGGACTTTCTTGATGAAACCCATCAAGGGCTGACGTGGCAGCAGAGCCAGCTGCGCATTGCCTTTGTCACCTGGAACCAGTGCTGACCTCTTGCCAGTTTAAGGCAGCCCCCAGGGAGGGGTACCTCCACACGTGCTTCCCTTCATGGCTTCGTCTCTGATGGCCTTCAGGGGGCCCACTGACACCCTCAGAGTTATGGAGATATGAATCGCGTTTTAAAGGCTTCTTCAGCGGCTTGTTCAATCTCCTTTCAGTAGCTGCAGTTCAGGAACTTGGCAGCAGAGGGCTCACGGAAATGCAGATACCCTAACATGCCATGGCTCTCTGTAGTTTTCTTTAAGGCCTCCATTCCTGTGTGGTTCATTAGGGAGATTTCAGGATTATAGTGTAAATGAGAAGATGTCAAAAAAGAAATAACATTTTTAGAAGATTTATGCATTTTCATTATTTTTCTTCTTACAGAATTAACAATATAGACAATCTCCCAAGTCATATTGATCCCTGGGGTCTCATGATGAGGTATGAAATTGCGGGAAAAGACAGACCCTTTCTGTCAGACACTCTAGAGACAATCTTCATCCCACCCACCCCACCTCAACCTGCCTTTTCTCTCACTGGTCACCTGAAACTTACATCACTCATGTTAAAATCGAAGCTTTTCCCACTCAGGCTGGAGCTGAATTTCTCAGCCTCCATTTCCTTTTGCTTTCCTTGGAGAAGTGGCTGCACAGAGACACAGCATTTCTCTTAGTTAACAAGAACAAAAACAAACAAACAAAAAAAAATAGTTCAGTAAAAGTAAATTACATTCCTCAGCTGTCCATTAAATCCACGTTGCCTTCACTAAATCCCACTTGTACTTTTGAGGGGAAAATCTTCAGTGAGACTAGTAGGAAAGGACAGAGAGAAAGGCAATGGAGGCGTTGGCTACAGAGACAGTCAGGAGACAGGACCAGCAAGGTTTCAACTGCCTGAAGCTCCAAGCAGCACCTGGGTACTTTGGAGGAGTCTGAGTGGATGGAGAGTAATGGGAGGAGGAAAAACAGGTGGACACTAAAAAAAGCATATGTGCAGACAGTCTGCTAGAGAAGATGACTTGAGACATGGTCAGTTGAATCAGGACATGTGGGAATATCTAGAAGATTAGTGAGATTCAGTACACTCCATACTGGACAGAGCAGTGGTCAAGCAAGTGCCAGGAAGATCAAGATTTCTTCTCCCAAGAACAGTACACAATGTTGAGAAATTTGCCTCATCTTTGCAGGCCGATCTCAGTTCCTGACCAGAAGCCTCCAGTGCCACTTCAGGAGGTCCTGGTGTGCCTGATACACTCACCTGGGACTGGTAGTGACCACAAGGGGCCGTGGGAGACCTGGACCCTCCAATGGAAACTGCAGATGGAGGGTGACACCAGGCATCTGTGCTCCTGTAACTCAACCCACCCTGGTCTCCAAAATTGTTCTTAAAAAAAAAAAAAAGGCACTTCTATTTCTAAATGCCTCCATCTGAAGTGAGTCTCTGCACCCACCTCCTCTCTGCTTCCATTACCTATGGAGCTTCCTCATGAGTTCCCTCTTCACCCAAGCTGGTCTTGTCAGCTATGTACTCACCACTGCTCTTTGAGGGTGATTCTCTCGTTAAAGACAAGCTTTACTGAGGCGTGCTGCCCTTCACTGCTGCCCACGGGATCTCCACTAAAAGCCCCCTGCACAGGCCAAAGTCTTCCCTTCTGAGATCTGATACCTGCACTCTGCTCCTCTCCCTCCTCAGGCTGCTCAAGAGCTGCACCCCTCTATTTCATGGTCGCTACAGTCAAGGATGACCCTGGTTTTCTGGTCCCTGACCACTCTTCATGGTTTGCAAGGACCTGATCCAGGTGAGCATCATCTCTGTTGGTCCAGCTGGTGGCTTTGCAAAGAAATTGCTCCAACACCCTCCAGAAACCTATTGGTCTGTTTTCACAGTGCTGTCTTCCCTCTCCAATGAATGTCAGGGTTATTAAAGTCCCCAGAAAGAGCCACATGTCACTGATCTCTTGGCTTCCTTGAGTTGCTTAAGTAAGAGCCTGTCCACCTCCTCCCCTTGATCACCAGTTCTTTATCTCCCACCACAATGGTGCCCTAAGTGGCCTCTCCTCCGATCGTCAGCCACAAGGGCTCACCCAGCCTGTTGACTTTCCCAGCAAGGAGCTCCATACATCCAAGCAACTCCTTCACACAGAAAGTATTCCTCTTCTGATGATCCCATACTGTGTCTCGTGAAGAACCTTTATCCATCCATTGCGTCACGCCAGCTGTGGGAGGTATCCCACTGTGCCTCAGAAGTCAAAGCTTGTGACAGACCATGGGGCTCCAGCTCCTCCTGGCTGTTCCCAGCCAGAGGAGAGTGTTGCACATATGGGCTACAGCCCCTGAGTTGTGGCTCCAGGCCAAGCTCAGCCTTGTCATGGTGAACAGGGACACCAAGCATCCGAGAGCCCACGTACGCAAAAGCTTTGCTGCATGGCAGAGACATGCTGGAGCGGAGGGGAGACGGCATGATAAGAAAGACATGAGGTGCCACAAAAGAGAACCATGCCTCCTGTCCCCAAGGTCAGAGAGAAATAGGGCTGGGCTGGACAGCCCTGGCAGGAGAGCCCATTGCTCTCTGTGGTGTCTCTGCAGCCCTGGAGGGCCTTTGGTGGAGAGAGGCGCTGATCTCCTGGAAGGACTAGGTGCTGCTGAAACCATCCTTGGGTCTGGACATCCTGTGATCTAGGCACACTCGAAATTCACTGGGCTCTTTGAAGACTTTATCGTCCAGAGGGTGAGTAAAGGATGGGGCAGAGGAGAACTAGAAGAAGCTGAGAACATAGGTCCACAAGTGGAGAGCCCAGTGCAATGTGCTTCTTATTCATGCAGTGCCTTTCATCTGCTGGATAGAGATGGGACAGGGCTGGCCTCACTGCAGGGGTGGCAATCAGACACTTGCACTCAAGCACCGAAAGAATCGGAGATGGTGCCTGGGGTGTCTGTCACGCACCCGCTTGGAGTGGACATGGCTTTCCTGCCGGTCCTGTGCTGTCCCTGCCAGCCACACGCAGTTTTGGTGGAGAGCCTTGTCGTCTCACAGAGCCCTACAGGCCTGTATTTGGCCATTCAATGAGCCGCTGCCCTTAATTAGTTTAGGCTATGTAGGTTGTGTGAGACAATTCTTGTTACAGGCAATGGACAGCTAGTAAATACAGCTGAAGGAGGGGAGAAGGAGAAAGTCTTCCCTCTCCCTCGGCAACAGAACTCCATTTGGTCAGCTGGACACCTCTCTAGGCGGCCCTGAACAGCGTGAGTAGGGACGGGGCGTGATATCCTAAACGCGGGCGTCTGCCGTCATTTCAGCTGGCATCCTCCCCAGGCTGCAGGATGATGCCCCCAGATGTTTCCCAATCTCTCAGTAATGCTCCATTATCGTGGAATACACATGGCACCTAAGATGTCACCAGGTATTTGTGTGTGAATTCCTGGTCTCCATCTCCACCGATGACCACGGGAGCACAAAAAAGGAGTGAAGGTGCCTATTTTTAGCAGACACCATGACTGAAGCAAGAGGAATCTCACCTCCTGTGGGTTTGTGGCAGGCATGGGAGGGAGCTGAGGTCCCTTCCAGCCCCAGGATTACAACTCCAGGAGGAGATGCCTCCACTGACTCAGCTGATTGCCTTCTCTCAGCATGGGTAAAGGAGATGCTTCCCTGGCAGTGTCCAGGTGTCCTGTCTGATGATGGGCCAAGGATAGGTGATTCTCAGACATAACTGTGTCTCTGAGAGGAGAAAGGGCACTGCTGCAAAGAAACGTCTCTGCGGAGGTGACACAGGGAACATTGACAATTCGTTCAGTGTCTTCCCAAGGAGGTTCCTGGAGAGCCCCAGGGACACCTGGAGGGAGCGCCGAGTGGGGGGGGGGGGGGAGAGAAAGTGATGGGCAGCTCCTCTCCTCCGGGGCTGAGACGGGCTCCTGGGATGGAGGGAGCTCATGGGAAGCAGGCAGCAGTGCAGAGAGACAGCTCTGCCAAGGAGCAGCTCCTCTGCCAAGCGGCAGCAGGGCTCTGGGAAAAGGAGTAAGGCAGAGAGAGATTAAAGGCAGTCTGGAGTGGGAGGAAAGAGGAGAGCTGCAAGGGAAGATATCTTTACAGCCCTTGTCACGGTAAGTCTCTTGGTGCAGGGCAATTCAGCTGCCGTTCCTGGAAGGGTCTCCTAAAGCTATCACAGCCTACAGCCTCCAGGGTCTGTCAGGAGGCCTCCCAGCCCAGGGGCTCATGGTAGACAAGGGTGAAAGGGTGAAGGCAGGGTGTGCAGCCAGACCTGCCCAAGGCATTTCAGAGGGGACTCTTCCAGAGGAAGACCATGGCAGGGGATCCCTTAAAGCTAAAGACCTTTCCTGAGGCTACGCTTTCAGTTTCCTGCTGTTTCAGGAAACAGGGAAAAGGCGCTGCTACCTTTGGAGAGGGAGACTGAGAGTCCTGAGCTCCTACACTGAGAGATCAGCAGGTCTGGTGGGAGGCGAGTCAACTGCTTCCATCCGCTCCTCTACCTACAGAGAGCACCTGCGTCACCTTTGTTGTCCTCATCAGGGTTTGTCTGACCTGCTCCTCACTACCTGCAAACAGGGAGTACCTCTAGAGGGTGCCTGGAACTGGGAGTTTTCTTCAGGTCAGAGCTGAGCAGACAGGAGTTGGTGATGGGGTCTGTGATCCCTGACAGGGAAAACCTGGAGGGAGAAAACAGTTCCCAGCAGGCATAGCTGTAGGCTTCAAACACATGGTCAGAGTGTTGTAGGAAAATCCAACCTGAAATGTCATGGGAGGGAGACTTTGCCAAACTCCCTGTCATCCCCTCCAATGCAGACACCTTCCTCTGAGCAAGACCCCTGCTCTCATCTCCCACCCAGCACAGCCTCTGCCCTCAAGGCTGTGTGGTCCAGGGCAGGAGGTGCCTCCTCTGCAGCCAGAGCTCTGGCACAGCACAGGGGCATCTCCCCTGACACGAGGCCTCCTCCCTCTGCAAGGCAAAGGGGCTGAGAGCGACTGCCCTGGGCTTTTGCTAAACGGGAGGTGCTGTGCTCTGCTGGGTAAGGCGAAGGCTGTTGCTGCCTCCATGGGTCATTGCTGGAAAGCAGGTCTGACCCTCAAGGAGCCCCTGGGGAGAGGGCACGGCTCTGCACAAACCACTCAGCCAGCACAAAGCAGAGCTGAATCCTCGGAGCTGCATAACAGTCACTCAGGAAAGAAAAGCTCCCTTAGGTATTTCACAATGAAGGAATCAAATTTTGCTCAGAGAAGCTTCTCTGAATTTTTCTGGTTTATCTCCTTTGGCAGTTTCCATGCCCAGAAGCAGCAGATGTCCAATGGCAGCTCCATGAAGGAGTTCCTCCTCCTGGCATTCACAGACAGGCGGGAGTTGCAGCTCTTGCACTTCTGGCTCTTCCTGGGCATCTACCTGGCTGCCCTCCTGGGCAACGGCCTCATCACCACAGTTGTATCCTGTGACCACCGCCTCCACACCACCATGTACTTCTTCCTCCTCAACCTCTCTGTTCTCGACCTGGGCTCCATCTCCACCACTCTCCCCAAAGCCATGGCCAATTCCTTTTGGGACACCACAGATATCTCCTACAGAGATGCTTCTCGCATCGTTTTCTCCAACGATCTGTCTAACATATATGACTAAAACATAATTTCTGCACGTCTAGTATTCCCGGAAATGTCTATCTTTCACTATATGGACGATATTTTCTTGCAGGCTCCACGAAAACCATGATGCGTGAAGCACTCCCTCTTTTAAAAAAATGCAAATAGTGCAAATCGAATCACAAAGAATTTAAATGGAAGCACCATGGAAATATCTTGGGTGGAAAATGTTACAACCATTTATCCAACCTCAAAATGTGATCATTTCAGCAGGCATAAAAATCTTCAAGGATGTACAAAAACTTTAGGGAAACATAAATTGGATTACAGTGCAATGTGGTATTGATAACTACAAACTAACATTCTTATTTGAGATACTTAAAGTAGTAATGTATATTAACGCACCACGCCAATGGACGACCGAAGAAAAAAACGCACTGTGAATAACTACCTCCACGATCATCTTGTCACAAATGCTCCTTGCTAAAAGTGCAACTAAAAAAAAAATCATCCACAAATATTTCATGCAAAAAGTGCAATAGCTAATTAAATGTATCTGTCCCTCCTCCCAAGTCTGTGTTTATCTCCTACCCTCAAGCTACTAAAGTATTCTGTTCTTCTGTAGATACCACTATAGAAGAGTCATTCATGGACATAACTGATAATATGCGGGTAAGAGAGAACTTTCACTAAACAGGCATCCATCCTTTATGCCTACTGCAGCGAGGCCTCTGGGACCGAGCACGTCTACCTGGACATCTCTGCCTGACAGGGGCCAACTGGCTCTAAGAAATTCTCTTGTGTCCAATGAAAGCAAAGAATTTAGAATAATAACATTAAACAAATTTAAGACAAAAGCAGGACAGCGGATGAGGCAGAGAAGATATTTTTGTCTCAACCACCTGTAATATCAGAGAAAGTTTCAAACGGTTTTCTTTTTTTATTCATTGCCCAGCACAAGTAAAAAAACCTGTTGTTTCAGTAGAACTGAAATCTACGAGACTAAGAATATTGACTCTGTGTAATTACTCTTCTTTCCTGAATACATTTGTCTCTGGTTTTCTTACAACTCAGTGGAGAGCGTTAACATAAAACCACGGAGTCCTGATATGTGAATAGCGAAACTTCCTCTGTAAATCTTTGAAAAGAAGTGTACATTGAAGGAAAGGGGCACATATAAACTCTCCAAGACTGTAACTCATTTGAGTATATTCACAATGCTCATCTTCCTGGTCTTCAGTTTCTTCTGATGAAGAAGCCACCCTAAATTAAACTGTTCAGGTCTTCTTCCAAATGATATGAAATCCAAGACTCCCTACATATGTGCCCATAATTTTGACTATTCCCGTCACGTTATGTAGGTCCTGACAAACCTAAAACCTGCAAAACCTGAAGACAATCAGCACACAGTCGTATACGTATCTGCTGTGTGTTAGGAATGGAGAAAGAAAACGAGGATGGTAAAGGCAGCCCTTAAAGTATCCTCTGAAAGCAGGTCCCACCTGCGTACAAGGTGGGAAAGTGTGGGCTGGAGAGCCAGAGGGCTCTGCAGCAGGTAAGCAGCAGGTCCTCTTTAGAGAAGGTAACACGCAATGCAACCTTTCAAAAGGGCCTTGGCAATTCCTGTCAACTGGAGTCCGGTGACAGGGACAGCAGGGCCGTCACTCTGCAGTTCTGCAACAGTTACAAGTAACACTGAAACAATTTTGATGGCAGATGCTCTTCTGTGGGTTCATTTTTGGTTCTTGGAATCATTTTTTTACCTACAATTATTTCTTTGCAATTAGGTGACGGGATTCGCTCTGATACTGTCTTTCTCGAGCGTGTCTTGACATCCTTTTTCATCTAAATGGTCCCCCTCTGGCCGCAACGGGGAACGACTCCTATGATTAATGCCTTCACCTGCAGGTATGGATTTTGGGAATGCCCCAAAGGCAAAGGACGTGGCTGGTGCTCCATCCCTGAATGTTGATGAGGTGACAACCTTGAGGGAATTCGTGGAGTTTCCAATAGCAGCCAGACTCACGCTTGTGTTTTCGATTAGATGCAGGAAAAACACGTCTTGTCACTCCTCTGCCTCTATGTACGAGACTTTGAAGGATTACTTTGCTCCTAGAAATATCTGACTTCTGTATGTTTACCTTCTGGGCTAAGGACTTTCTTCTTTTCATCAAGTTAAAATCAGGAAAAGGGAAGACTTGACGTGATAAGCCCATTCAAGAGTCTAGAGGGAAAGGAAGATAGCCCCAGGCACAGAAATCAGAGTGTGGGTTTGTTGCGCTTTCATTAAACTAAGCAGTGGAGCAGATGCTTTTCCAAAACTGTTTCTTAATCAGGAATGCCAGCGGCAATGTTAGGCTTCCCCGATGTTTCTCTCTTCGAGGTTAGAGCCATTTTGCTCCTCTACAGAAGTCGTCTTTCAAATTGTGCTCTCATACAAGAGCACCGGCTCATCTCTTTTCAGATATCATTTCCTGAAGTCCTTGCCAAGCGAATTGCTCTGCCAACGCATCCTCTTTCTGCTGGAGAAGATTTGCGTGGACTTGCAGCAAAGACAGAGCTGGAGCAGGACTCCACAACCTGGGCAATACATCCTACCTCAAATTCGTCCTCTTGTGCCTGACGTACACGGTCCCGCTAGACAAAATCCTGCTCTCGCGTGAGCACAGGTGATCATGTGAGCATTTTCATGAACATCTCCTTGTACTTCTGTTTGGCACTTCCCAAGGTATCCCAGCATCTCGAATTTGATTGAGGAGAAAAGCAGCCTGTATTTTTCTGTCCCCTGATTGGCGTTCTTTGAGCGCTCAAGCCTAGAAGGCTCTTGTCCTATCTACATGTGTTCATCTTCAGAAATACACCACTCTCTGGCCCCAGGTCTCGGTCCCTGTTTCTGCCAGTTAAACTCTTTGCTTATAGCACGGAAAACTGCTGTCACTTCAGGATTTCCTTGAAGAAAGTTTTCTGTGCACTTTAGTGGCCCGGGCTTTTTGGGATTTTTTTTGCATCTTGGGAGAAGGGGACTGGAGAATGTTATCTTCTAATTTCAAGATCTCCATTAAATTTCCCACTGCTATGGATATTTTTCTAACTTGAGAAGCTTCCCTCCCTCTTCAGATCGCCAGCAAGGCTTTTTCATTATGTGCATAATGAAAGTAGACGTTAACTCTGTCCTTCATTCCTCAGCCTAGAGCTGTCGTCGGTGTCCTCACACATAATGCACTTCAGGAGCTTTTACGTACTTTCTTCCCTTCTCGTAGGAGACAGGTGCTAACTTCTTAGGAATAGGAGAATACTTGCGTCTTGGCACACAGGAAGACATCCACGACTTCTTACGCTGCACTGTCGATGCCATGCACAGTGCTTGTCCGAGTGGAAGCAGCGAGTAAGCACAAGCAAATTACATCTTGTAATCTTCTGAGTGCTTTGGACTCCTTGATGTACTCCCATCAAGGAAACCCAATGCCCAGGGTTTTCAGACAAAGCAAAACTCTTGGAGGAGATAACTTTCTGCCTTACCATTTATTTCCAGCTTGGACATCTCTTCTCAAGCAACTACTTTCATCCATCAAATATTTGGGTGCTTTCTAAGATCGAGAGGTACTTTTTAGAAATATTACTGCCCTTAGATTTGTCTGTGGCACTTTCTTCGTGGTAGACAGCTTCTTTTACGCGGCAGTTGTGTCCAGTGTCTCCAAAGCAGTACGTGTTGGGCATTGAAATGGGCACAGTTAGTCTTCTTCCCAAGCTGAATAGCATTTCTCTTTGCCTTCCAATACCATGCTTGACCTGCAAAGCCGTTTCCGACACCTACGAGTCATTCCTTGATATTGTTTTGGATATCCAAGTAAGATGGTTGGAAATTGCTGTGTAAAAGTTTTCAAGGGCTCTGCAAGGGTCTAGGTTATATTCGTTTACTTAAAATTGTGGGCTGTTGCCACGGCAGAGCATAGTGGTGGATGGGAATGGAATTGGCCTTCTGGGCTCCTTCTGTGGAAGCCCTTTACTCTATTACTTCTATGACAACACTGTCATACCTCCCTGCTTAGGACTCCATCGCTATGCCTCTGATTGATGCTGGTGGGACACTTTGATTGTTTTTGCTGTTTTGGTCCACGTGTACTGCAGTAAACTGGGGCAGCTGTTTATTGTGAAAATGCTTGTAATACATGGGCAGCCATTTCTTAGGATCTTGAGTTTCCAGGAGCTTAGTGCTCTCCTCTCTTTCTCATCCAGGCAGCGTGATCTGGAATACTTTGTCAAACCTAAGCAGCTGGAGGGCGAAAATGGCTATAAGTCTAGCCTGTAAGTTTATTACTAATGACATCTTCCTAGCAGGTACTGGGTTAGGGTACTGCATGTCTGGGAGAGCCAGATAAATTTTAACTTAATTGACAGACCCACTCATGAGAGAGCTTGGAGTTTTTTTCCTTTTTTCTTTTTTCCCATATAGCTAATCCACCTGAATCATCCGGAACTTGGAAAATAATGTATTCATTTCTAAAAGATGGGGTTTTTTCTATGCTGCCTGAATGCTTGGAAAGCTTTCGTGAAAATTTTATTCCTGGCATGGTCTGCCCTGGAGGAGCTCAAGGTTCCCAGCTAGGAAGTTGCCCACTGTACTACCCTTAGGGCAAGAAGGGAAAAGACAGGTCCCTTATGTAATTGGGGAGCCAAAGAAAGGAATAGCTCTGGGCAGGGATTTGGCAACACCAGCTTCCTCAAGAAGCCAAACAACTCTTTAATTGCCAATGCTTTTTGGATGCTTGCGTCTCTGGCCAGGAGACCTCAGTCCTTTGAGCAGCCGCCCCTGCTGGCACTGTGAACAGTGTCATGCCTACATCTTGTTTTGTAAAGACTGCAGACTGCCGGTCTCCAAAGTGAGCCACCTGAGACTGAATCTGGCTTCGCTGAGATTGTGCGGGCTTAAGGGTTCTGAAATGCGCAAACCTGTGCGCAAGATTTTTGGGCAGATTGGGGAGAAGTGGGTTGCAACAGTTGGTCTGTGCTTGTTTCACTGTTTTAACAGCTGGCCGGTGCATCCAAGAGGCTAAAAATACATCACTCTTCCAATGTCCTGACACTCTGCTTGAAGATATTTAATGCTTTGTCTGGCAGAAATATTAGCAACTTATTTAAACAAGTGGAGTGCAACTTTGCTTGGAAGGAGAGCTTTCCCGAAGGGCAACCTTTTTTTGGAAGTTGTCCATATCTGCAAAAAGAGCTATCGATTGCGGCCGTCTAACAAAAAAAAAAAAAAAAAAATCTACAAAATAGATATGACTTGTTCTTTCGCTTGTGGTAAGAAAAAAGTGCCACTATGAAGAGAAGAACTTCACTGTGTTCGTCAAGATCTGCTTTAGCCGAAAACAATTTTCTGCCACTGCAGTGATGTTATGGCAACACCCGGTTATGATGATCAGAGAAGATCTGTTTCTATGTCTCTAGCCTGGTTTTGCTGGCAAGGTTTTTCTCAGGCTGCATCCTAAAGACTCTCAGGAAATTTTTTTTATCTTCTTGGTCTCTCTTTAGGTTGTGCAGTATCCGGAATCTTTGGACCTTGCTGCGTACGTGTCTCAAGCCCCTGGAGAACCACTCCTCTATTCCTTCTTATGCCGTCCTGTTACATGAAATTTCCGGCTGCCAGGCAAGACACTATTACTCCGTCATGAAGTAGGAGACAATTCTCTGATGATTTACAGTGGTGTACGGTGTCCATGTCCTTCAGTGTTGTTCTTCCTGTGGTTTTGCTTTCAAACCAAGCCCTGCAGTTCTTCTAAAGGTAGTGTTGTGGTGTCTTCCTCCTGTGGGTTTTGCTTTCTGGCCTAGGAGAGTATGCCTTTTTTTTCAGTTGCGTTCTGTCTGTTTTGCCGTTTGCCACCTCCTGCCTTCTCCCTCCTTGTCTGGCACTAAAAGTTGCACTTGTGTAACTTGCTAGATCTCTGCTCCCTGAGACTTGCAAGCTGCAAAAACAGGCCAAATGGATGTCCAAGAGGGTTTCAGATAAGTTACTGCTCTGTGAGGCACAGGCATGCCTGGAAGACATTGGTCTCATTTCCAGCTTCTAGCATTGCTTCAGTCTTCTGCCTTTCATATCAAGTGCTGCCAGAAAGTGACAGGATGAGACTGAAGCCATGAAGAGGCTGCAAGAACAACCCTAGACTAAAAGATCACTGTTGTTTCTCCAGGCACCACAATTTGACCCCTGGAGCAGGCGCTGAACGCCAAGAGACGAAAACCATTTCCATGACAAAGCTGGATCAAGTGCTGAAGAGGGCATTTTCTGGAGGCACCGTGGCACTGAGAAATCAAGAAGGCGGAGAAATAGGCCCAGGATCCAAGGAAAGAGACAGACATGGGACTCGGCATGAACTCCCCATAAGCGCCACGGCAGGAGGAGAGCACGCTCTGACACCGAGGAGGAGAAGCTGAACAGAAGCCAACCAGACTGCCTGCCTCCAAAGTGGAGGCGCATTGCCCTCGTGGAAACGCAGAAGCACCCTGTCAGCTGCCGCATGGCCATGGGAACCTGTGCAGCTCTTCCCGATGGGAGAGGAACAGCCCTCATAACAGCAGAAGCTCAGGAGGGGAAGGTGTGCACGGCTCAAGCGGCCACAAAGCAGACCTGCATCCTGGGTGGGTAGGAGAGCGGCAGCTGGGGAAATCCTCACATTAACAACGTCGCCTCCCACTTGTGCCATTTCACCGAGAGTCTGCAGGCCCTTGCCAGGCAAATGAAAAACAACCATGCAGAAAGAGGAAACAGTCCTGTGAAAGGGGGATGAAAGTGTGCCTGAAAGAAAACGGCAAAAGACAGAAGCGAGCATCGTGGTAATCCAGAACTGGCAAAGAGATGCAAAGAAGTGAAGAAGGAAAAGAAATCCAGAGAGAACTCTGGAGCAATATTTGCAGCATCAGCAACAAATGTTGCTTCACGCTTTGCCAGGTGTTTCAGGTGCGTGGCTTATGGAAAGAAGCAGTCAGGACTTGTGACAGAGGTTGCCACCACAACCGGCTTTTTACTATCAGAGGCCGTAGATAAACATTATCCAAGGAATGCTTACAATCAAGCATGACATTTATGAGTGAAACAACAAAATTGCCATCAAAATCAAGCCATTCCAAAGAGGAATTCTCATTTCTGTAGAGAGTTTCAGCAGCCACCTGACAAGACAGGACAAGGGTGCGCACATGCAGGACAATTACAAAACGAAAGGACCCAGAGGCCGTATAGAGATTTCGCAGGGAGAACAGAAACAGTCAAAAGCTCAAGAGCAGCAAAGGACATGATTTCTCTCACCACGTACATGCCTTCTGGTTGAGGCAGGACACAGAGCCTTCACTGCGTGAATCATCAGGGGAGAGAATTTTATACCAACTGCTCTTGCCTGGAGAAGCACTCCCTCTTTTTTACCCAAAATCAATGTCCGACACTAAAGACTGAGATGGCAATGCCCTCGTGTTCGACCATGCTCTAAGGAATAACCATGAGAAAACTCTTTTTTTTTTTTCCAAAACCTTGTCCAAACACCTATGTTTCTGACAGGTGACAAAAAGGGAGTGGTGCACTTCAAACCATGCTGCTAGCAAGACACAGGGTTGCAGGTAAACATAAGAAGCTAAAAGGAACTTGTGGACTCGGAGGAAACAGACTCCCCGAGCACCTTCAAACCCTTTCTGCAAGCCAAGTAGCACTCTGTCTAAAGGACGCATTCTTCTCTTCTTGCCACTTACATTTGAAAATATGAGGTATTTAAATCACATATGAAAGGATTACCGTGCTCTTCTGCCTAGAAGAGGGCTAGCACTTCACTCTGCTTTCCAAGGAATCCATTTTATGTTCTGCTTCCGAGCAGCTGTGATTTGGGCCAGTTTATGGCTTTGAGTAAAAAGACTAAAGGCAAAGAATTTCCCTAAAGTCTCTACCTTGAATTAGCACAGCTACAAGGCCTTAGATGTAATAGATGCTCAAATCAATCAAACCATTTTTTTTAATCCACAGGGTACATTTCATAATAATGACAGATGTGTAACAATTTCTCTGTCAAGAGAAGAAGCTGGCACTTGTCCTTCTCCTGGTATTCTTGCAATGATTTTCTGTGAAACAGAAAGGTTTTCCTCGAGTATGTTGAATTAGAAAGGTATCTTGAATTAGAAAAGTATCTTGTATTAGAAAGTATACGCTTTTGTTAATGCCTTTTGTTTGCTTTCTTGGAAGAGATGTTTCTGCACTATGCCTGTGTGTCTCAACTTTTGCTCTGCATTTCAGAAAACGAACTTGGAAAATCCTTAACTAATGATGCACTGAACCCCAAATACCACCGTGGGGAGAAAAATAGAAAGAAAAAGAAAAAAAAGCTTATAACTACTGTGATGATGTCCACCATGAGAAGCTACTGAAAGCACCCAAAAACTGTGACCCATAACATCAGAGCTTCATTTATAGACAAAGCCCCAGACAAACCCCCAACTCTAGCTAATAACTCAAACCCTTCTCCAACTCCAAGTCCCTTGCAGGCAGGGCTTATTCTCCTTCATGAGCTGGTAGTATTAGTCACCTTTGCTGGGAAGCAGCAAGCCCCCTGTACGAGATATACAGGGCATATTGAAAAAAGGCTCCGTCAGATCTCCAGCACATGGCCCTGCAGGGGATCCTGGGACAAAACCATTAACAAGAGAACTTCTTGCTTTGCCTTTTCTCATCCTTTAGGCACCAGGTGCCAAAAGCAGTCCCCAGATTGTTCTGGTGGTCCTGGCCATTGATGCAGACGCTGCGGCCAGCGCTAGCTGTTTGTGTCAAGTTTATAACAGGTTTGTTCAAAAGCATTGCCATAATGCTGGGATAGCTGGAACGTGCCATAACTCCCCACTGCCTTTCTGCCATGTTACCTATATTCCTTTGAGTCAAGGGCAAGCTAGCAATGTACCAATGATTCAACTGGGATGTCTTTTTACTTAAAAGGAAGTTAGATCCCGCTACCCCAACCTCAGTAAGCCAGAGGCTTTATTTCACTTTTGGAACAAAGCTACTGTGTATATACAGGACGTGCTGACACAACATTAACAGATCAGAGTTTTGATAGACAGACAGCCTGTATGCCAGCACAGCAGGAGGAGGGCTCCAGATGATCTGCCTTTTCTCATAGAAACAACAGCTGACGTAGTTCAGACTCCAAATGCTCGCCCGCGAGCACTGCCGAGGCAGCTGCGCCCCACTTCTCTGCAGGAAGCTGGATCTACTGTTCTGCAGACTGGGCCTTTCTTGAGAGCCTTGGGCTGATCATGTCCTACTCCGGGTGCAATACAGCAAACGAAGGCAAGGCAGAGGACGCTCTTGGAGCAGCGTCCACTCACACACAGAACACTAAGAGCAGGATTCATTTACACAGAGGTTCTGTCTACAATATGGCTGTCAACACCAAGTCCCTTTGCCTCGGACTTCCCATACACTCCACTCAATCAGGGGGTTGAAGCCTGGCTTGACACGTCCTAGAGGAAAGCCTTTTGTTAGGTAAGAGCAGTCACGCCCTAAACCACGACAAACGAACTTCCGTAGACTACAGTGGGAGCCCAGACCCCTCATGCAGGTGCACAGCTGCGATGGTTTCTACCATGAACATCAGCAAGGAAGCCCGTGCCTGACACTGTACTTGATAGAGAACAGCAGGAGACTGTGCTCCTAAGGGTATGTGTTCTCTCGCTGATGCTGAGCAGAAAGCTCAGAGCGTTATGTGCTCTCAGAACATGCAGGAGACAGAATAAAACCCACATGACATCAATAACGAACGCCTACCAGGCATTCCTAAGAGGAGGGCATCATTCCGGTGTCTGCAGAGAAAGGCAACAACTTAGCAGCAGGTATATTTAGACACTTGACCATAGAGGAGTCCCACGGAAAGCAGCAAGCTGAATTATTAACAAGACAAAGGCAGTTACTGAGTCTATCGGGAAAGCCGCATAATAGGTTATGTTATTTTTCCAGCAAGACGTCCTGCAATTTTTGACTAGGTACTGCTCCAATCACCTTTTGGCTTCTTGCTGGATTGAATGGGCTGCATGGTAAGGACAGAATTAGAAGCATATCAGTTGAATAAACTTTAATATTTGTAAATAAACTTAAGATCAATTTTATATTTTCAATGCTTTTAAAACAAGGACAAGAGGCTACAAGACACCATGCAAGAAATGGATGAACAAATCATTTTGTGGTAATCTCATGTATTTCCTTGTACTTCCTCATCTGCCGGAGGTGCGTGGCTGTAATTGCCAGACCGGTGCTATTCTAGCACTGGCAGGAAGCACGAGCCTTTCTATCTGTACAGAAATTACAGAGCAGCCTTTGCATTTCCTCTGCTCATGGGACACTGGTGAAGTATGACTTTTTTCCTAAAGACATCAATGCTTGCATGTCTGATTCAAGATGAGCAGCATGAAGGTAGAGATGAATGATTTTGTGGAATATCAGCAAGTTCTCAAATGTAATAAATATTTCCTACAATATTGTAGCATTTTCAAGATTATATTTAAGGATATTCTGGCAATTAATACCTTTTTTATCTTGTCACAGAGCTCCTAAGCCGAACAAAAGCCCAGGAACTGCTTTCAGGTGACATCACTACTTCTATTTTTAGTAAATTCAGCCTATGGAACACATGTAGTATTTTGTCCCTTTCCTGGCCAAGTCTGGTAGACACCTGAACACAGTGCTTGGGCTCCCACCTGTGTTAGTTAGTACGTTAGTTAGTGTGTTAGTGTACGACTAAATGTCCACATTCACTAGACTGTCAGAACATAATGTTTGGATGTTCAGGTTTTAGACTCTGTTTCCACCGCTTTATGTTGGGTACCAGTGCTGTGTTTTAAGTTCTGATCCCCTGTATTTCTTCTTCCAGAAGTCCAACTGAGCCAGTGAGCGGAACTTCAAAAGCAGTATGTAAAAATGCAGAATTTTTGCTAGACACTGCACTTAATTCTAAACAATGTAGCCTTGTATTAATTTTCCAGACATAACTTTTATGTATTTTCCAGTCAAAGACAGCATATACTTTGAACAGAATGGATTTGACTCAGCATAGTAAAAACTGAGTAATGCCATCTTTCGCACAGTTCTAATGTGAATACCTGTATTTGTGACTAGGAATGCATTGTATTTCCTATTGAATCTGCTGGAACACTTCCTGAATGACTTTGAGTTGTACAGATAATGTATGATCATTTTGAGATCACGTAGGTGCGAGTTTTGCCCAACTGAACATGGTGCACTGCTCTACATCTGTCATGTTTACGTGGCAAGGAAGCTTCACGTCAGGAAACCTTTTCAGTGTAGTGTGTCAATTATTCAGCGAATGTCTCATCATATGCATTGGAAATAAGCTAACACGGTTTTTACCTCAGAATTTGACTGTAAGTTGTGGACATTTCAGGGGGATTTGCAGCAGCCAAAATGGAAGCGTTTCTGGAGCATGGAGAATTGCATGCCTGTTTTTGAATTTCTAGTCATTATAGTTCTAGATCCATCTGTGAATGCTGCACAATTTCAAAAATTGTAGTATATATACAGTGGAAAACACAATCGAACTTGTTTGAAGGCAGATTATGCAAATTTTCTAAATGTGCCTAATTGTTGATAGGAATAAGCCAAAGTGTATGTCTGCCATGGTAGCAGATGTGACATTCTGAAACTGTTGTAACGCCATGTTTTGCTATGGAAATGTGCGCATTTTGTGCTCAACCATGTGTAACTTTGTCAGGGAAAGCACTTTGTGAAAGGCGCAGTGCTAGCCAATGAAATTGCTAGTCTTTAAAGTTAGAAAGGTTAGAGAAGTCAGGGCCTAATGCAGAGGAGCTGGTGCTTTCTTCTGAGAGTAAAGCTTGGAGTTCTTTGCCAAGAAAGAGAAATCTCTTCCCACTGGTAACTTCTTCCCTCTCTCACTGCAGAAATTAATATGTGAAGCCAATGCCTCCGAAGAAGATAAAATCAAAGCCATGATGATACAGTCTTACAATGAATATGACCCAATCAAGTAAGTGCTGATAATGTCAAATCTGTTCTCTGCAGACTATGGAAAAAATTGTAGAGATGTTTGTTTTAACAAGAGAGACACAGGCATACCTTTTTCTTTCTTTTCCCAAAAAACCTTTAGTTACATGAAGGAACCCTTAGGTCCACCTCCACCATCATAGACTTGCTTTCGTTGCAGAAAACCTGGCCACTATATAAAGAACTGCCCAAAAAAATCGGGTGAGACTGTGGGAGACTTCTGGTGTTACTTCCTTTTTAATTTTTTTCCCTTGGCATTTAAGTAACAGAGAGATGAATACTCACATTAGGAATTGTTTCTCTTGGGGTGAAATACAGAGGTTATATGGCAATGTTGCAAAGCCCTTCAAAACTCAAGGGAAACCTGGAAGTATAAATGAAAATGTTCTTTTTTCAAGGTCATGGATGTTAAATATGTCCATAGCTCTCCCTCTCTGAACTTTCATGCATATCTTCGTGTACTGCAATGTTACTGGAAATTTTTCTGGTTTAAACTCTTTTTAATGAGACTTTGCAGGTTTTAGTGTTTTGTATAAAACTCAGATGTTTCTGTTGACCCCATCTGTTGAATGTTTGTGTTTTTTTAATTACAGAAGCCTCTGGCTGAGTATTCATGCCACTGAAGGTTAGTCACTGAACGTATATGCAGGAGGCAGGAATTCACCCTTCCTATAGAGATGGTGAATATAAGTTTCTCCAGGGACTGATTCGGAGCACCGAATTAAGCTTTCGCTCTGAATTGATTTTTGAAGGAAGAGTGAGTTTGTGCTTCTTCTCTGAGTGGAGGGTGAGCAAAGGCATATTTCACCCTTAAGGAACCTGAAGTTAAGGCAAAGAATGTCAAATGAGTTCAAAACACTGCTCAAGCCTTTGGAACATCCTGGCTATATTCAGTTAGGAAAATCAGTATTTTAGTCGAGCAGCCCTTACGCTACGTGAAAGGAGAGGATTTTGCTGCCTAAAATAATGATTGAAATGTCATTTTAAGTGTGGGTCTTAAGTGGAGATATGTCTGCATTTCTTTTCTCAACAGGACAAAAATTTTGCGTCTGTTCCCAGAATTAAAAAGAGCACAGGAATCCCGAGGAGTTTCATGATGGAGGAGACAGATCCCCATAAAAAGGGGCTATGCTGACCGACACTGAAAGATATGCAATACCAACTATTAATGCATAAGTAGGGATTTCATTGGACTGAACAAAAAGCAAATGAGAGAAACTGTGCGTAAATGTCTGTGTGGCCATGCGAACAAATTGGCCAGCCTCTGTAATTGCGGGGGAGGAAGCATTGCTGTTGTACTTGAACCTTAAAATCTGTGGTACTTTCTAAGATTAAAATAGGGTGGCCCTACTGCTCATTGCCCTGGAAGCTGGTTAAACTTGTGCTGTGCTAAGACTCTGTATACCTGCAAAATATTTCAGTAGTGTTTACAGTGCGAGTTGTTCTCTCTGAAAGCTCCTTTTGCTTCTTGTTTGTTTCAAAGGCTTCTTGCAAAATTTAACCCATCGCCGTTGGACTGAGATTTCCTCCCCCTCTGAATTTTATTCAAGCTCACCTGTGAAACAGGCTGAAGTTTTCCTGTTGCTATAAACTCAGAAAATCCAGCCGTGGGCTGACAAGAGGGGCTGTTATGAAATGCACTTGGTAGCACTTCTGTTTTCTCTCATTGGTCTCCTTTTGTAGAAGCTGGAACATAGACTGTCTTTATTTATAAAATGTAATTACTCCTGTCCTGCAATTTACTTTTACCCCCTGGCAAAGGAGAGGTGGGATTCATTTCACCTGATTTCTTGCTGTCAAATCATTATTGTTGTAGTTGGAGCTAATTTCTTTGTTGATCCAATGAATGGGAGAGTTCTGCAGAAGGAAACTTGTTCTGCCCTCCCTCTTCTAGTCTTGTGGTTATAGAAAAGTAGTTTAAACAGAATGCCTACATTTTAGAAGGCGAATGTGGAAGGAGAGGAATTCCATCTATTATCTTCCTTTGATAAAATCCCAAGCTTGGGAAAGGGTTCGTTTCCCCATCTCTAGCGTTTTTCTTTGTCCTTCCCCACCCCTCTCCAGGGAAATGTATGCCAGAGGCAAGAAGCAAAAGCCTCCCTTTTTACCAGAGGAGCCATCCTCCTCCTCAGATTACCCTGTTCCAGAGGAGTTGTTATGGCTCATTTGTAAAGAGCTAATGACTGACGCAGTTGTTATTCTCTGCTGTGGAAACAGTTATTTTGACGAATGTAAGTGTTACTCCCGTGTCTGCTAGTTCAAAACATCCAAGCTGAGCTTCTGAAAGCAGGAATAGGAGATAACGAAATTACTTTGTTACCAGTTCTGTGTCATATTTCAGTATACCCTGAATGGGAAAGGACTCGTATTAAGGAAAAAAGAAGGCAGAAAGCTTTTTTCCCTTTTTTCAGTTTAGTTACATCCTCTTGAAGTGCAGAAGGACAAGTCTGAGAAGAGTGCCTCAGTGCGCAGGTGATTACAGTATTTGCTGTGGAAGGGATCGAGTTTTTCCACAGCCCTTTCTCTCATAAAAAACTCTAGAGCCAACCCTGGTGCCTTACTGTGGTCTGCAACAGATGGAGAGTTAGGCATTTAATCCACATTCTTCTGCACGGGAGAGCTGGTTAAAAACCTTCGGAACTCAAACCCACTGATGGTTTTTTGAGATGTGTTTTCTTCATTAACCTTGAGGTTGGTGACTTCTCACTGTACTAGACAGTGGAAAAAAGATTAGTGGAAACATCAAGACAGAGCCTACTCTGCATCCTCAAATGTTACAGCAGTGAAATACCAAAACTGTGTAGTTATTTGCCGCATACAATGAATTTTTTACACTGTTGAACATTTCTAGCCTCATGCTCTCAATTCAAGACCGTCTTCACCCATTAATCATAGATGTGGTTTTATAAATGATTAGAATGCCAAAAATGTCCTCAGTTTAGCTAAAAACCTATTTTGATTGTTCTAGTTATACACAGCTGTTAGAACAGCATTACTGGACTCTGAGGAGCATACTTGTCCAACTTGTTATCAGGCTGCTGTTTCTCCTGATGCTTTAATTGCCAACAAGTTCCTACGCCAGTTAACACGATGGCTTTTACATAAATTGTTTGTAAGAAAAGTCTATTTGTACAAAGCTGAAAGGGAAGAAAATATTAATTTACATTGCCTTAAACAAGCCTAAATTGAGTAAGGCTAAATGTACTTTTCAAATACATTATCTGTATTATCTATCTGGGTAAAAATGGCAGGTGTTTCTTTTTACCCATCCCTCTGTGGGCTGCACCAGTCCAGGTAGCTGGACAAAGCAGCAGCGTGAGCAGAGCTGAGCCCTGTCACTGGGGCTGTGTGGGAGGTGTTGGCTCGGGCCTGCCAGGGCCTCTGTGAGGGGAGAGCAGGGTCTGCCTTGTGCTGGGCACAGCTGGTCCCAGCCAGTCCCAGCGTGTCATGGGTGTGGGCGTTCCCAGAGCAAGCGCCAGGGCTGTTTGATGGGGGGGGGGGGGGGGGGGGGGGGCTCGTCATGCCCAGATGCCATTGTGACAGGGGTCCCCGCAGTGATTGTGGGGTTGTTAAAGGAAGGAGAGCCCTGAGGTGCCCCCTCCCAGGAGAGCACCTCCCTCAGGAGGCAGCATCTCCCCTGGGTGCCCGCGGCAGGTCTGCAGCAGAGGATGCCAGAGACGCCCATGGAGGAGGAGGCGAACGCCCACTCCCAGCCTGCCAAGGGGCTGCCGAGCCTGCGCAAGAGGCACTGGGTGAGGGACGGGGCAGGAGGGAGAGGCCGGTGGTAGGAGGGGGCCACACGGAGCTGCACTGCTGCCAGGGCCGGGCTTGCCAGCACTGTGGGGGCTGCTGTGCAAGGCAGCTGCCTCCATCCCATGCCTCCTCCTCCTCCTGCCTGCAGGTGGGCCGCAGGCAGCCGCAGGCAGCGCCGCAGGGCAGCCAGAGCCAGGCCTTGTCCCTTCGTGGGGACAGGCTGGCACAGCTCCCCTGCCCAGGGAGCTCGCAGGCCACTGGGAGCCTCCACGCACAGGTAGGGAGCCCCAGGGAGACGGGGCCGAAGTTCTTCCCGCTGCCCTGGGGGCTGGCAGGGGAGTCCGGCCGCAGGAGCTCTTCCAGCCGGGGCGCGGGGGCAAGGGCCACACTGACGCGGCCTCTCTTCTCACCTTCTCTTGCAGACGGACAGCCTGGCGCGCAGGGTGGCGCTGCCCTGCAACAGGGAGATGCAGGAGGAGACAGGCAGGCAGTGGCACCCAGGCACGCACCTGCAGCTTGGCCACCAGCAGCTGCCAGCACCTGCCACAAGCTGCCTCCTCTGCCAGTAGCACCCTCTGCATCTTCTGCCAGGGCCAGGGAAACGGCCATCAGCACCGCAGCCAGCGGCCACCGACAGCTTGTCCCACCTGCTCTGGGCATCTGCAGTGACTGGGGCAGAGCCGTGGGGCTGGCAAGGTGGGACTGGGCACAGAGCATGGCTGTGGCCAGGACAGCAAGAAAAGATGAGGGCTGGGTGGCGGATGGTGGCAAGGCCCACCCCCCCCCCCCAGCTCAGCCTGCGCCTCGTCCTTATGCACGTGGGGCCACTGGTGCTGCTGGCAGGGCCCCTGCACCAGCTTCCCCGTGCTTGGACGCGGGGCCAAGGCACTGGGGACAAGCAGCAGAGTACGACCCAGCAATGGTGGCAGCACGCAGCAAGCAGTACCTCAATGGCAGGTCACTGCAGGTGCACCAGGAGGCTGTTGTGGAGCATCTGGCCGCCCTGTCTTTTGAGATAGAGCTCCAGGAGCTGGAGAGGAGCTTCCTGGCCCACACAGGGCACAACTAGGCCCAGCTGAGGAAAGCTGTCCTGCAAAAACAGCAGGGTGGCCTGGAGGAGAGCGAGCTCCAGCAGCAGGAGGACGAGGAGCAGCGTTTCTCCCTGATGTGGTTGGGGCAGCTCGTTGTCAGACCCAGGCAGGTGAGTGCCAAGGACGGCATGGGATGGGACAGGGGGATGAGCCTCCCTCTGCCTAGGGCCAGACGCTGCACTGCACGGATGCAGCCCCATCATCTCCCACATCCCCATGCCCGCAGCCGCTGCTGGCCTGTCCCCAGCAGGCATTTGCTGGTGGAAGCCAGGCTACCTTTACAAATCCCCCTTCTCCTTTCTCATCTGCAAGGTGAACTCATTTTACAACCTGTGGCAGCCAGAGCTGCCATGCACGCAGCTCCCAAAGGACGCCACAAGCAAGCAGGACGTGCTGGAGTGGTTGGAAGCCCATGCCCCCAGCACGCAGTGGGTGAGGGCAGCATGGGGGGGCAGTGCTGCAAGTGCCAGAGGAAAAGGCAGGGGCCTTGGCCAAGGAGGACGAGTGGGAAGACAACAGCGACATAGATCTGTCCCAAGGGCAAGACATCAGCACCTACAACCCCTGGGCCAACCTCTTGCTCCTAGAGCTCTTTCAGGAACGAAGACAAGACACCATCACCCACAACATCTGAGTCAACCCCTTGGTCCCGGAGCTCTTCCAGGACCCCCACGCTGGTCCCCAGGAGAGGCCTGGCTGGCACAGCAGCATGGGCACAGAGGCGGCAGGAGAGGCAGACGGCAACTGGCAGAGCACGTCTCCTGCCCCAGCGGCTGCCACGGACACCAAGCCAGCAGCTTCTGCCCTGGCCGGAGCTCCTGAGGAAGAGGGGCACTGCGCACCTCTCGCTCCCGTGGAACAAGAGGAGGCAAAGGCACCAGCTTCTCCTGTCTTCGGTGAGCAAGCCACTGCAGCACAGGCAGAGCGCCAGGCCCCTGCCCCGCGGAGCCCCACAGCCTATGCCGCCACTCTGCAGGACACAGCCCAATGCATCGGGAGCCAAGTCCCAGGAGAGGTTGCGGCTGCGATCCAGAGACCCAGCCAGCAGCTGGCGGAACAGCGGGACCTGGCACAAAGCATGCATGCGGCGCAACACCTGCCACACCTCAGGACATTGAGTCTGCATTGGCTGGAGAGCCTCAGGGAGAGGCCAGCACAGCCCCTCTCA
The DNA here is from genome assembly GCF_965183815.1 of Platalea leucorodia. NCBI lineage: Eukaryota > Metazoa > Chordata > Aves > Pelecaniformes > Threskiornithidae > Platalea > Platalea leucorodia. The sequence goes on along the minus strand of NC_138839.1, from coordinate 10,171,855 downwards.
TCCCAGCAGCACATGAGGATGGACAAAAGATGGCTTCTCCCATGTCTGGAGACCATCAAGGAGAGGCCAGCACAGCCATTGTCTCCCCAGCAGCGCACGAGGATGAAGTGGCGTCTTCATTGCCTCAAAACCTTCTGGCCGATGCTGGCACAACCTGCCTTGCCCCAGCAGCGGACGATGAAGGAGAAGCAGGGGCTTTTCCCTTGGCCTGGGACCCTTGGCACCAGGTGAGCCAGGACTGCCGATAAATGCTTGAAAGTGGCTTGCTGAGCACTTCTGCCAGCTCCCTCAGTGCCCTTGGGTGGATCCCATCCGGCCCCATAGACTTGTGGGTGTGTAAGCAGAGTAGCAGGTTGCTGACCTTGGCCTGCAGGTGTTTTGCACAGTGGCTGGGCCGGGCCCCAGCACAGGGGGCTCAGGTTGCCTGGAGGCATCAACATGTCAGCGAGAAGCTGTGCTGGGCTGCAGAGCCCAGAAGCCATCTCCACGAGAGCCCAGGGGTGTGAGGTGGGAAACAGCCCTGCCCAAGTGCTGCTGCAGGGCTGGGCTGATGGGCAGTCGTCCTTGCAGAGGGCCCAGCAGTGGGGCTCAGGCTCCCCCAGCAGCCTTACATCATCAAAGAGCGGCGGGAGCTTCTCCACCAGCTGCAGAGCGGTCAGGCTGGCCTCCTCCCTCGTCATATGACCCATCACATTTCTGAAGACCAGCAGGGCCTTCATCTTGTTGTCTGTGTTGGCATTCTGCTGGGTCTCCATGATGTCTGCCAGCAGGACCAGCATTTTTTTGCCTGTAGGAAGCACAAAATTCCCTTTTTGTGAAGCGGTGAAAGATCACCCTGGCAAAAAAGCTCTGGCCACTAAGCACCAGCCTCCCATCCGCCTTACTGCCAGGTGGCACAGGAATCCCTGCAGCAGCCTGATGGCAGGCGGTGGCCACGGGTGCACGGATGGGGACACGGGGATAGCAGCGGGTAGGGAAGTTAGGTGAGGAGAACAAAGGCGCCATGTCCCCTGCTCCGTCACCCCCTTTCCCGACTGGCCCAAATGCCCAGATGACTTAGTAACCCTCTGGGCCTGCAAAGCTCCCCAGGCGGCCATCAGGCCCCTCCATGGCAGCGCTTTGCAGATCCCCATGGCTCATGTAACAAACAAGCCACCATGGCTTCCCTAGACTAGGCCCTGCTCACCGTCTCAGGTCTCTGCGGCAGTGTGATGAGGCCTCTGAGCACCAGCGAGAGTAGCACCAGGCTTGGACGCCTCAGGTACCTCTGGACTTTGTAGAGGCTAGCAAACTCCTCTGATTTAATGTCACTGGAGGCCAGCAGCTGAAACAGAGATGGCAGTGAAAGAGTGGCAGAGCCTGCAGCGCTCCCCGCACCATGCGGCTCCTGCTTCCCACTGGCAGCTCAGGGCAAAGGCACCAGGGCCAGACAGCCCATCCTGGGGGCAGGCCTGCCCGTAGAGGGCTGCTTGGTGCCCCCGTGCCCTGCGCCTCGCTGCACACCACACGGTCCTCTGTGCTGGCTCCTCCTGTCCTCTGAGCATTGGCAGCCTCTTGCTCTCATGCCTCTGAGCAGCGATCCAACAGCAAGAGCGGGCACAAAGGAGGCACGACACGCAGGTGGTGATGAGTGTCTTCTGTCCCCAACCTTGCAGCCTGTTCAGCCTGTGCAAAGGCCATGTCTCTGCCCCTGCCCCAGCCCTTGCCCTGCCCCAGGCTTCCAGTCTGCAGAGCAGGGCAGCGGGGTGCAGGCAGGGGGGAAGCAGAGAGCTGCCTGGGCAGGCAGGGACTGCCTGGGCTTCGTGTTTGTGCACCGGTGCCCAAGCAGTGCGGGGTGGCCCTGCATGGCTGCTGCAGGGGAACCTGCTGCTGGGTAGGTCCCTGCTGGCCCTAAGGGGCTCTGTCCCTGTGTCCTGGAGAAGGCGACTGTTTGGGGCAGGTGGGAGGGGAGAAGGCTGTGCCTGTTTTCCTGGAGAGGCAGGCACAGCCCTGAGGGTGAGCAAGGACTGCTCTTGTCACTCACAGCCAAGTGATGGATGCAGGTGTCCTCTGTGCTGGAGCTGAACACCCTGCACAGCCACTGGTCCTGGAGCTGGCTGAGCAGCTCCCTCAAGACCTTCTTCAAGGTGTGGGTCTGGGAAAGCATCACATCCCAGATGGCCAGAGCAGCACTGCAGGCCCAGAGTGCTCTGTCAGCAGGGCTGCCTCGGCCACCACACTGTGCCCAGGCCAGCCCTACAGGACCCAGGCTGTCCTAGGCCTTCCCGACCCCTCGCTTGGAGTGCCCGGGTCCCTGCCTGGGCAAGGAGGAGGGGGCTGAGATAGTCAGCAGGGAGGGGCAGGGAGGAACCTCGTGGCCGGGCTCAAGGCTGGCTTGGCCAGCTTTGGCTACTGTGGGCCTGGCCGATCCGCCAGGGCTGGAAAGTGGGGTGGGCTAGGGGACCCTGCTCCTCGGGGAATGTCCTGCGCTTTCCCGTGGCTCCGGCAGCCAGAAAGTCTCCAGGCCCCTCTCCCCACATGGCACAAGCCCACGGGGGCTGCTGGGGTCAGTACCTGTCACATGATGGAGAGAGCTTCAACATGCTCGTGACCACTTCCCTGGGGCACTGGTCTGTTATCAGGACAAGAAGCGAGTCCAGGCTCTGCCAGGCTGACGCCGTGTGGATGCACTCCATGTTTTCATAGATGCACCTCACGATGCCTGGCACCTGGAGGGCACACAGGTGAGGATGGTGCTGCCACTGGACTGCAGCCATTTCCTCTGCTGCCTCTCAAACTGCTGCTCTTCCCATCCTGCTCTGCTGGCTTCAAAAGGCTTCAAGGTGCCTGAGGCACCTGGGTTAGGGAGGGACAGAAGTGGGGTGGAAGAGAGGGAGGAAGGAAGAACACCTGAAAGGGCTTAAGGGCAGGGCAGCCACAGGCCGCTTACCTCTGTCAAACAGGAGGCAGGCTCTCTCACAGCCACATGCAGGATGCTGCTCGCCTCCTCCTTGTCATAGATGCTAGAGTCTCTCATGGCCTCAATGGCCACGAGGACAACATCTGTCTTCTCCGAAGGCTGGAGGTATTTTCCAAACGCCTATGGGAGGAAGGAAGGCGGGGAAGACATGGCACACCAAGCACCCTGATGGTGCTGCTTAGCTGAGCAGTGAAAGCAGCTCTGGCAAGACATGGCCCAGCAGTGCTGGCAGCGGTCCCCGCAGGAAAGCTGGAAGCAGGGGCTGCAGTACTGCGTGGTGGAGGAGGAGAAGAGAGGGCCATCAGGGTGAGGGAGGAGGGTTGGGGTGGTGGGCACAGCGTGCTGATCCTACAGAGAACCTGGGCTTGCTTGGTGGCCACGTGGGCTGGAGATGCTGCTGGGACACTGGAGTGCAGCCCCTTCTAGTTCCTGCTCGGGGACAGCAGCAACCCTCTCACCAGGAACGGTGAGGCCATGCCAACCCTGCTGATTCTGGATCCCTTTGCTCACACAAGTCTCCTGCTGATGCCATGGACAAGAGGACCAGCAAGGGAGAGGCTCATTACCATTGTAATGTTGCTGGTGCTGGGCGAAGAAAGCCAGGTGTTCTCAGCTTCGCGTTGCCTTTGACGCTGTGGATGCTCTGGATTATCCTCTGGCAGCATCATGCCTAAACAGGAGGGGATAACAGACAAGTGGGTAGGACAAAGGGTCTTTGCCAAAAAGCTTAGCAAATGGTGAAAAGAGCTTTGAACTAGGAATGGCTGAGGAGGGAGGTTCCGACCCACAGTCAGGAGAGGAGGTGGTGGGCAGGGGTATAAAGCAAAGGGTGATGACAGGCGAAGGGAACCAGAGGGGCCTCAGGGACGATGGAGAAGGATGAGAGACAACTGCCTCAAGCATACGTGTGCAAACGCTCACGGCCTGGGAAGCTCAAAGGAACTAGAATTCTGCATGCAGTCACACAACTAACACTTTGTTGGAATAACTGAGATGTGAGGGACAGAGAAGCTGGCAGGCTTTCATGGACAGCCTCCAGCAAGCACAAGAATGGTCCGTTGCAACACTCAGGGAAACAAGCAGGCATCTGAGGAGATGCCTGCGTGTGGAGGGACACAGCCCACCACAGCTTCTCTTACATTTTTGCCACAGGATGAACCTGAAGAGGTGATGAAGAGCATCCAACGCCCCCAGCTGATCTCCCAGTTCATGCAAGTGTGGCAAAGGATGAGACGCCCCAGCAGCTGTCCCAGGATGGGGATACGGATCTCTGTCTGGCAGGCACGGCTGTCATCGTCTCCTACAAAGGTGCTCCGGACTTGGGCGAGGGAGGCAGGACAGGGAGAAGGGCTGAGGGGCAGCAGCTGCGACCCAAGAGTCTGCCCGGGGAAGGATCCGCGGGGAGTCAGAGCTTTGCAGGGCCCTCCCAAAGCAGCCAGCTGGGCAGCAGGGCAGGGAGAGCTGCCAGGCCTGGGCTCCTGCCGTGCTCCTTGGGCAGTCCTGTCCTGCACAGGACTGGGGGCCGAGATGGCTCCTGGCAGAGAGGGAACTGGGGAGAGAAGAGCATGGGAAAAAGAAAGAAACCAAGACCCTGGCTCCAGGGCAGAGCCTTGCTGAATGCCTCAGTCGCTGCCCAGGCTTGCCTCACAGGCATCTCTGAGCTGCAGGCTGCTCTGGTGTGCAGGCAAGGGGAGACAGCCCGGCTGGAGGCTGCCTGGCTCCTTACCTCCACTGAGGAACAGCTGGCCAGCAAATCGCTCAGCCTCCCAATCCTCCCCACAGCCCTCTCACATGCAGCTGCGCTCTGGCAGTTGACGAATGTCAGCAGCATCTGGGAGGAGAGAAAGTGCTCACGTGCCCTGTGAGCTGATGCCCGCGCCAGCAGAAGCAGCACTGCTGAAGCCCTGGCTGGACTCACGCACTCCTTGTGGCCAGGCAGGTGGGCAGATGCCACCCCCAGGGCAGTGCCTGCTCCCTTCTGTGCCCTCCCCCAGAACACAGCCCTGTGTCCCCTCTCCCATGAAGGCTGGGCTCTTGGGCAGGAGCCTGCCTGCGGGGTCTGCAATGGGCAATGGGGATATGTCCCCCTGGGAAGCCAGGAGTACAGAGCTTCAGGGCTGGGCTCCCTGTGCAGGACAGGCAGGTCTCAGTGGTTCTCTGCCCCAGTCAGATCTGGGGAGAAAAGCATGAGGGACAGTGAGGCAGGGGAAGAGCAGCACCAGCTGCCACCGCTGCAGTGCCTAAGGAGAGGGCTCAAATGCCTCCCACTGCTTTGCTGCAAGGAAAACTCTGGGGACGGAGCTGGCCCAGAAGTGCCATGGGCAAGGCTTTGCTGTGACACAGGAGGAGGCTGCAGAGGGGAAGTGACATTGAGTGCAGCCAGGGGACACAAGGCTGCCAGAAGAGCATGGTGGGCCACCCCTGGCTCCCTCAGGGAGATGGGCACCCTCCCTGCAATGTGCTCTGTGCGTGGCACTGGGGTGGGGACCATCCACTCGAGATTGGACACTCCTATCCCTCCAGCGTCAGGAACAGCCCTTGCGAACCCCACTCTTTGCCAATGCCACACCTGTAAGACTGTCTGCAGCTCCATGAAGCCAGAGGCAAGAGAGCTGCGCACCAACGTCCACAGCATGGTATCCATGGTATCCAGGGTCTGCAAGGAGGACAAAAGGTTGTGGCAGTCTTTCTGCAGTCCCTCTCACCCCCGGAGATGGAGCTGAACTCCCCACGCCAACGACTGCAGGTGAAGGGATGAGGGTGTGAAAGCAAAGCTGAGACGCTGCCCTGCCTTGGATCTCCGGGTGTCTCTCAGCACACGGCGGCCAGGGAGCAGCCCAGAGGGACTAGGGACTCCTGTTGCTCAGCCAGCACTTACCTTAGAGAGTAGTGTCCAGGTCCTGCATGTCTGTTTTTGGAGGAAGCAAGAAGTCACTCCTGAAGCAGGTCTGTAGGAGGCTTTTCTTTTTGCCCGCCAGCACCATCTCCACTTTGCTGCAAAGAGACAGAGGGGCCTGTTGGACACTGGTGCTGGGCGCCTCGATGCTTTGGGCAAGTGGACATGAACCTCTGGAGCAGGGTCCCCGAGGGGGATGGAGGGTGTGCAGGGAGCCCTGACAGGAGGCACCTCCTCCCTCCCCAACACGGCCTGGGCCAAAGGACAGTCCTGGCAGGCAAGCCTCCCACCTCCCGCTTTGGGGAAGATCCAAGGCATGGAAGGCAGCTGCAGGATCCCTCTGCCCTCCCCTGCGCCCTCCCAACAAGCCACGAGAAGAGCAGAGCAGAGGCCATCTGACGGCACTACTGGAGTCTGCCGGCATGGGGGACGGGGAGAGGTGCCAGCCAAACCAGGGGCTGGGCAGCTACCTTAAGGCGGTGATGGCAAGCACGGGTTGCTGCTGCACCGCTGTGTGCAGTTGGTCCCCGGGCTCCTCTTCCAGCAGCCAGTGCCAGCAGACCCAGCACCAGGTGGTGGGGCTGGTGGAGACCCTCTGCCCCCGCTCCAGCACCAACCCCAGCGTGCCCCCTGCCACTCCCGGTGGTGGGGTCTCTGCTGGCAGGGCTTCTCAGTGGCACCCGAGTCCCCTCAGGGCAGCTTCGTGTCTGCTCACAGTTGTCCCTGCCCTACCCCTGCCTGTGCACTGCCTGCACACTGTGCTGGTGCCCGGGAACCTTGCCCCTGTCCCCAGACCTCACCTTGATATTCTCTGCCAACTCAAATCTGTGGCGGAACGCATTCAGGCCCTGTGACAAGCCCTTACACCTGGCAGCTTTGCACAGGGTGCAGATGGAACTGCATCTTCTGGGCCTCCTCCTGGCAGCTGGGGGACAGAGAGACAAACGGGGAGCGTGAGAGGGTAGACACAGGGCCAGCAGCACTGGAGCCCTGGGGCTGCAGTGCTGTACAGGAGACCTGGGCGGAGCAGCTCTGCCCAGCCACCAGGCCCCCGGCAGCAGGCAGCAGAGGTGGCGGCACCATCAGGAGACACAGGCATGGCTACCATGGAAATGCCTGCGCTTACTTTTTCTGAGCTCTTCAGAAAAGCCTGGATGAACTGCATGGATTCTTTTTCCTCTCGATACAGAGACCGCCAGCTGGACGCACCAGTGGGGGCACCTAGTAAAGGAGGAGAGCAGGGAGGGCTGTAGAGAGGGGCTGAAGGCAAATGCGAGGAGACGGAGGAGCTCTGCCCTCCATCCGGCCCCGTGCCCACTCCCCTGGCGCAGTCTCCCCATGGGTGTCTGGCCTGGAGGGTGCCCGGCAGATGGGCTGCGATGCTGCAGCGCAGTGTGGCACAGAAAGCCACAAGTGCACCGGGCTTAGGAACTCGCTTGCAGACAGGCTGGAAAGGTGCCCGTCCCCCACCACCGCTGCCTCCTGCCAGGCCAGCTGCCTCTTGCTGCCCATACCCCAGAGCAGTAGCCCAGTCCCCTCTGCTCTCTCCCGCCCTGGGGGAGGCTGTGCTGGGGCCAGCTCCCAGCCCCGAGCAGCATTCCACCAGTGCCGTGCTCCCCGCCCGTGGGACCCCCACTGCCAGTGTGCCCAGGAAACAGGACCCTGGCGTCGATCAAGGTGCAGTCGCTGGCCCCAGCCCTGCCCAGCCCCGCGGGGCCCCTCACTTACTTCTCTGCAACGGCTTGGGCACGCACACCTTGTAGGGCTGCGGTGGAGAGCTGCTCTCCTGCGGAGCCCTGTTCTCCTCCCAGGCCACCATGGGATGGCTGGGGGGTCTCTCCACCATCCTGCGGGACGCAGGAAAGGGCTAGGGGTGGGGAAGGGGGAAGCTTTGGCAAAATGCCTCAGCACTGTGGGGCTGCTGGGGGTGGTGGGGAAAGACGTGGGCTGTGCTCAGGGGCTGCTCGCCAGCTCCACGCTCCCGCCCTGTCCCGCTGCCGTCCTGCCGGATGCTGCAGGGTGCGGGCCGTGACTGCGTTGACCATATGCAGTGCCACAGGGTGTCACAGAGGCAGGTCACAGTGGCACCACCCAGGCCGGAAGGGGCAGGGTGTCCTCTGGGGGTGTCACGAGGCCCACTCGCCCCCACATTTGCCTTCCTGCTCCCTGCAGACCTCCCTGTTGCTCTCCAGCTGTCCCAGAGCCCTGTCTTCACATGTCCCCAGGACCTTCCCTTCCCTTCCCTTCCCTTCCCTTCCCTTCCCTTCCCTTCCCTTCCCTTCCCTTCCCTTCCCTTCCCTTCCCTTCCCTTCCCTTCCCTTCCCTTCCCTTCCCTTCCCTTCCCTTCCCTTCCCTTCCCTTCCCTTCCCTTCCCGGCACTCCAGAGCCCTGCCTCTCTCCCTTAGCAATGTTACGTCTGACCTTTAGTCAAGCTTCACACAAGTCCGAGGTTTTGTTGCTTCAGCTCTTCTCTTCCTCCTACCAAACACAAGAGCTCATGCAGAAAAGAGGGCAAAGAAAAGGAAGCATCTTCCCCGGAGTTTGCCCTTTGAGGATGTGGGAACCTTTCAGAAATGGAGATTGCTGTCTTGCTGGTTTTGTCTTGGTCTGGTTTTGGACCGTGATCAAGAACACCTCGTCATTGCGCTGGGGCTGGCTGACCACCATCTCCAGCCCTCCATGGCCATCTTCTGGGCCACTCCTCCTGCCTGACAGCCTGCTCCCCTCGGACTTGTGTGAAGCTTGACTAAAGGTCAGACGTAACATTGCACCTTCCCTTTGGATGTTGAGACGCATTAGAGGAGGTCCCCCTCTCCAAGAGCCTCCTCTTCTCCAGGCTGACCAGTCCCAGTTCTCTCAGCCTGTCCTCATGGGACAGATGCTCCAGTCCCTTCATCATCTTTGTGGCCCTTTGAGGGACTCTCCCTACTAGGTATGGGGAGCCTAGAACCAGACCCAGTGCTCAAGACTTCAGATCAGCCCAGTGCACGCTCTCTATCAAATTGTACTTTTAGCTGACACTGTGCACTAACAAAGACTACAAAACCTCCAAAACCCAGCAAAAATCACGACAAAAATACATATCCTTGCTGGTCCCTCTGAAAAGTGCCAGTGCTCTCCGTGACACTAGAAAAAGTTGGAACCTCTTATTTCGGTTTACCTGCTAACAGCTTCCGGTATTCTTGCTTGCCCTTGGCGACAAATTTTTTTAAAATTGTAAAAAATTCTAAAATTTTTTTTTTTAATATTTGTTTTTTGAAGAAGGCAAAGCTACAGAGGAATGGTGAAAATGATTTAAAATCCCTGCTCTTACTATAGAATTCATCAAAACCCATCTTCATAACAGACACTATAACATTTCCTGGGAAGATTGTAGTTCATGAAGGGTCAACGTTTAATATATTCCTTACCTGCTTAGATTCACCTAACAGAATGCAAGCCATTCTTTTTCACCCTTATTTGTGAAACCGTATGCATGGTTGTCAACGTTACGCATGGTTGTTTTCAATCTTTACTTCCAGCAAACAAGATGTAAAATATGGTGCCAGAGGAAGCACAAAGAGAAGCTACCATGTTGGCAAAAGACAGAGAGAGAGCGGGACCACTTGAAAAACCAGTGCCCATAAAGTCTGAGAACACCACTTGCAGGAAAGACCAAGTTAACCATCAGGAGAGAGAGCATTTGGAGACAGAGCTTGGGGGAAAGCTTAGGCAGCACCAAAACCTGGCAGAAGTAGTGACAAAACAGCAGAAAAGGTGTGAGGCCCAGGATGCACAGGAGTTGGAGACCGACAGTGACCAGGCCTCTGCGGCCTCCGCACATTTCCGCCACAGAGAGTGCTGGGACAAACACTGGTGCTCTGCGCTTGCCTCACCTCCTAAATGTCCCAGCAACCTCTCTCCCTCTTGCCAGATCCCAGCTCCAAAATTAGAAATGTCCAGCCATTTCTCACACACTGAAGGTGCCAGGACTGAAAGCTGGTGCTGGTGCTCACCTTCCCTGGGCAGCCCTTCAACAGCCCATCAAACACTGTGGCTCTGCACTTACCTGGCCTCCTCATGGTCCTAACACTCTCTCTCACTCTCGTCAGAGCTCAGCTTCCAAACGTCCAGCGATTTCTCCCACAACAAAGGTGCCAGGCCTAATTGCAGAGAATTAATTCGAGCTCAGTGAAATGATGATTGAAAAGGAAACACACAGAACAGCATCTACCATCAAAACGCTTTCAGCAGGAGTTTTAACGGCTGCAGAGCTTCAGGCTGATGACCATCACTCTCACAGGACCCCAAAAGAAAGAAGAACTGGCACACTGTAACTCTACCCATAGCCCATATCTATCTAGCCTTTAAAGGGAGAATAGCTCAGCCTACAGCTCTGAAGGTACAGACCAGCCTATACTTCTATCCTGTGTCTACCTACTCGATGATTTCTTCAGAAAGTCAAATCATAATTACCTTTAAAAGAGGATGGAACTGGTGGGAGGGGGGGGGAGGAGAGAGAAAGTAATTGCTGGAAGAAGAGGGAAAGTGTAGGCACACAGTTAAAAAGAAAGGAGCCCAGTTATCCCGAAGGCCAGCTCAGCCCAACTCCCTCTCACTGATGAAAAGCTGTGCAGCTTGTAGGAAAACACCTGACTTTGGCGCTGGGATGCACACAGATGTCAGAGTTCAGCTATGAAACAGCAGAAAAATGTTGACAAGGCTCCTTTTCACTGTCCTCATACCTGTGCACATGCTGTGACTTTCTCATTGCCTTGAAGTCCTCCCAGACTAACAGCAAAGTGGCTTCTGCCCAGTCCATGTGCCATGAAGAGAACAGTTTTGGCCACTAAGCAGGTAGCAAACAACTGCATCTGCAGAAGAAAAGGGGCAGCCGCACCTCAGCTTCGGAGATGCCCAAAGCTGCTGAAAAGGGACTTTAGAGTGCAACTATAAAAGTTTAACTATTGTACAAAATGACTGAAGTAAGGAGTCTTGTAATTTCTCAGTGAAGGACAGTTCCTGATAAGAGCAGAAACTTGTCTTAAAACCAGCTGAAACCGACCCTGCAGTTTGGACAAGAGTCAAGGAGCAACTGAACAAGGGGTTGCTAGCAGTGATGAAGACAAGTCATCAGCCTTCATCCCCACGACCCCCTGCGACCACCACCAGGAGGAACTGTGCAAGCACAGTTGGAGGAGTTTATGGAAACGACCTCTGGGGGCTAATTTTAATACGAAGCGGGGACAGGTCATGCATATGTATAGGTGTATTGGGAAATCTTATGTATATGTAACACGTTGTCGTATAAATCCAGGACAAGCCACTGCGTGGGCGTGCATGACTTTGGCGGGATGACCCCCCCGTGCTGCCCAGTGCTGAATAAACATTCATACTTTACAACCTTATGGGTTGTGGAGTCTGTTTCCGCACGTCACCCGTGGGGAGAGGGACAGGGCTCTGTCCTCCCTTCTGGCCACAGGAGGATGCCCCGGGCCGCGCCAGCACAGGGCACATCTCCTCCTCAGTGCCCGGGGGCAGCGAGGCCTGAGGGAGGCCCTGGGTGCTGGGCTCAGCCTGGCCGCTGCCAGCGGCTCCCGGCACGCAGCTCCTCCTGCCCAGGGCGGTGGCTGGCGCACAGCCAGAGCCACCGTTTGGGAAAGCCTTGCCGGGGCCCAGCAAACCCCGGGCAGCTCCCCTCCGACCCTGCCCCCGCCCCGGCCCCTCGCCCTGCCCCTCCCCTCCCGCCCTGCGCAGGCCCGGCCCCCCCAGCCGCGCCATTGGCCACGGCTGAGCCAATCAGCGGAGCCGGAGGCGGCCTGTCAGTCACAGCCAGGTGGGGCGGGGCCGGTGGGGGCCGAGGCCCAGGGGCCTGAGGAGAAAGCGGCGAGAGCCGGGCCGGGGGCAGCCGGGGCCCGGGGGGAGCAGGGCCAGGCCAGGGCCGGGGGAGCTGCAGGAGCAGGAGCAGGCATCTGCCAGTGCGGATGGGCCTGGGGGCAGGGGCCTGGAGGCCTCACCGCTCACGGGCCCCGCCAGGGCCCAGTCCCCAGCCCTGGGCCCGAGTGCTCAGCCCTAGGGCCAGCCCCACCAGCAGGGTCAGGGCGGTCCCTGCTGCTGCCCCGAGGGTCGCCAGCCCCAGCCCTGACAGCTGGAGGTGGGTGTTTGATGTCCACAGGCCAGGGGAAGGCAGAGTGGCCTCCTCTCTCCAGGCGGCTGCAGGCTTTGGAGCAGGCATGCTGTGGTGAGGACAGGCCAGGGGCCTTTGCTGACCCCTCCTGTGGGTCTGGTGCTGATGGACAGCCCTGTCTCTGCCAACAGCCTTTCATAAATGGGGATTTCCAGACACGGAGCTGTTTCTGCCTCCTGGTGGGAGCACGCACCGGGGCGTTGTTGGCAGAGCAGCCGGTGGGGAGCACTCCTGGCTGGAGGCAGCTCCCTTGGCAGCTGCTTGTGCTACCACCAACCGGTCCAAAAACTTTCTAATGCCAATTTGGCATTTAGAAAGCAGGCATTCTTTATTGCAGCACTGGATGCACGGGGGATATCTCCACCCAGCGTGCATGCCGTAGGTCACGCCAGCAAAGTATTTATCAAACTTAAAATGTACATATTCATTAATTTTCTGAGGAAAGTCATTAATGTTACAATTATTTCCCAGAAATCATTAACATATTTCCCTTCCCACCAGAGCATGCGCTGTTTAATTCTGGGGCTTCTTTCGGGGGTCCTTGGTGATCGTTCTCCTCAAATTCCAGCTGTCTGCTTGTTGACCTCATTGGTTTTTTCCACCTCATCATGCTGATTTGGCTGTTTCCTTTTGTTAAGAACACAGCTGACACTCGCCAATGTTCAGGGAGTTTCTTGGTTTATGTTCAGACTGCCCATTATCTTTGTTCTGAGCTCACTCTTTCATTCAGAGATTCCTTCTTATCTTACAGGCCTCTCCTCTGTCCTTGGTGTCTGCAGGCATGCTGATTAACTTCCTTCCTAGCTCTACTCTGTCCTTGGTAGCTGTCAGTTGTTGGTGACCAACTTCTTCTAAGCAGGCCTTGATGATGAACGTTTTGAAGCAGGCCTTGGTAATTAACGTCTTTTCTGAATCCCGAGTGTAACACTTGTGCCCCTCTCTCGGCCCCAAGGTCGGATACCTGCCTGTCCCCCCACCCAAGCTGTGCTGCGGGCTTTTGGGAAATGGGGGTACTGAGGGTGGATGGTTTTACCACAGCTGGGAAGGTCCGGTAACCTGTCAGGGACTTTTTTCTTCCTGGTGCTTGCAGGTTATTTTTTTTTTGCAAATGTATTTTTTCTGAGGAAACTTCACCAAGGAAAGCACAGCGTTTAGCTCTGGTTTCTCTCTGTGTGGACTGTGCCTGTCCTCAGCCAGGCACGCGGCAGCTTTCAGACGAGGAATGGGACTATTCCAGGGTGAGGTGAGCAGTGGGGATCCCAGGCCTGTTGTGTTTAAGGCAATCAGGTGAAAATGTGCGGTTAGAGCTGCCTGTGTTGCTTCCCCCTTTGATTGCAGTGCTCCCGTCTAGTTCTCTGTAATCCTCACTTCTACGAGTTGGCTGCATTGGGTTTAAATTTCTGTAAGTTGATGCTACACTTTGCAACTGTTTCGACTTGATTCTTCACAGGTTTGAAAATTCCCTGTTCAGGTCTCTCTACTTTCTCCCCTCTGTCCTACAGAACGGTATGAGACTGCAGGGGCTGCAGAGTCTGTTTGCTCCCTGTGGTGAGGAAAATACGGGCATGAAAAAGAAATAGATAGTGATTCTGAAAAGACCCCTTTCTTTGTGCTCATTTTCACATTCAGTTGCCTGTTGTGGGTTCTTAAATGATGTGAGTTACTCTGAGTCTTAGCAATCCTTTGTTTGCATGCCTGCGCTCAGGAGGTGCCTCAGAAACTCTAGGCATTGCTTCTGTTGGACAAGTAACCGTAGCCCTTTCTGGAAAAATAGCTCCTGGGTGAGTTAGTTCCTCAGCCATAACGTTTCTGTTTGCATCTGCAAGAATTGAGGACAAACCCTGCTGACGGAAACCGTCAGGAGAAAAGGAAGGCTGGAGAGAGCAGAACAGATCCATAGAGCTGCGCTGCTTTACCCCCGGTGGTGTCACACCTTCTGGCACGGTGACTGGGTAAGGGTGCTCTCAGGGTGTTTTCCCAGCTTTTCCAGTGCTCACCACAGGAGAGCCGACAGCCCTGGGGGAAGGGCAGGACCCCCTTCTTTGTGCACCCCAGGATCTTGTCACGCTGCATAAGCTCCTGCGCAAGCAGAAGTGGCCGATAGCGGACTTGTTGAGGGAGGCTGGGGTGGGCACGAGGAAGATGCCGGGAGCAGACTTCCTTCAAGTCATCAAGGGGGTCTGTAGGGAGCAGAACGGGAGTGACCTGCTGCCACTGCCGTATGTCCTTGCGTGCAGAGCCAGGGTGGTTCCAGTGGAGGCAATGGTGGCGGTTCAGCGAGGGGCACTTTCTCTTGTCTTACCCTCAGAGGACGACTGCCACCGTCTGGAAAGCTGGAGGGGAAAGGGAAGGCAAGGATGCAAGAAGTCGGATGTCATCTAGAGTGGGTTGTGGGAGTGCGGGTACCCGTTGCCTCATGGTCTCCAGAGTCGCTGCTCAGCTCTGTGGCTGCGCGGATACTGCTACAGATGCTGAACTGGCATCACGCTTCTCAGTGTCGATACTCGACCTTCCCCCACCAGTCTCGTATCTGTATTCCCTTTGGGCTGCCTTCCAGCACATGTCTGTGCAGCACGGCTCACCCTAAGCCTCACTTCCCACAGGGCACAGCGGTATGGAGCTGTGAGGAGCACGCTCAGGTCTACGAGGGTTCAGCAGTGCAGGTGTTAACTGGTACTCTAGTCCAAGCCAAAACAAGCCTTCTCAAAACGCAGGGGGCTGGGAAGTTTGGCATGTTAACAGCCAAGAGGTCTGCAGAAGGCAGCAAAAGCCCAGTAAAACCCAATAAAGTTGTTAATGCTCAGACCTCAGCAGGTTTTCCTTGTGCTGTGCTTCCCTTGCAGAACACCAGCAAATCTCATCCCACCTGCCTCTGGGGCAAGCCTTGATGTTTTGGTGATCCCACTGCTGTTTTCTGTATTGGTTGCCAGAGCAAAGTTCCCATGAGAGACAAGGATCAGGAGGACGTGGTCATCTTGTTGATTTCCTTGAAATGGGGGAATTTTACAAGCAGTGGAGATCTGGCTGAAGGTCAAAACCAGTGTCTGGAGATGAGGAAAGGACAATGCAGAGAGACCAGAACAGGTGAGAGGAGCCCAGTGTGCTGGGAGAGCATCTCTGTGTCCTCATTGATGGGAGATGCCAGAGTGGATCCAGAATATGGTTCCCTGAGACCATATAGCAGCCTATAGCACAGTGGTCAGGAGGAGACTGCTGGGGAAGAACTTGAGAAGCCAGGAGATGTGCAATACTGCAGTCAGCCCAATGGCAGGAGAGAGGTTATTTAGTCCTTTGGGTTAGACTCAAAATCTGAAGCCTGAAGTGTAACGTCCTGTACTGGATTTTGGTAGGTAGCACTGATCATCCAGCTGATCAAAACCAGACCCTTTCTGCAGCTGTTGGTGGCAGCTGGAAAACAGAGGTTCAGGAGACCTTGCTTTTAAAAACCTAGCCCAGAGCAGAAGGCTTGTCATGGTACCTGTGTTGTCTTTCACAGCACTTTTCACATCTTTGAGAGAAGAGGCTACCAGTTTGTAGTACTGACTGTTTTGCAGATTAAACATACCTTGTAAGCATGAAAGAGAACTGGACATGGACAAGCAAATGCCTCAGGCAACTGCAAAGTAGAGATGGGGGCAGTCTGTAATATTTCTGTCAGGATCAAAAGCTAAAGGATGTTTCCATTCCAAGAGCCGAGTTTGTTGGGAGCTCCAGTCTCGGAAATTCCAAACCCTGTGTGTTAAACAGGGATCAGCCCTGATGTTTCTTTCTGCTACTCTCTAACACAGTTTCTCTGGGCTTTTTCTTTGGTTGGTTTTTAATCTCTGGTAGGTGTCCAAGCTCTGTTCCATCAAGCCACTTGCAAACCTGCCACTTGCCCAGCTTCTGCTGGGGGCCAAGCCAGAGGGATGAAGCCTCGTGCTCATAGCAAGCCTAAAGCAAAGTTAAAGCACTGAGAAGTTCCCCCAGTCAGCCCTGAGCCAGAGTGCAGGTATCTAAGCTGTGATGAGATGGAAGAGCCTGGAAAACAATTCATCAGCAAGAGGCGATGGAAGAACGGAGAGTGTGTGTGGCACCTGGGATTAAGTGACAGGCTTAGTTTTGTGTCTGGATCAGTAGTGTACTTGCACATTTACTAAGCCCCAGTTCAGAGCAGAAATGCTTGTTGCTCATCGTGGGCGCCGGAGTGCTGTTCCTGCTCTCTCCTCCCCGGTGCGTTAATTTAATCTTTTGCATATATGCAGGGCCTTGATAATGCTCCTGTGTGGGCACTGTGTATGTGAATGGCAGGTTTTCTGCATATTTGTGACTGATCTTTCTTGTTTCTTTTGAACAGGAAAATCGTGATAGGTACTCCCCAGGAACTATAGAAATGCAACGACCTGATGAAGAAAGAGGTGCCAATCAAGGAGGGAGTGTAGATTAGTTCTGGTGGGTGTGCAATTGGCTGATGGGTCAGGCTCAAAGGGTTACAGTAAATGGGGTTACATTGGGCTGGCGACCAGTCACTAGCGGGGTTCCACAGGGATCCATCTTGGGCCCAGCGCTCTTCAATATCTTCATAAATGACTTGGATGGAGGACTTGAAGGTTTGTTATCAAAGTTTGCCGATGACACAAAACTGGGAGGAGCCGTTGACACTCTCAAGGGCAGAGAGGCCCTGCAGAGAGACCTGGACAAATCAGAGAGCTGGGCAATCACCAACTGTATGAAGTTCAACAAGGGCAAGTGCTGGATTTTGCACTGGGGACGTGGCAACCCTGGATGTACATACAGACTGAGGAACGAGAGGCTGGAGAGCAGCCCCGCGGAGAGAGATCTGGGGGTTCTGGTCGACGGCAAGTGGAACATGAGCCAACAGTGTGCCCTGGCAGCCAAGAGGGCCAACCGTGTTCTGGGGTGCATCAAGCCCTGTATGGCCAGCCAGTCGAGGGAGGTGATTGTCCCGCTCTACTCTGCACTGGTGTGGCCTCATCTTGAGTACTGTGTGCAGTTTTGGGCACCACAGTACAAAAAGGATACAAAGCTACTAGAGAGTGTCCAGAGGAGAGCCACAAAGATGGTGAAGGGTTTAGAGGGGAAGCTGTATGAGGAGCGGCTGAAGTCACTTGGTCTGTTCAGCCTGGAGAAGAGGAGACTGAGGGAAGACCTCATTGCGGTCTACAGCTTCCTCATGAGGGAAGGAGGAGAGGCAGGTACTGATCTCTTCTCCCTGACGACCAATGATAGGACCCGAGGGAATGGCAGGAAGGTATGCCAGGGGAGGTTTAGGTTGGATGTTAGGAAAAGGTTCTTCACCCAAAGGGTAGTGGAGTACTGGAACAAGCTCCCCTGGGAGGTAGTCATGGCACCAAGCCTGACAACATTCAAGAAGCAATTGAACAACGCCCTCAGACATACGGTATGATTTTTGGGGTTGTCCTGTGCAGGTACAGGAGATGGACTTGATGATCCTTGTGGGTGCCTTCAAACTCAGGATATTCTATCATTCTATGGTTTTTAATTTTCTTGACTGTGTTCTAGCCAAAAGCCTCCTCTTAGACAATTGAAATGAGCTGAATTACTGGGGATTTTTCATCCCTACACAATTCTGTATTGCTACAGACTTTACCAGCCATAGTCATAGACTCTGAGCCTGTACTGTAGTGAGGTCCAAAGAAGGTATTAAAAAAAAAAAGATTGAAAACAACAGGTGGGAATAGACAGAAATGGGCAATGTTACTCAGAAAGAGGAACAGTGATGTGGGTACAGCCGTAGCGTGACAGTTTTCATGGCCTTGAGCAGCACAGCAAGGATTTTCAGGCACCAAGGCCGGCTGCCAGGGGTGTGTAAACAGGTCCTCTTGAGCATGGAGACGGGCATGGGAGAAAACAGTGCCGTTCCTGTTGGTGTGTAGCAGGTGACAGTCAGTGGAAGCTGCTCTCAGGGCCTGTAATTCGGAGCTGTTGTGGTGGTACTCGGTGGGAAATAATGAGGGAGGAAGCTAAGTCATGAAAGGCCATATTAACTCTATGTGTGAAGTGAGGGAAACAACTTCAGGGTGTTAAGGAGACTGTTAGTTGCAATTAAGGCAGTGAGTGAGATGATCCTTTTAGGAGCTTTCTGGATGGGGCAGAAGGGGGCAAGTCTGCATGTAAGGACAGAAAAGGTTGTGGCAGTAGTTGAGCCAATCAGATCTCAAGTAGGAAATGATTTGGGCAATATCTGGCGAAGTTGGCATCTTGTACGTGTGGCACAGCCTGCATAAGGCCTGACTGCTGGCGAGGAGAGGAGTGTGAAAGGAGTGTTGGAGTGCCAAGGAATGGGGATGGAAGTGATCACAGGCTCATTTCTCAGTTTTCCATGGGCTATCTGTATACCCTATGTAACTCATCTTGTGTTCAGGAAGAAGTGCCACCCTTTTGGGGAAAAGAGGGAGGGGGGAAAAAAAAAAGGTAATCTGTAGCAGAGCTTGAACTTGGAGTGAGATTACCATGCTTAGTCTTACCATTCTAGAGTATTAAAGACATTTCCTTGAAACACTTTCCCAAAATAACAAGGCATGACTTTCTGAAATAGCTGTTTTCCTAGGAGCTGCATCTGAGCTAAGCCAGATGAGAGCGTCTTGCCTGCTGTTAGTCACCGAGGCTGATGACAGGTCAGCCAGCAGTTTTGGCAAGGACAGAACAAGATAGATGTGTATGCTTCTCTGTGCTGATGGTAATTTCTGGAACGTGTCTTGCATAAGTTGGTTGTTTGGTTTTGCAGGTTGTAGGTTTGGCAGGATCTAGTGTGTCATGGACATGATGGTAATAACAAAACCCAGTTGGATGGGGTTGAGAATCAGAAGGGTAAAAGTGAGAAACTCACTCGTGGGCTGAGATAAAACCAGTTTAATAACTGAAAAGAAATTTTTTAAAAATATTGTAGGGAAAAGAAAAAGAAAAAAAACAGAGAGAGGAAAATAAAGCCCAAGAAAAACAAGCGATGCAAATGAAAACAATTGCTCACCACCAACCAACCGATAGTCAGTCGGTACCTGAGCAGGGTCCCCCCTGCCACTCTCCCCCTCAGTTTTATTGTTGAGCACGACGTCATAGGGTATGGAATATCTCTTGGGTCAGCTGGGGTCAGCTGTCCCAGCTGTGTCCCCTCCCAACTTGCTACGCACCTCCACCCTACTCACTGGTGGGGCAGTGTGAGGAGCAGAAAAGGCCTTGATGCAGTGTCAGCACTGCTCAGCAGTAACGAAAACATTGGTGCAATATCAACACTATTTTCAGCACAAATCCAAAACACAGTCCCGTAAAAACTACTTTGAAGAAATTTAACTATCCCAGCCAAAGCCAGTACAGTAAGGCATTTTGGATTTCATATAATTTGCAAGAGCGCTTGAACAGTTTAATGTTATGTTGAGGTACAGTAGTTATAATGTCATCAGAAGAAAGTGAAGACAAAGAAGATGAAGACGGCAAAGATACTCAAAAGCGTTATAACCTTTGACAGCAGAAACATGTCATTTACAGTTTCTATGAACAGTTTTCCTTCAATGTGGTGTTCTTTTCCAAGATTTACAGATGACGTTTTGCTATTTCCACATCAGATTTCAGTGATTTTAGCATAAATCTCTCCAGTGGAATGTAAGAAAAATGACTGATGTATGCTGGAAAGAAGTGTAATTACATAGACTGGATAGTTTTACTCTTGTAGTTTACAGTTCTCCTTAAAACATAGGTATGTGTTTTCAACTTGTGCTATGCAGTGGTTAAAATACCAAACCAAACAGAAAAAAACCACC
Source organism: Platalea leucorodia (assembly GCF_965183815.1). Classification (NCBI taxonomy): domain Eukaryota; kingdom Metazoa; phylum Chordata; class Aves; order Pelecaniformes; family Threskiornithidae; genus Platalea; species Platalea leucorodia. The sequence goes on along the minus strand of NC_138839.1, from coordinate 10,152,056 downwards.
CTTGAAACTTTCTTCTGAAATTAGAGGTGGGTGAGATATATTACATTTTCTGCTTTTTCCACTATCCTGCTTTCTCTTAAACTTGTTTGTATCACTCTCATAGATCTCTTGCTTACTCTAGAGCCAAGGCAATGTAAGATATTTTTGGGGGGCTGGTCTTCTCCTGTCAGGCAGAGGTGTCCATGTAGAAGTGCTTGGTCACAGAGGCAAAAGGCCCTAACAGGTGGGTGCATGGTTAGTGATGGTTCTCCCTTATCAGCAGTACTGTCAGTCCCATCAAGGAGTAATGCTTTGGAGGGGTTTCTGATCGGTGGTAATTACAGAATAATTACATGATTATTACTGTGGCAGTCTGAGGGTATGAGAAGAACAAAGATTTGGGGAGGGGAGGATAATTTTAATTGGCCGTAAGATTTTTTACAACAGAGTGTTTGTGTGTCAGTGACAAGATAGTCATGGAGTTGGCAGCTGAGATTCTGTAATGGAAATTCTTTTGTTCTGGAGCTGAAGCCCAGATCACCCTCTAACAGTCTTAGTCGGACTACTGAATCTGGCAGTACACAGTTTCTTTTTTTAAAACTGAAGATAATTAAGTTAGAGGGTGAGCCTGTTTTGAATTTTTAGGAGTTTGGGGGCAGAGGCCAGCTGGGGGCTGGGGTGCTCGGGTGAGGGGGCTGTTTCTGCCCCGTGCCCTTGGCCTGGCGCTCCCAGCTGGGAACAGGCTGTCCAAACTCCTGCTGGAAGGAGCCAAATGTGGGACCTGTGGCCGAGCTGGGGGACAAGGAGCACACCCGGACCAGGATCAGGACCTGTGGCAAACCTGCCTCAAATCAGCTTTTCCCAGCTGGAAACTGCCCAGGAGTAACTGTGAGGGTTGCTGTCCTCCTTCAGGAAGCATGGCCTGCAGCAAGCACAGCCAGAGCTGCGCCTGTGCCAGGAGAAGACTTCAAGCAGAGCCGGGGCTGATGGTGACAGCTCCCAGCAGCTGTCCAGCTCAGGAAGATGCAGGTAAGATGCGACAGAGGTGACCGTGACTGACTGTCACTTCTCTTGCAGGAACAGGATTTAACAGCAGAAGGGAGGCAGGACGAAATGCCCTTTGAGGTCAAAAGTGCATCAGGCACCTGGCACAGTTGCGATGGCAGCAGAGGAGGAAGAGAAGGAGATGCAGGTGACCCAGCTGGGACACTGCTGCCGAGGAAACATCTGCCACAGAGAGACAGAGACATACAGAGGTGGTGGAGTGGGTGAGAAAAGTGCCTGGGAGAGAGGAGAGCACAGGGAGATGGGAGACAGAGATGGTGATGGAGGGGAAAAATGCAGGATGTCGGAAGTGAGGATGCTTCTGCTGTGCGGGTGCTTGTGAGGTCACCGGTCTCTGAGTAGCTGTTAGCGTCACAGCACGTCCTGGGCTTGTGCAGGTGCTTGTGGTGTCCCGTGTTGCTTAGTAGATTTCTGGGTGTGACAAGTCACCTTGCTTCTGACACTTCTTCTGATGTCACTGATTGCTGAGCAGGTGATAGGGCGAGAGCAGGCCCCTGGCTTGTGCAGCTGCTTGTGTCGTCGATAACTCCAGTTTTCACATCTTTTCAGAGAAGAGGCAGTTAGCTGCCAATTTACAGTACTGACTGTTTGGTAGATATTTGCTTCTCTGTGCCCTGCTCTCTGTACCTGCCTCTCCCTTTCTCTCTCCCCTTCCTTTTTCCTCTCCTCCTTTTTCCTCTATTCCTCTCCCTCAGCCTGCCTGTGTTGCTCCATACCTCTGTCCTCCCTCCTGCCTGAAAGGGGGCTTTAGAGTGCAACTATAAAAGTTGTAACTATTATACAAAAAACTACTGAAGTAAGGAGTCTTGCAATCTCTCAGCGAAGGACAGTTCCTTGATAAGAACAGAAACTTGTCCTAAAAACCAGCTAAAACCGACCCTGCAGTTTGGACAAGAGTCAAGGAGCAACTGAGTCTGCACAAGAACAAGGGGTTACCAGCGGTGACGAAGAAGAGTCATCAGCCTTCATCCCCATGACCCCCTGCGACCACCACCAGGAGGCATCGCGCAAGCGCAGTTGGGAGGGGTTTATGGAAATGACCTCTGGGGGCTAATTTTAATATGAAGCGGGGACAGGTAATGCATGTTTATAGGCGTATTGGGAAACCTTATGTATATGTAACACTTTCTTGTATAAATCCACGACAAGCCACCACGTGTGCGCGCACGACTTTGGCGGGATGACCCCCCCGTGCTGCCCAGCGCTGAATAAACATACCTACTTTACAACCTTACGGGTTGTGGAGTCTGTTTCTGCACATCACTGCCCTCCTCTGCTCTCTCTGTCCTGCTGCTTGTCACCATGTTCCTGGCCGCCCCCTGCCCCTTCCCCTCCATGCCCTACTCCCTGTCCCTGTGCCCACTCCTCACCAGGGGTTTCCTTTCTCTACCCACTGCCCAGCACCCTGCCCCATACTCCTCATTTCTCTGTCTGTATCTTGTACCTCTGTCCTGCTTCTTTCCCTCTCCGGGCACCCCAACACCCTATCCCACCCCTCTCTGCCACTCTGTCCCTCTCTCCTCCTCCTCCCTGCCCCACCAGGGTCTGGGACACAGGCAGACCAAGGGAGGAAACCCTGGGGCCTGCAGGAGGATCGGGCCCAGCCAGGGCGGTGAGGCAATGTCCCAGCAGGGTGAGACAGAAGAAAGGAGCACCCCGCAGCATGCTGGGAGGTGTAGTCCTGCAGCACAAAGCTGCAAGGTGGCCATGTTGGTTCCAGGGAAAAGCTGAGAACTGTAGTCCTGAGACACACAGATGCTGGTCAGAAATCTTGGTTCCTGGGGCATAGGACTGCAACATAGCCATGTTACAAAGTCTTTGAAACCCTGCCAGCATCGTCTGGCCTCAGAGATCAGTAACTGTAGCGAGACTGACTCCAGGGACATGCGGATCGGCAGACAAGCAGCAAGAATGATGCAAAACTAGAGGTGCTTTACAAAGTTGGGCTGTGAGTAGGAGTCGGTAGCGGGGGCGGGAGTGATTAGTCAAATCGTCTGAACGATTGAAGAGTACAAGAACCCTGTGTAAAGGCAGACTCGGGCTGCCCCAGTTGGGCTGGGACATGGCACGCGCGTGAAAGAATACTGGCCCCTGTATTTCGGTACTTTGCGTCCTAGCCTCTCGCCTCGGTTGGCACGGGCCGTTTGCGAATTGCTTGTGAGAGCGGCTCAGGGCTGGCCTGTGAGCAGGGGCTTTTGCTGGTTGAGGTCCGGGCAGCGCCGGATGAGGCCGTAGAGGGGGGGGCCAAGCGAGCCGCGCAGCCGTTGCAGCGGCAGCTGCGGGATCTCAGCGCGTGAGCCTCGGCCAGCGACGCCCGCTCGCCGGCCACGGGGCGAGCTGCGTTTTCCGTGCTCAGCCTGTCTCTGCCTGGCCCCCTGGGGCAGCCATGGCTCCTTGCCAGGGCCGAATCCAGCTGGCCGGCAGTGATGCTGGTGCTGGGGCGGTGCTGGTGATGCCGGTACCGGGGCAGTGATGCCAGTACTGGGGCAGCGATGGAGGCCTCCGTCCTCCCGGCGTTGGTGCGAATCAGTGTGGTTTCTCCCACGGGCGCCCACCACCTGGAGCAATGCCCCATCTACCCATCATCTCGGTAGCCATCCCCAGCCCAGCTCAGGCACCCATGGGGTGGGCAGAGACTGCGTTAAACCCCCCACCCCCACCCCCACCCCCTCCCGCTGAGCAAATGGCCGCAGGCAGAGAGAGGCGCTGCAAAGCAAACACCCGAGCCTTTTAATGAATGAAAGAAGAAACGGGGGGATCTGGGAGAGGGCTGGGGCTGGAGCGGGTGGGTGCAGGTCCCTGCCTGCGGATCTGCTCTGTGCATGGGTGCTAGGGGGGACGGTGCTGGAGCGGTGGCTTATGGGTAGCCGTACACGTCAGCTATCTCCATGTTGATCTCCCTCTGCACAAAAAACTGCAGCTGCCCCAGTGTCATCTGGTGGGCTGCCCGCTCCCGCTCCTCCTGGGCCAGATTCTTCAGGCGCTCCCGCTCGGGCCGCTGCTCAGGCGTGATGGGCACGGACTCGTCCTGCTCCTCCAGCGGGGTGGGCATAGCCTGGGGCCAGCGGGAGTCGGCCAGCAGCGCGGAGTCGGCGGGAGGGCGCGGTGGGCGCGGCAGCCGCGGTGGCATGTGCAGCTGCTGCGGGAGCCCCTCCCACGGGGTTTGGCCCCCCCGTGGGCGACAGGTGGAGCCAGCTGGGCCGCTTGGGTTTGATGGCAGCCCCGGTGCGCGTCTTGCTGTTCGATGCTGCTGCCAGTGCCATCTCCTTCTCGCCATCAGCTGGGCGCTTGGAGGCAGCTGGCCCTGCACTGCGTGTCGGGACCTGGGGACCCTGGGGGGCATGCTGGGGCCGGCCTGGGGCTCCGGCTCGGGCGGCTGGCGCACCAGCCCCACCGCCCTAGCGGGTGGAAGCTTTAGATGGAAGCCAACAGGTGGGCCCTCAGGTCGGTGCAGGGTGTCCTCAGCCCCCGCAGTGTTTTGGCCTGGACCTTTTTGCGCAGCAGCCTGTCGTGGGGTCGCATGGCGCGGGGATGCGTGCTGCACGCCTTCTCGACCAGCAGCGGGCGGGGTGGGCAGGCGGGTGGTGGGGGTGGGGTGCTTTGCCCCCCAGTGTCCCCAGGGCTTCTGGGTTGCTTGAGTATGTATGCAAATACTTCCAGTATTTGCCAGTATTGAACTTCAGGAGGCTCCAGAAAGAGGGAGCGCCAGTGTTTGTGGGGCTGTGAATGGGGTTGCCTGGATGCTTGAAGAGCAGCAAGAGCTTTTGGTCCTGGCACCTTTGGGGTGGGAGGAATCCCTGGACATTCACAATGTCTGAGCTGGGCTCCAGCTCTACTCAGCTGGCCATGGAGAGCGACTGTATTCAACTTTCTGAGGCTGCAGAAAGTGTGGCTGTGATTAGATTTGAAGGATTCCTGAAGACAAGCTGTCATTACTTGCCCATTTTTTGAGGGAGAAATCCCTGGACCTTTGTAATTTCCACATCGGGTTCTTGCTGTAATGTGCTCATATGGTCACCCAGAAATGTGACAACCCATATCCATGCCCTCTTCCTACATGGGCCTACCAGATACATGGGGAAAGGGCGTCCCACAGTGAACTTCCCAATCGTTTGCTTTCTGCTGACTTACCAGTGACACTGGCAGATGTGGACCTAAAAGCACATATCCCAGACATGAGTCATGGGCTTACTTATCAGCTATTTCAGAAAGAACTGAGCTCACCGTCCCTTTTCCAGTCCTGTTGCTGCTGCTGTCCTATCAGCTCTGGTGACAGAAGTGACCTCACAGCCACCTTCACAGGAATGTGCCTCCTGCTGGGTCATGAGATTCTGGGGCACAGGTGACCCTTATCACAGCATTCCTACCCATCTTCTCCTTGTGGCCTATGAGCTGATCAGATACAGATTACCTCACATTCCTCTTCCAATGCCATGTGACTGTTCCAGGACCTCACAATCCCTGCCCTGGTCCCGGGGACCAAGCAGCTAAAATTAGGGTTGGAAGAGGGGACAAAGATGGGGGGGTTAGAGTGCAGGAAAGAGGTCTTTGAGGATTAGGTGTTCAGGTTAGGGTTTGGGGATTAGAGCTTGCGAAAAGCAAAGTCTTATGGGGAATGTTTAGTGTTCTTCTTAGGATTTCTGGTTAGTGTTTAGGGTATGGGCTAGCTTTGTGGGTTAGGTGTTTTTTAAAGGCTGCATTCGGGGCTAGGATTAAGGCCAACATTTTAATGCTAGGTATAAAAGCTAGGGATTAGGGTGAGAAATAAGGTAAGAGTAAGGGTAGGGAGTTAAGGGTTTGGGATTTGTCTTAGAGGTAAGGTTTGAGGTTATGGATTAGAGTAATGGATTCCTATCAGGGTGAGGAGTAGCATTTAGAGGTAAGGTTAGGGTTTATAGTTACTGGTTAGACAGAGGGTGAGGGCCTATCATGAATGTGTTCATAGTCCGTTTCACAGAGGCATCAACGTTACTTGAATCCCTTTTTACCTCATTAAAATCTTTATCTCTGTTTCCCAAACGCCTCCTTCATCCCCCAAATCTCCCATGTCTCTCATCCAGGCTCCTCCGGACCTCCCCAAATCTATGATTTTACTGGGGGCTCCTTTCTGCTGACCTTCATGGCCTCTGAGTGTCTGCCCCACCCCTGCTGGCCACTCAGTTCCTGAGAGGTTAAGGAAAGTCGCTTGCTGGGACTTGAGATGGCTTCAGAGAGGAGGGAAATACAGCAGGGAAGGGGCAGGAGGCTGTCAATGAGATGGAACCACCAGTGGTGCCAAGGAAGAGGATGGGAGACCGCAGACAGAAGTTGAAAGAAGAGTAGTTCAGACTGAAGAATAGAAAATATTTTTCACCATTAAGAAAATCAAGCATTTGGAAAAGGTTACCCAGGGGGGCTGATCAGTTTCCATCCTTGGAGGTTTGCAAAACTTGATCGATAAAGGCCTGAGCGATCTGGTTTGACCGCAGAACTGACCCCGCTTTGAGCAGGAGGTCAGACTAGAGACCTCTGGAGGTCCCTTCCAATCTGAATTATCCTTTCATTCTCTGACATGTATCTCTGGGACCATTTTTGATGGTCCTGGGTTTTTGAGAGGGCCAAGAAATTTGGGGTGATGTGACACAGGGCTTTGATTTGATTCTCAGCTTTTCTTCTATATCGTTTTCTTTATTTTTCTGCTTACAGAACAAGTGGTATCAGCAATCTCCAATTCATATGGATGCAGAGCATCTCCTGATGAAGTTTGAACATGTAGGAAAAGTAAGATCCTTTCTGCCACATACAGTATGGGCAATGACCACCTGTCTGTCCATGTCCCCCTGCCCCCTGCCTTTTCTGTCATTGGCTATCTGGGACTTACATCATGCTTTCTCAAATCTAAGCTTGTTCCACTAAAGTCTGCATCATTTGCACTGATTCCAAACCTGCCTTGCTTGGAGAACCAGCTGTGCACAGTCACAGAAGTATATTCCTTAATTATGAAGAAAAAAAAAATAGAATAGTTCAGTAAAAAGTAAAACAGCTCAGCTATATATGAAGTCCAGGTTGCCTGCACTGAAGTACACCTTCCACTGTGGGTAGCTTTGGTGGAACACCCTCACCTTTTCTATGGGAGCTTTGCATTTGGCATCATCCCTACATCACAGAATCATAGACTGGTTTGGGTTGGAAGGGACATTTATAGGTCATCTAGTCCAACCCCCCTGCAATAAGCAGGGACATTTTCAACTAGATCAGGTTGCTCAAAGCCCCATCCAACCTGACCTTGTTCAACATCCTTGGACAAGGTTTCTAAATTCCTCCTTTGCAGCTTCCCCTGCTTTCACTTCCCGTGTGCTGCATTTTTGTCTTGGAGCTCAGTGAGTTTAGAGAAGCAGCCTCCTGAGATGGTTGCTTCTTTTCATGGGAATTTGGAGATATCATTCTTGTGCTTAGAGGCGGGCCTTAGGCCTGTCATATTTCCTGAGTTCCTATTCCCTTCAGAGCTCCTTCCCATGGCATGACTATGAAAGGACAAGTAGAAATGCAATTGAGGCGTTGGCTGAAGAGACCATCGGGCAGACTACTGAAAGACAAGGCAAGCTTTCAACTTTCTGACGCTCAGTGCAGCACCTGGGTAGCTGAGAGATGTCTGCATAGACAGAGAGTAACGGGAGGAGGACAACTGGATGGACACTGGAAACTGCATGTGTCCAGGCAGTCTGCTGAAAAGATACCTTTAGAAGAGGTCAGTTCAAAGAGGACAAGTGGAAATATGTGGAAGAGTGCTGAGAGTCAATACACAGTATACTAGGCAGAACAGTGTCATGGATGTAATGGGGAAGATCAGTATTTCTTCTCCTGAGTGTAGTTCACAGGCTGGAAATGTCCATGTTGGCATCATGGAAAAACATTGCCTGTGGATGAAAATATTCAATGCATTTGACCTGATAAATGAAAAATGTGCTCCTATTTTCTTTAAATGTTGAAAATGGTTTCTTAGCTTTCCAGACAGGGCTCAGTGCCCAAGGCATAGCCCTGTCACTGCAGTTCTTTTACAGCTGGTCAGATCTTGTCCTGGGACCAAATCTCTCACTTCCTGCTTGGTAACAACACTAACCAGCCATCTGCAATACAAATGGGGACACCAAATGAGCTCTGCCCTGAGCCTGGCACAAGCACTTGCAATCAAGGAGGACTGATGTGCCTCAGGGAGGTCTTCCCCTTCACCAAAACGTGTTTCCTTAACTGGTAGTTAAGGGTCTGTGAATGTTGAATGGAGAGATATGATCATTTCTGGAAGGGGGAATGGAAAGCCTTACTGAGAAACCTGACCACTGCCTGGTGCAGGTCCAGGGAATCACCCTGCATGGATGCAGATGTTTCTCAGGAAGTGGTCCCAAACCAGGTACCAAAATCTCAGAGCATGGGGTAGCTTTCACCCACAGACCTACCCTTTCCTTCTAGCTCTTTCAAGGAAGCGCTTGATCCAGAACATGGACTTTTCATGATTGCTTTCTAGTGGTGCTTAATTTTCCTTAATGACAGCATCACAATGTCTCTGGGCACATGTCAGTGCTCAGTCATCCTCACAGTGAAAAAGGTTTCCTGATGTTCAGACAGAACCTCCTGGGTTTCAGTTTGTGCCCATTGCCTCCTCTTGTGTAACTGGGCACCACTGAAAAAAGCCTGGCTCCACTTTCTCTGCACCCTCCGTTCAGACTGGTGTCTTCTCATGGGCCACAGTTGAAGAGACAGCAGCCATAGTCGAGGGGACAAGGGCTTCAGTTCTGTTGGTGAGGGTGAGCCCAGCCCCACCAAGCCTCTTTGCTGTCCCCGCTACAGGCTGTCCTACACCCGTGCCTGCTTCCCTACAGACTTTAGCCACACTCCTCTTTCCCTATCTCAATCTGACCTCATGACATCTCTAGCTTTACTCATGTGTCCCTGTTTTCAGTGGTCATTGCTTCAAATGGAAAGCTGATACTGTTGATAATACGGGGCTGTTTTAGCTGTTACTGAACAGTGCTTGCAGAGCATCAAGGCCTTTTCTGTTTCTTGCACTACCCCAGCAGTGAGTAGGCTGAGCGTGTACAATAAGCTGGGAGGGGACACAGCCAGGACAGCTGAGCCCAACTGACCCAAAGGGTATTCTGTACTGTATGACATTGTGCTCAGCAATAAAAACTGTGTGGAAGAAGGAGGAAGGAGGTACACTCAGAGTAATGGTCTATGTCTTCACAAATAACCGTTACGTGTGATGAAACCTTGCTTTTCTGGAGATTGCTGAACTGCCAATGGGAAGCAGTGAATTAATTCCTTGTTTTGCTTTGCGTTCATGCACAGCTTTGCTGTATCTATTAAACTGTCTTTATCTCAACTGATGAGTTTTCTCATTTTACCTTTCCAATTGTCTCCCCTATCCCACTCGAGAGGAGTGAGTGAGCTGCTGTGAGGGGCTGAGCTGCCTACTGTGATTCACCCAAGACACTCCAGCCTCTATAGATCTCTCTGGATGACAGCTCTGCCCTCCAGAATATTGACGGGCTCTTCCACAGTTTAGTGTCATCTGCAAACTTATGAGAGTGTACTCCATCAGTTCCTCCATGTCATTGGTAAAGATGTTACCCAGGACAGATCCCAGGATGAACACTTGCAGTACTCCACTTGTTACTGGTCTGCAGGCAGAGAATCCCTTATTCAACATGATCCTCTGAACACCACCGTCCAACCAGCCATCCGGACTGTAATGTCCTTACTTGGATACAAGAGTATCCAAGAATATAGTGGGGGGCGGGGGGGGCGGTGTTGAAAGCCTTGCTTAAATCCAGGTAAATGACGCCCACTACTCTCCTCTCACCCAGAAACGCAGTCCTTTTAATCACAGAAAGATGTGAGGATGGTCAGACATGATCTACCCATGGTAAATCAAGTCACTCTTCCTTTCAGGTTCCCAGAAATGCGGTCCAAGAGGACAAGCTCTGTGATACACTCCTCACCAAAGTGTGATTACATAGCCTTTAGGTCCCCAGCTTATCCTTTGGGCCTTACTGGAAGATGCATGTGACTTTTTGCAAGTCATCAGGGACCTCCCCTGATCTCCATGAGCATTTCAAGATGATGCAGAGTGTCCTTATTATGACATTGGTTGGCTCTATCAGCACCCCTGGATGTCTCCTGTCTAGTCAATGGACTCTGAAGGGATGAGTTTGCTCAAGTAGTCCCTGACTTGATCTTCATCCAGTGCTGGTTGTTCTCCTCCTCTTTGAGTCCTGCCTGAGGGCACAAAGACCTGGGAGACCTTGCTGGTGAAGGGGAAGGGAAGGGAAGGGGAAAGGAAGAGGAGGGGAAGGGAAGGGGAAGAAGGGAAAGGAAAAAGAAAAGAATAAAACAGAATAGTTCCATTGGAAGGGACCTACAACGATCATCTAACCTAACTGCCTGACTGCTTTAGGGCTGACCTGGCATAGCACTAGAGGCTTTTTTTATGTAACTTATGCCTGAATTTTGCAGTTAGCTGTGCTGTAGTGAGTGCAGTGGATGGAGCCTAGAAAGACATCTGACCCACCTTCTTGTGCACTCCTCCTTTTGATCAGCTGAAAGCCAGCAGCTGCCATGGAAATCTGAGTCAAAGAGCTCCTCAGATGCCCTAAACATTGGGTGTAATCCGAGGTGACCAAGGGAGCCCATCCTCACAGCACCACAGCTGATGCTCAGGCATGTATGTGTGTGATGTGTATGCTCCATCAGAGCTTGCAGACACGTATACAAGTCTTGCACCACTCCTGGCACCTCACATGCCACCAGGTGTTTGTGTGTGAGCAGCCAACTGCCACCCTCCATCCCCACAGATCACGGTGGGATCTCAAGGAAGAGGCTGGCCTGCAGGCACCTATTTTGAACACACTGAGCTGAAGCAAGAGGAATTCCAGCTCTTGTAGGTCTGTGGGGTGTATGGGGGAGAGATGAACCACACTCCAGTCTCCAGACTACTTGCAGCAGGGGAGATGATACCTGATGGACTCGGCTGAATCCCTGTCCTACGTGGAGGAAAATGGGTCACAACAACCCCATGCAACACTACAGGCTTGTCCCTAGCGACAGGCTTGGATGGGCATGCGCTTTGCTGGGTAAAAAAACTGGCTGGATGGCTGGCCCAAAGAGTTGTGGTTAATGGAGTTAAATACAGTTGGCGGCCAGTCACAAGTGGTGTTCCCCAGGACTCAGTATTGGGGCCAGTTCTGTTTAATATCTTTTTCAATTATCTGGATGAGGGGATCAAGTGCACCCTCAGTAAATTTGCAGATGACACCAAGTTGGGCGGGAGTGTCGATCTGCTGGAGGGTAGGAAGGCTCTACAGAGGGATCTGGACAGGCTGCATCGATGGGCCAAGGCCAATTGTATGAGGTTCAACACGGCTAAGTGCCAGGTCCTGCACTTGGGTCACAATAACCCCATGCAACGCTACAGGCTTGGGGAAGAGTGGCTGGAAAGCTGGCTGGTGGAAAAGGACCTGAGGGTGTTGGTCGACAGCTGGCTGAATATGAACCAGCAGTGTGCCCAGGTAGCCAAGATGGCCAATAGCATCCTGGCTTGTGTGAGAAATACTGTGGCCAGCAGGACTAGGGAAGTGATCATCCCCCTGTACTTGGCACTGGTGAGACCACACCTTGAATCCTGTGTTCAGTTTTGTGTCCCTCACTACAAGAAGGACATTAAAGTGATGGAGCGTGTCCACAGAAGGGCCGTGAAGCTGGTGAAGGGTCTAGAGCACAAGTCTTACGAGGAGTGGCTGAGGGAGCTGGGGTTATTTAGCCTGGAGAAAAGAGGCTCAGAGGAGATCTTATCATTCTCTACAGCTACCTGAAAGGAGGCTGTAGCGAGGTAGGGGGTCAGTCTCTTCTCCCAAGTAACAAGCAATAGGACAAGAGGAAATGGCCTCAAGTTGCACCAGGGGAGGTTTAGATTGGATATTAGGAAAAATTTCTCCACTGAAAGGGTTGTCAAGCATTGGAAGAGGCTGCCCAGGGAAGTGGTTGAGTCCCCATCCCTGCAGGCATTTAAAAGATGTGTAGATGTGGTGCTTAGGGACATGGTTTAGTGGTGGATGTGGCAGTGCTAGGTAACAGTTGGACTTGGTGATCTTAAAGGTCTTTTCCCACCTAAACAATTCTATGATTCTATGATTCTATGTTGGTTTGAACATGCCAAGGATATTAAAAATTCTCAAGAGCTATTGTAACTAGGCTGAATGAGAAACGGAAGGTGAAGGAGCTGGGGAAGGTGTCCCCTGCCTCTCTCCCCCATAGATTGTTTCTCCAAGGAGAAGAGGTAAAAAGTGTAATTATTAATAGTTTCTGAGAGATGGCTCCCAAAGTACAGGGATGACAGCAGCGCTGAGTACCATCTTATGACAGATAATTTTATCATACTGTAAACCAGTGTTACACAGTACAGCAAAGTGATAACTTTAATCCACCTCCCAGAGGTGATAAACAGTACCACAGGGAGTGCATACAGCAGGTAAGGTGTTACAGAACACAACTTTGAGAGCAAACCCAACAACTCTGAGAGCAAATAAATCAACATTGTGACCAGTGACTATTAAACTAATGTAATGAATTCTTATCACAAATTTGTCTTAACATGCTCTGGTCAGATCTGTTGTTATCTCAAACCCTTTGGGCCCCATGTTGGGCGGCAAAAAGGACTGTTGTGGTTTAACCCGGCAGGCAGTGAAACACCGCTGAGCTGCTCGCTCCCCCTCCCAGTGGGATAGGGGGAGAGAATCAGAAGGATAAAAGTGAGAAAACTTGCAGGTTGAGATAAGAACAGCTTAATAATTGAAATAAAATAAAATAATAATAATAAGAATAGTAATAAGAATACTAATAATAGTGAAAAGGAAAACAACAACAAAAAGGAACAAAAGCACAGGAAAAACAAGTGATGCAACTGCTCACCACCTGCCAACTGATACCCAGCCAGTCCCAGAGCAGCAATCACTGTCCCCCCCGGCCAACTCCCCCCAGCTCATATGCTGAGCATGACATCATCTGGTATGGAATATCCCTTTGGCCAGCTGGGGTCAGCTGTCTTGGCTGTGCCTCCTCCCAGCTTCTTGTGCACCTGGGGAAGAAGGGGAGCATGGGAAGCTGAAAAAGTCCTTGGCTAGTGTAAGCACTACTATAGCAACAACTAAAACATCAGTATGTTCTCAACATTATTCTCATCCTAAACCCAAAATACAGCATTATACCAGCCACTAGGAAGAAAATTAACTCTACCCCAGCCAAAACCAAGACAAGGCCCTAGTGGCGACATGACACCACTGTGAGGGTCTGGGTCTAGGGTTTCCATACTTAGTGTTAACCCACAGGCAGATGAGGAATTAGTGACTTCAAGACTTGTAGTAGCTGTCAGCGGAAATGATAGGTTGACCAGGGAACTGTTCAAGTTGGAGGGGAGCTTGGGACATGTCTAGACCAACCTCCTGCTCACAACAGGATCAACTCTAAATTCACCCCAAGTTCCTCGAGACTTTTTCCAACAGAGTCCTGAAAACCTCTTCTGGGTACTTTCTCAGAGATCCTTGGTGAATTTGAATCTTGATCCAGGGAGCCCTCTGAGGAAGTTCAAGGTGCCTGTTGCTGCCAGGTAAGGATAGTCAGAAGAGACCTTGACTTCTGACAAGCTGCTGCAAAGCTCTAACAGCTTCTAAGGAGCTCTGTCAGCTTTCCTTGATGAATGGGTGCACTGCTGAGAGACTGCTGAAGATTGTCTGGCCCTTGAACAATTACTCCCTGCTGTTCTTCCAAATGAGCACTACTGGCACTGTCCCAGGAGACCTCGAAAGTAACAAGCATGATTACGTGACTCTGGGCACAATGGTCAAGGTCGTGTGGCACAAGTGTTGATCTCCTCAATCCTACTGCTGAGGGGAAAAGGTTTGAGAAGTGGACAGATCCTGCAAGTAGACAACTGGTTGCACAGCTGGTGTCAGCTCTCTACCATGAGACCCTCTCTGAGGCTCAGTAATTGCTTGGAAGAGAAGGAATTCACATGATGAAGTGTGGAGGAAGTATCTCTGTCAACAAAGTGGCCAACCTGGCAAGAAAACTTTAAACTGGAAGTGATGAGGAAGGGAAGGAATGACCAACAATCACATGAGGAAGCGGTGCATGGCGTTGACAAGTAAAGGGTTTTTCATGGTGTATACAGAAAGGATATGGTAATCAACAGAACAGAGCTGGGGGCCAATCACACCAAATATATATGCATATATGAGCCATGATGAAAATGCTCTCATGCCCTTTCTGAGAAATCAGCATGACTGGACACCTCTTTTGAGGGCTTGCACAGTAATTCTCACAGCATGGAGAACAAACAAGAGGAATTAGATGTCTGTATGCAGTTCCAGAGCCACAGTCTCATTTGGCTAAAAGAGACATGGTGCATACCTCACATAACTGGAATGCTGCAATGGATAGATACAGGCTCTTAAGAAACAGGCCATGAAGGGGAGGAAGAGAAGTTGCCCTTCACATGAGAGAGCAGCAGGAATGCATGGATCTCTGCCTGGAGAGAGGTGATGAGTCAGCTCAGAACAAATGAGTTCGTGGGCAGAGAAACATGGGCAACATTGTTTCTTCAAGTGTTCACAGACCCTGCTCCCACAGGGAACTTGAAAGCCCTGATATCTGTCTGAGAGGAAACACAGAAGGGCACAAGCTATCTAGAAGGCTTCTGGAGGGCAGAAATGATGGTTTCCCAACTGTTGAAACATGGGGTTAAGAAAGGCAGACTCCCAGCCAACTCCCACCTGCAGTTTAATCTGGAAAGGGACATGAAGGGCAACAAGAGAGAGTGACAAAAAACATTAAAAAACCCGAGGGATTCGATGTATTTTTAACTTGTTTATGCTTGTTATGCCAGCCGTTAGTAATCCCAGACCCCTGAGGCTAGAGGGAAAGTCTGTATCAAGGAAGACATACACTTTCACAGAATCACAGAATGGTCGAGGTTGGAAAGAACCCCTAAAAGTCATCTGGTCAATGCCCCCTGCTCAAGCAGGGCCAACTAGAGCCAGTTGTCCAGGATCACATTCAGGTGGCCTTTGAATATCACCAAGGATGGAGACTCCACAGCCTCTCTGGGCAACCTGTGTCACTGCTTAGTCAACCTCACACTAAAAAAATGTTTCCTGATGTTCAGAGGGAACATCCTGTGTTCATTCCCATTGCCTCTGGTCTTGTTAGAAAATCCCTGAAAAGAGCCTGGCTCTGTCTTCTTTGCACCCTCCCTTCAGGTCTTTATATACATTCATAAGATCCTTCCTGAGCCTTCTCTTCTTCAGGCTGAACATTCCCACCTTCTCACCTGCCTCCCTGCCCTCAGGATCCTGAACTCTAGGACACCATCTCATAGTCAATGAAGTCAAGGCTGTCTTTGACCTTTCACATCCCCAATGAGCCCCAATTTCTTTGGCAGTACAAGGACCAGCAGGGAACCTCTCCTTATTGGCTGCTCTATCACTTGGGAGCGGAAGCTGTCATGGATGTTCCCCAGGAAGCTCTTGGATTTCTAATAACCTGTTGTGTTGTACCTCCAGCAGATATCTGCATGGCTCAAGTTCTCCATTGAGACCAGGGCCTGAAAATATGAGGCTACCTCTAGCTGTAGAACACCTTTTGGCACATGTTTTTCCTGGGCAGATGTCCTGGACGAACAGCCACTGTAATGTCATCAGAGACACTGATCAACAGCATGGAATGATAGAATGACAGAACAATTTCATTTGGAAGGGACCTTTAAAGATCATCTATTCCAACCCTCCTGCCATGGGCAGGGACATCTTTCACTAGAGCTGGTTGCTCAAAGCCCCATCCAACCTGAGCTTGAACACTTCCAATGATGGGGCATCCACGACTTCTCTGGGAAACCTGTTCCAGTGTCTTACCACCCTCATCATAAAACATTTCTTCTCTGTATCCTATCTAAATCTACCCTCTTTCAGTTTAAAATCACTGCTCCTTTTCCTGTCACTACAGGCCCTGGCAAAAAAATCTCCATCTTTCTTATAAGCCCCCTTTATACACTGAAAGGCTACAGTAATGTCTCCCTGGAGCCTTTTCTTCTCCAGGCTGAACAACCCCAACTGTCTCAGACTTTCTTCACAGGAAAGGTGTTACAGCCCTCAAATCATTTCCGTGGCCTTTCTCTGGACCTGCTCTAACAGGTCCATGCCTTTCTTGTACTGGGGATGCCAGAGGTGGATACAGTACTCCAGGTACGGTCTCACAAGAGCAGAATAGAGGGGGAGGATCACCTCCCTTGACATGCTGACCACACTTTTTTTGATGCAGCCCAGGATACAATTGGCTTCAGCTATGTTCAGAAGGGAAATGCACATTGCTGGGGGATGGCTGGACTGTCATTAGCCATGCCCTATGAGCTCACCTTGCTCAAACTGTGAGAAGCTGATGCTAGAAGCAGCAGCAGCAGCAATTGCCATGTGCTGAGAGGAGTATGAGGCTTGTGAGGTACCCAGGAGGGTGTCTGAGTGGGTTTCTGGGCCCCTGATACCCTTGAGCTATGTGTGTGGAGGGATCAGAAGGAAGAAAGGAGGACCAGCTGCTAGAAGATACCAAAATGCTGGGGCACTGCATTTTCACCAGGCAGACTGCCTCCCCCCAGGGCCCCAGCACCAGTCATCATGCCCCCACAGGGAGCTCAACAGTGACTACCACCTGACAGAAAGCTATGATGTCCTCTGTGTCTAATTGTGGAATTAGCACCCACTGGGACACATGCAGTTACCCAGATAAAACTCCCAAGGCAACATGGATCCATCCTGATTTCCAGCTGCAGGGTGTTCCCAATGTTTAGAAGAAATGCTCAGCCTGGTGTCTGAGCTTCGGGAGGAAGTGGAAAGGTTGAGGAACATCTCGGTATCTAAGAAGGAGATTGATGCTCTGCTCTCACTGGAACAGAAATCTCAGCTAGACATAACACATAACATGGGTGATACTGCACCCTCTCTCCACCAGGAATAAGGCTTCAGGGATAGAGGTGAATGGAAACACCAATGGCAGTGGGAAAAGCCCCTCCTTGTCTACCTTGCCTTCCCAGGTGCCCTTACACAACAGATATGAAGCTCTGGAATTGGAAGGACAGGGACATGATGAGGTGGATGGCGATCCATCTATGCTAGGAGTCACCAAGGCCAAGTCAGCCTATCCCCCACATCATGACCACCTCCATGAAGTAGAAACAGTCAGTTATTGTTGTAGTGACTTCCTTCTGAGGGGAACCCACTTTTTAGGGAAATTTGCTGCCTCCCTGGGGCTCAGCTTAAAGACGTGATCTGGTACAGAATATTGTCTGCCATCGCTTTTTCATACCATTTTGGGTACCCAAAATCATGATGAGAAGTCCAAGGGTGATAAAAAGAGACTTCAGGGCCTTGGGGAGATTAGTAAATGGACCAGGAGCACAGGTAGTATTTTCCTCTGTCTTCCCACTTGTAGAAAGACCTTGAAAGAAAGAGGCAGACCCAACTTATCAATACCTAGCTCCAAGGCTGGTGTCACTGACAGAACTTTGGGATTTTCGATCATGGGATAGTTTATGAGACACCAGGCCTGCTGGGGACTGACGGGATTCACCTTTCTTGATGGGGAAAAAGTATTTTTGCTCACGAGTTTGCGGGGCTGATTGAAGGAGCTTTAAAATAAATTAAAGGGGAAAAGGGACAAAAACAGGCTTACTAGAGATAAACTATGGGATGCCATGACAATGTATGAAGGACAGTGTGCTAGTGAGGGCTTTCAATCTGCTCCACAATGTACTAAGTACACTGGAGTACATTTGAAATGTTTGCACACTAATGAATGAGCATGAGGAATAAACAGGAGGAACTAGAAGCTTTGGCTCAGTCCCAGAGCCACAACATCATTAGCATAAGTGAGACTTCATAGGAAGTGTCCTGTAACTGGAGTGCTGTCATTGATGGTTGTAGGATTCTCAGGAGAGATAGGCAGGACAGGCAAAGTGGAGGAGTAGTGCTGTATGTAAAGAAGAGGTTGGACTTTACAGCACTTGCAATTAGGGACAAAATGATTGAGAGCCTCTGGGTAAGGATTAGGGGAAAAAGCTAATAAAGTGGATCTTGTTGTGGGAGTGTACTACAGGTCACTCAGGCAGGATGGTGACACCAATGTATTATTCTTTAAGGAATTAAGGGAAATCTCTAGATCAGTTGCCCTTGTCCTTATGGGTGACTTCAACTTCCCGGATGTGAACTGGGACTATCATGCAGCAGACATTAACAGGACCAGGAAATTCCTAAAGCCCATTGAAGATAGATAACTTTTTGAAGCAAGTACTTTGGGAGCCAACTAGGAAAGGTGCCCTCCTAGACCTGTTGTTTGTAAATAAATATGGTCTCGTGGATGAAGTGATGATTGGTGGCTGTCTTGGCCACAGTGATCAAGAAATGGTTGCACTTAAAATCTTTGGTGATACGAGAAAAACAGTCAGCAGAAGTACTATCCTGGATTTTGGGAGAGAAGACTTCAGGCTGCTCACGGAACTAGTTAGTAAGGTCCCCTGGATACTGCATTTGAGTTTGTTGGGGTCTATAAATGCTGTTCTTTTTTTAGGAGACATCTTTTAAGAGCACAGGAGCGGGCAATTCCAATGTGTTTGAAGTCAAGCAAGTGGGGAAGAAGGCCGGCTTGGCTGAAGAGGGATTTCCTTCAGTAACTGTATTGGGTTTGTATGGCAAGGTTTTGGTAGTGAGGGGGCTACAGGGGTGGCTTCTGTGAGAAGATGTCAGAAGCTTCCCCTATGTCTGATGGAGCCAATGCCAGCTGGCTGCAAGATGGACCCGCCGCTGGCCAAGGCCAAGCCTGTTAGTGACAGTGGTAGTGCCTCTGTGATAAGATATTTAAGAAGGTGGGGAGGGGGAGGGGGAACTGCACAATTGCAGCTGGACAAGAGAGGAGTGAGAATACATGAGAGAAACAACTCTGCAGACACCAAGGTCAGTGAAGGAGAGGGAGGAGGTGTTCCAGGTGCCAGAGCAGAGATTCTCCTGCAGCCCTTGCTGAAGACCATGGTGAAGCAGGTTGTCCCCCTGCAGCCCATGGAGGTTACCAGTGGAGTAGCTACCCACCTGCAGTCCGTGGAGGATCCCACGTCAGAGCGGGTGGATGCCTGAAGGACACTGTGACCCTGTGGGAAACCCATGCTGGAGCAGGCTTCTGGCAGGAGCTGTGGACCTGTGGAGAGAGGAGCCCATGCTGGAGCATGTTTGCTTGCAGGACTTGTGACCCAGTGGGGGACCCATGCTGGAGCAGTCTGTTCCTGAAGGACTGCGCCCTGTGGAAGGAACCCATGCTGGAGCAGTTCATGAAGAACTGAAGCCCATGGGCAGGACTCATGTTGGAGAAGTCCATGGAGGACTGTGTCCTGTGGGAGGGACCCCACACTGGAGCAGGGGAAGAGTGTGAGAAGTCCTCCCCCGAAGAAGAAGGAGCAGCAGAAACAACGTCTGATGAACTAACCACAAGCCCCATTCCCCATCCCCCTGTGCTGCTGGAGGGGAGGAGGTAGAAAAATCAGAACTAAAGTTAAGCACAGGAAGAAGACAGGGGAGTGGGGGGAGGAGGAGGAAGGTGTTTTAACATTTAGTTTGTATTTTCTCATTACCTTAATCTGGTTTGATTGGTAATAAATGAAACTAATTTCCTCAAGTTGAGTCTGTTTTGCCTGTGATGGTAATTGGTACTCAGCGGCCCAGGCAGAGATTGTATTGGACTTTGGGAGGCTCTAGAAAGAGACAGCACCAGCGTTTGTGGGGCTGTGAATGGGGTTGCCTGGCTACTTGAAGAGCAGCAAGAGCTTTTGGTCCTGGCACCTTTGGGGTGGGAGGAATCCCTGGACGTTTGCAATTGCTGAGCTGGGCTCCCGCTGTAATGATCTGGGTACGGAGAGCAAGTTTGTCGAACTTTGAGGTTTTCAGGAAGCACTGAGTGTCAGTCCCACATTTGGTATTTCTAGCAATTGCGTGAAAACTTATAGAGAAGAAAACACCCTCTGAATTACATATGCTATTCCAAGAATTGTTTTTAATTCTGTTTTTGGCTTTTGTGCCTCAGTTCCAAGTGAGTATTGTTTTTGTAAGTGAATTCCGAATAGTGAACACGGATTAATTCTTTTCCTCAAGGGACCTATGGGCAGTTGGGTGAGGCAGCAGAGCTCTCCCAGTCTCTGGAAGGTCTCTCCGTGCTCTTCTTTCCAGAGGCAGCACTGGGAGAATGGATAGGGTGGATTGCTTGTGCCCTATGTGCAGCTTGGTCCCTGCTGCGGACAGTTTTGATGCTTCCTGGATTCTTCCTCTTTCTTCCTCCTCCTCTCTGGTATTGCAGGATTCAGATGCTGTGCTCCTCCCACATCCAGGGTCTCAATCTGCCCCCATCTCCACTGCAGTGCCCTAATTGTATGTCCTACATGTGTCTCTGTGGCGCTGAAATCCTCCCCCTCTTCCTCCTCCCTGCTGAGGGATCATAGTCTGTGCTGTCTACAAACCAGCTGCAGAGATCATACCTCCACCACAGGGATCTGTTCCACTCTCTCTGCCTCAACAGGGTTTTCTCCCAAGCAGCCTTTGATGCAGGAGCCCACTTGGAGCTGATGTTGGAGGACCCTGGATCTTCATGATCCCTTGGGGCTTGGTCATGACATGGAGGACTCATTCTTCACCTCCTCCTCGCTGATTGGTGGTAGTCCATGTACTCCACTAACCGGTTGCAGAGATCATATCCCTGCCACAGGGATCTGCTTTGCTCTCTCTGCCTCAGCAGGGTATGCTCCCAAGCAGCACTGGTTGTGGGAGCGAACTGGGAGCTGCCATTGGAGGGCCCTGGAGCTGTGTCATCCCTGGGAGCATGGTCATGACTTGGAGGACCAGCTCTCCTCCTCCTTCTCCCTGCTGAGTGGCTGTAGTCCGTGGTGTCCACTGCGGGGATCTGCTCTGGGCCCTCTCCATGGCACCTTTCCTCTGGCAGTGGGAAGAAGGGCTGAATCCGTGCTCGTCTTTGTTGTCTTCTTCCACTGCGGGCAGCACATGGTCAAATGGTTGACAGTGGACCGGGCAGTCAGGTTGCTTTCTGGATATGTAGGAGGAGATGCTGAGCCTGCCTGGCCAGATGGGGCACGGCCAGCCTGCAGATGCCTCCCGTGTCCCTGCCCAGGTTAGCTGGCTTGTACTGGCTGTTGTGGAGGAGCTGCTTCCCTCTGGAGAGTCCTCCATGTCCACCGCCATTTTCTGCAAAAAGAGTGCTGTGAAAAGGTCCTGACCTTTCCTCCTGAAAGGACCAGAACAGTGGGGACACCCCAGAAGATCTGCGTGGGGACAGCTAAGGGCCTCCCAAAGGCTCTCCTGGAGGGCTGCAAAGGCAGAAGAGCCAAAGGCAGACAAATCGGATGGATCTAGGTGGGATGAGAGGGAGCAGCGTTGCAGCTGTGAAGAAGGCTGCAGTGTGGGAGGGAAAAAAGAGCAATGCCAAGATCCCAGAAAGAAATCCACGGTCCATCTGGTACCCCGACCCACCTTCCCAGCGTTACCTTAGTCCTACGATGGAGACCCTGTGCTCCCACAGAACTCGCCTGCTTGCTGTCAGCCCCCCACTGACTGAGGAAGGAATGGGCATATGATGGTGCCAGTGAGGAAGCAGCCCCTTCTCCAATTTTCAAATCAGAGCGCCTGGAGAAAAAAAAAGTGATCTCTGTTTAGGGCTCTTCTTGCAGCCTCCTTTGGGGCTCAGTCATTTTCTTGGAGTGGTTTCCATGACAGAGAGAAGATGTAACCAAGACTACAAATGGGAAATTCAACTGGGGTCTTCCCACCAGGTCTGCACCTTTTGGAGCAAGACCTTGTCTTTATACCCCCTACGGCCTCCATTTCATAGAATCATAGAATCATAGCACGGTTTTGGTTGGAAGGACCTTAAAGACCATCTAGTTCCAGCCCCTGCCTCCCCCTGTGGGCAGAAATATTTTCCACTAGATCAGGTTGCTCAAAGCCCCATCCAACTTGGCCTTGAACACTACCAGGGAGGGGGCATCCACAACTTCTCTGAGCAATCTCTTCCAGTGTCTCACCACCCTCACAGTAAAGAATTTCTTCCTAATACCTAATCTAAATCTTCCCTCTTTCAGTTTATAACTGTGTTGTGGTTTAACCCCAGCCGGCAGCTAAGAACGACACAGTTGCTCGCTCGCTCCCCCACAATGGGATGGGGGAGAGAATCGGAAGAGTAAAAGTGAGAAAACTCATGGGTTGAGATAAAGACAGTTTAATAGGTAAAGCAAAAGCCGCGCACGCAAGCAAAGCAAAGCAAGAAATTCATTCCCTCGTTCCCATCGGCAGGCAGGTGCTCAGCCATCCTCAGGAAAGCAGTAACGGTTACTTGGGAAGACGAATGCCATCACGCCGAACGTCCCCCCCTTCCTTCTTCTTCCCCCAGCTTATATACTGAGCATGATGTCATATGGTATGGAATAGCCCTTGGGCCAGTCTGGGTCATCCCCCCTGGCTGTGCTCCCTCCCAGCTTCTTGTGCACTGGGCAGAGCATGGGAAGCTGAAAAGTCCTTGACTGGTATAAACACTACTCAGCAACAATCAAAACATCAGCATGTTATCAACATTATTCTCATCCTAAATCCAAAACACAGCACTATACCAGCCACTAGGAAGAAAATTAACTCTATCCCATCTGAACAGGACAAACTGTTACCCCTCGTCCTATCACTACACTCCCTGATAAAGAGTCCCTCCCCATCTTTCCTGTAGGCCCCCTTTAAGTACTCTTCTCTACATTAGCCAGCTTCAGATAGCAGGCAAGTCGCGGTTTACACCAGGGCAGCAGCCTAAAGCCCAGCAAGGGAAGATAAGGACTGACGTGGGATAGTTCAAGTTTGACAGCACTGAATGATAATTGTCTCCTATGACAGAAAGAGAAACACTCAGGAGGATGAGACAAAAACCAGCAAAACCATGAAAAGGAAACATATTCTGAGCACACTTCAATACTTCTTACCTGACATAAAACAGTAAATAGGCTTGCTGCCTGAGAACTCTGTTGATGTCACGATGATCCACAGACGTATCGTCCATCTGGTACCACAGTGCATTGCTGGCCTGCAAAGAAAGGCAATGACTTCTGGAGATGAACTGCATGTTTTCTTCACAAAAACAGAGGCAGAAAACTACAGAACCAAGACTACCCCAAAACAAATCCAATCCAGCCGCTAAGGAGACCTTCTCCCCAAAAAACTTGGCTGCCAGTAACACTGCCGTGTTTCCCTTGTTTGGAAGGAAGTTGCTCTTTACCTTCGTGTAGCAGACGTAATGTCCTGCATGACAGCTGCCACTGCTATATACCAGGACAGCTTATAAGGCATAGAGGAGCAGTTCTCCAGCTTTCTGAGACGAGTATGGCCAAAGATTCGAGTGCTTGGGATACTCCACAACCTATGGCGAGACCAAGAGGGCTTAGAAATGATCCTGAAATACTACATGAAATAGCCTTCCAAGACTAAAGCTTAGAGGTGGATAAATACATCGTTTGGGCTCATAACAACTTGATTTACGCTAAAGCAACATGTAAAAGTTTGGGTGGCAGGAAATTGTTCTCTGCCACAGCAGATCTGTCGGAGCAGAGTATGTGCTTTTCTTGCCATGGGAAGTCTCCCTGGAAGGGAACATGAAAAACCCAACATGAACAACTTTTGAAAGAGCACACTGCTTTGGGAAATCTGCTCCACGAAGAGCAAGTTGCACTCCAATTGCATACACACCTTCCTGATCTTCCCACCGGTGAAATCTTAAAACCTTTTCAGACACACCATGAAAACCTTGGGCATACGACGGACTGTAAACCTCTCGGAGGAAGCAACCATCTTGTCACACCTTGAAACCAAGCACAGAGCCAAGTGAAATGCACCCTTGACATGCACCCTTTTTTCCCCCCAGAAAGCCAGACAACCATTCATGTCTCACACATCCTTACACTATTTTAGGAATATTCAGTTGCATAAAGCTATATTACAACAACAACAACAACAACAACAACAACAACAACAACAAAACCAGCTGCATCTCATTATTATGCATTAAAACTATGGGAAAAGACAGCTTATACTTGATGACCTGCAACACCTTCATGCATGATCTAGTATTAATATGTTGTTAGTAATCATCTCACTGGCTACATTTAAAGCAGTTTTCGCCATGCAGCTGTTCAGGTTTAAAGTCCTCCAGAGCTGCATTGACAGATGAGGCTGCCTGGAGGAGTCATAGAATCACAGAATATCTCAAGTTGGAAGAGACCCATAAGGATTATCGAGTCCAAAGCTCTGCTCCTCACAGGACTAACACTAAACTAGCTGACTAAGAGCATCCTCCAGACACTCCTTGAACTCTGACAGCCTTGGTGCCGTGTCCACTTCCCCGGGGAGCCCGTTCCAGTGACCAACCACCCTCAGTGAAGAACCTTTTCCTAATGTCCAATCTGAACTTCCCCTGATGCAGCTTCATTCCATTTCCTCGTGTCCTGTCGCTGGTCACCAGAGAGAGGAGAGCAGCACCTCCCCCTCTGCTGCCCCACTTGAGGAAGTTGCACACTGCAATGAGGGCACCCCTCAGCCTTCTCTTCTCCAAGCTGAACAAACCAAGTGACCTCAGCTGCTCCTTTTAAGTCTTGCCCTTGGGACCCTTCACCATCTTGGTCGCCCTCCTCTGGACACACACTCTAATAGTTTGATGTCCTTATTCCACTGAGGCGCCCAAAACTGCACACAGTACTCGAGGTGGGGCTGCATCAGTGCAGCATAGAGTGGGACATCACCTCCCTCAACTGGTTCGCTGTGCTGTGCTTGATGCACCCTAGGACACGGTTTGCCCTGTGGGCTGCCAGAGTGAGAAAGGAGAGCACTCGGCTCAGGGAAACGCCCTCGCCCAAACACTTACTAGTTTATGCCAAAACCCAACTAGATGACACTGAGGAGACCCAACCTGAACCTGCAAGCAGTGCCCAGAAGGAGGCAGAAAGGGGGTTATGATGAACATTTCCCTCAATTCCCAGGGATTTCCAAGGCCAACAAGAGCTACCTCTCTGTGGCATTGCATGGTTCAGTGACGGGTGGTGTGCAGTCTCATCAATAATGAAAACATTACAACCCATCAGCCTAGGAGTCAGATGGGTATGGAGAGAGGGCAAAACGAAAAAGGATGAGAGTACGTCAAGGGTGTAGAGAGGATAATTCGTACTTGTCCAGCTTAAAGCCAGCACCTACAGGGAGATCACTGCCATGGCCTCTAGAGGACAGCGTCCATTCCACTTCCCACCCACCACCAAGCTCTCTTGTGTTTGCACTATACATTTTAAAGTCATTTTTAAGTTCTGTGTCTAATAGAAAATACCTGGGTAAGTCTGGGTGCCATCAGGAAACATCCCATAATTCACTCTAGGTTGTCAGCACATCAACATTCAGGGATGGAGCACCAGGCACATCCATCACCTCCCGGCATTCACAAAATCCAAGCCTGCTGGTGAAGCCCTTACTCACAGGAGTTGGTCCCTGTTGCAGCCATTGCTCCTCTCAGGAACAGAGGTGAAAGCTCTGGATGACCTAGGATGTCACAAGGTGCTCCAGAGAGATCAGTGCAAGAAAATCCCCATCACCTAATTGCAAAGAAATAATTCTACCTCAATTAAATGAGCACCCAAAATGAAAGACACACAACAGCATTTGCCATCAAAACTGTTTCAGTTGTACTTGTAACTGCTGCAGAGCTGTAAGCTGACAACCTTACCATTGTCACAGGGCCCCAATTCACAGCAGTTACAAAGGCCCTTTAGAAAGGCTCAGATGCGCGCCCCCTTCTCTGAAGAGGACCTGCTGCTGACCTGTTGCTAGTGTTAGCAGCAGAGCCCTCCAGCTTTCAAGCCCACACTTTTCTATCTTGTATGCAGGAGTGACTGGCTTTCAGCTGCCGCTTTAACAGCTGTCTTTGCCATGCTCCTGTCATCCTTCCTACTACATCAGTCAGGGTGTGCCTCTTGTCATTCTAGACTGAGCCCAGCTTCTCAGTAGGAGGACTACGCTGCTGTCCCCATGCTGACCTATTTTCAAATACTGAAAAGAAATTATAATTAGAAAATAGCAACTCTACTAGTAGCCCATATCTATCTAGTCTATAGCCTACAGCTCTGAAAGTATAGACCAGTCTATAGTTATATCCTGTATCAACCTACTCTATGATCTGTGCACAAAGTCAAATCAAAATTACCTTTAATACAGAACAGAACTGAGGGGAAGTGGGGAGAAAGAAGAGGTGGAAAAAAGGAAAAATGTAGGCACACAATTAAAAAGGGAAGGAGCTGAGTCATCCTGAAGCCCACCTCAGCCCAACTGGCTTTCACTGGAAAAAAGCTGTGAAGCTTGGAGGCAAAAAAGCTGACTTTGGTGCTAGGATGCACACAATTCTCTGAGTTCAGATGTGAAACAGCAGAAAAACCTTGTCACGGATCCTTTTCATTGTCCTCCTACCTGTGCGCACGCTGGCACCTCCTTGTTTCCCTGAAGCCCTCCCAGGCTATAACAGGAATGTGGCATCTGTCCAGCCCGCGTGCCATGAGGAGAAACAGTTTTGACCATGAAGAGGGCAGCAAATAACTGCATCTGCAGAAGCAAAGGGGCAGCTGTGCCTCAGAGATGCCCAAGGCTGCCCTGAGCCCCAGGAGCCCCTGGCGCCCTGGCATTTGCTTGGCCCTGAAGCCCTATGGGGCCTGCCAGCACTGGGGAGCCCCAGGGACAGACATAAAGGACAGTGTTCAGCCCCCGTGGGGAGAGTGACGGGGCTCTGTCCTTCCTTCTGGCCACAGGAGGATGCCCTGGGCCATGCCAGGACAGGGCATCTCTCCTCCTCACCGCCCGGGGGAAGGCGAGGCCTGAGTAAGGCCCTGGGTCTTGGCCTCAGCACGGGCGGCGGGACCGGGAGCAAAGCCCCGTCTCCTGGCAGGTGCCGGCCTGGCCGATGCGTGCGGCTCCCCTCACGCAGCTCCTCCTGCCCAGGGCTGTGGCTGGCAGCACAGACAGACCCGCATTTTCAGAAAGGCTTGCCAATCCAGAGCAGATGCAGGGCAGCTCCTCTCCTATCCCCTCCCCTCTCCCCCTTCCCTTCCCTCCCTCCGTGCACAGGCCCAGACCCCCCAAGCGGACCGAGGGAGGGCAGAGCTGAGCACGCACACCTTGCACTGCTGAGAGAGCAGCTCCCGCTGCCGTGGCCCTTCTTGAGGCCGTCTCTCCGCAGGCCCCATGTCCCGACAGGCTGAGGAGCCGCTGCAGTCAGGGGGCGAGATGCCCCAGAAGCTGGGCTGGGCTGGGTGAGTGCAGCAGGATGAGGCCTGTGCCCCAACAGGGCCCTGTTCAGGACAACCTGTCTGCTCAGGAGACTGCCTGAACAGAAGCTTCTGGCACTTGACTTTGTTCCTCGGAAGACGCCCCAATTGAATCCTCAAAAAGCTACAGGACAGTAACAGGCTCCTGCCCCAGGACACATGTGCCCGAAATCCCCCGTCCCCAGCCCCGGGGGCTGTGGCGGCGCAGGGGGCGGGCGGGCACAGGGCAGCTCTGGGAGGAGAGGCCCGGGCTGCCTGAGCCCGCCCGGCAACAGCCGCGCCATTGGCCATGGCTGAGCCAATCAGCGGAGGCAGAGGCGGGCTGTCAGTCCCAGCCGGGCGGGGCGGGGCCGGAGGGGACTGAGGCCGAGGGGCCTGAGGAGAAAGGGGTGAGAGCTGGGCTGGGGTCAGCCGGGGCTTGTGGGGACTGGGGCCAGGGCTAGGGCCAGGGCCAGGCTTGCTGCTGGCACAGGAGCAGGAGCAGGTATCTCCCGGCATGGACAGGTCTGGGGGGACCTGGAGACCTCAGTGCCCGTGGGCCCCACCATGGCCCAGCCCCAGCCCTGGGCCCGAGGGCTCAGCCCCAGGGACGGCCCCACAGCCGGGGTCAGAGCGGCTCCTGCTGCTGCCCCGAGGGTGGCCGGCCCCCAGGCAGCCCTGGGCCAGAGCGCAGGTGTCTGAGCTGGGCTGAGGTGGAAGAGCCTGGAAAACAGTTCATTGGCAGGAGGCAACAGAAGAAGGTACAGTGTGTGTGGCACCGGGGATTAACTGACACCCTCAGTTTCATACCTGGATCAGTGCTGTACTTGCACTTTGACTAAGCCCCAGTTCAGAGCAGAACTTGTTGTTACTGGTCTGGGTGCCAGAGGGCTGTTCCTACGCTCTCCTCCCCACTGCGACCTAAGCGTATGACTGCCCTGCTCTCTCCTGCCTTTGGTGCTTTGGGAACTGGGGGGTGAAAAGGAAAGAGACTCATGTAGTTACGGGATCTCTTGAGGTGTCCTGGGTTTGCTTTGCTAATCACTTCCATGATGTTTCCTAGGCTATTCACTAGACATGTGCATACAGAGGCAAAGGAGGCCTCAAGCTGCCTTTCCAACTCAGGATTTCCTACATACAATAAAATATGCTTCCATTTTCTCATAGATAACAGCCTGAAAGATAGAAGCTGAAGTGGCATCTGCCTCTGGTGAAAACAGGTAACAAGTGATGGTTGTATTCAGTTGATCCTTAATTGCCTCCTGTGTAGGAAAAACTGTACATTAATTTAATCTTTTGTGTATAGGCAGGGCCTTGCTAATGTTACTGTGTAGGCACCAGGATGTCAGGTTTTCTGAATATTTGTGACTGATTTTTCTTGTTTCTTTTCATGAGGAAAATCTTGCTATGCTCTCCCGAGGAGAGAAAGAAATGTAAAGAACTGAT
Organism: Platalea leucorodia; assembly: GCF_965183815.1. NCBI lineage: Eukaryota > Metazoa > Chordata > Aves > Pelecaniformes > Threskiornithidae > Platalea > Platalea leucorodia. The sequence goes on along the minus strand of NC_138839.1, from coordinate 10,123,135 downwards.
GAAGAAAGAGCTGCCAGTCAAGGTGGGAGTGTAGGTTAGTTCTGTTTTTAAATTTTCCCAACTGCGTTCTAGCCAAAAACCTTGTCTTAAATGATTGAAACGAGCTGAACCCTGGGTAGTTTTCATCCCTGCACAATTCTGTATTGCTACGTACTTTACCAGCCATAGTCATGGACTCTGGGCCTGTATTGTAGTGTGGTCAAAGCAGGTATTCAGAAAAAAAAAGGGTGCTTTTCCAAAATGCTTACGAGATAGAAGGCAAAAGCTGGCTGTAGACAGGTGGGAATACAAAGAAATGGGCAGTGTCACTCAGAATGAGGAACAGTGATCTGCGTACAGCCATAGCATAACAGCTTTGATGGCCTTGAGCAGCACAGCAAGGATTTTGAGGCATCGAGGCTGGCTGTCAGGGGTGTGTGAACAGCTCCTCCCAAGCATGGAGATGGGCATGGGCAAGGACAGTGCTGTTCCTGTTGGTGTGTAGCAGGGGACAGTCAGTGGAAGCTGCTTTCAGGACATATAATCAAGAGCTGTTGTCTTGGTACTCAGTGGGAAATAACACTTTCCCAACATAAGAAGACATGACTTTCTGAAATAGCCGTTTTCGTAGGAGCTGCTTCTGAGCTAAGCCAGATGAGAGAGTCTTGCCTGCTATTACTCACGGAGGCTGATGACAAGTCACCCCGCAGTTTGGGCAAGGACAGAACAAGATCGATACGTATGCACCTCTGTGCTGATTGTCTTCAGGTTTTGCAGATTGTAGGTTTGGCAGAACCTGTTGTGTCGTTGATGTGATGGTAATAGCAAAACCTGTAGGTGTCTGTGTAGGGCATTTTGGATTTTATATGATTTGCAAGAGTACTTGAAAAATTTAATGTTATGTAGAGGTACAGTACTTATAGTGTCATCAGAAGAAAGTGAAGGGAAAAAAGATGAGGATGGTGAAGATACTCAAAAGTGTTATAACCCTTGACAGTGGAAACGTGTCATTTACAGTTTATATTAACAGTTTTCCTTCAATGTACTCTTCTCTTCAAAGATGTACAGAGGACATTTTGCTATTCCCATATCAAAACTCAGTAATTTTAAGTTAAAGCTCTCCACTGAGATTTAGAAAAAAATAAAGACCTGTGTGGCCTGCAAAGAAGAGTAATTATACAGACTCGATAGTCTTACTCTTCTAGTTTTCAGTTCTCCTTAAACAGCAGGTGTTTGTTTTTTCACTTGTGGTGGGAAGTGATTAAAAAGAAAAAATGAAAAAACCCTTGAAACTTCCTCTGAAATTCAAGGTGGGTGAGACACATCACATTTTTCTGCCTCTTGCACTATTCTGATTTCTCTTAAACCTGTTTGTATCATTATTCCAAATTCTTTGCTTTCACAAGAGCCAGGAGAACCTAAGATACGGTTTTTGGGCTGGCCGTCTCCTGTCAGACAGAGACATCCATGTAGATGTGCTCAGTCACAGAGGCCTTGCTGCAAAAGGACTAACAGCTGAGTGTGTGGTTAGTGATAGTTCCTTTTCAACAGTGCTGTCAGTCACATCAGTGAATAATGCTTTCGAGGGGTTTTGTATTGGTGGTAATTACACAATAATCATATGATTATTACTGTGGTAGTCTGAGGATATGAGGGAAACAAAAGATTTGGGGGGAGGATAGGATGCTTTTTGTTAGCCGTCACATTTTTTGCATTGCAGCGTTTGTGGGTCACTGACAAGACGATCAATGGAGGTGGTGGCTGAGATTCTGTAATGGAAAATCTTTAGGTCTGAAATTGATGCCCAAATCGCCCTGTAAAAGTCTTAGACTACTGAATCTGGAGGTATATATTTTTTTTCTTAAAAATGAAGATAATTCGGTTAGAGGGAGAACCTGTTTGGAATTTTTAGTAGTTTGGGGAGAGAGGCAGTTGGGAGCTGGGGCCCTCAGGGGAGGGGGCTGTTTCTGCCCTGTGCCCTTGGCCTGGCGCTCCCAGCTGGGAACAGGCTTTGCAAAATCCAGATGTAGGACCTGTGGCCGAGCTGGGGAGAAGGGAGCACCTCTGGACCAGCCTCAGGACCTGCGGCAAACCTGCCTTCAAATTAGCTCTCTCAGCTGGACACTGCCCAGGAGTAACTTTGAGTGTTGGTGTTCTCCTTTAGGAAGCATGGCGCGCACCAAGCACAGCCAGAACTGCGCCTGTGCCAGGAGAAGACTTCAAGATCAGCCAGGGCTGATGGTGACAATTCCCACCAGCTGTCCAGCTCAGAAAGATGCAGGTAAGATGCCAGAGAGGGGACACCAACTTGTTCTCTTGTAGGAACAGGATTTACCAGCAGAAGGGAGCCAGGATGAGAGGGCCCATGAGGTCAAAAAGCACATCGGACAGCTGGCGCAGTCTTGATGACAACAGAGGCAGAAGGAGGTGCAGGTGACATAGCTGAGACAATGTTTCTGAGGTAACATCTGCCACACAAACACAGAGACAGACAGAGGCATTGAGAGGTGGTGGAGTGGGTGAGAAAGGTGCCTGGGAGGGAGGAGAGCACGGGGACATGGGAGACAGAGATGGAGATGGAGGGGAAAAAGCTGAGGTGTTGGAAGTGAGGACGCTCCTGCTGTGCAGGTGCTTGTGATGTCACTGATGTTTGAGGAGCTGATAGGGCAGGAGCACCCATAAAGGTGAGTGGTTAGAAGGGGAAATGACTGAGCAGAACAACATTCCTGTGAGCCCAAGAGCTGTGAGCCTGGCAACCAGCAGCATCCTTGAAACGTGCAGTTGGCCACTTTGAAGGACAGCTAGGTACCGAGAATCCAATCACCTCCAGATCACCTGTGAAGTGAGACTCTGTTACCTTCTCATTCCCCCTTTGGGCTGGCTTTTGGAGTCGGTTAGGTTTATTCACCCACGTCTGGGATGGCTGGGTCCCCTCTGGGATGGGTTTGTCCTCCCCTCTGGGATGCTTTGGCCCTTTCTGAAATCTGTCTAATTCACTTTATACCGGTATTATATCTCCATATAAGTAATCTATCATCTGCTGCTATTTCGAGGATAAGTTCCCTCCCTAGCGATGTTTGTAGTAACCTGCAATAGTATGCACCTACTTGTTTGTTGCTGTTCTGTTGCTGCTAAAAGATTGGTTGTTGCTATATGAGTGATGTCTGCTCTTATTGACTGCTGCCATCTTATTGGTTGATACTCTATCATTGATTGCTGATAGAAATAGGAAGCAGGTCCATGCCCTGTAGCTCCCCAGGACTCCTCACAGGCATCTTCCCAAGTGTTTTGTCCTGCTGTGGAGGGAGCTGAAGTCCTGGGTAGCAGTCCCAGACTGCACCAGGGTAGAGATGAAAAGAGTTTGGTGTATGTTGGAGGCAGGTCCATGCCAGAGAGCTCTCTGGAACTCCTCCCAGGAATTTCTGAGAGTCTTTTGGTTTCCTCTGGAGGCAAGTGACTTCCCAGGTAGCAGCCCCAGAATCTTCTAAGGTAGCTACCCCAAGAACATTGCGTATGTTGGGGCAGGTGCATTCCTGTTTTCGCATCAGGACTTTTCCCATCCATCTGCCGGAGTGCTTTCATTTTCTTTACAGACAGCTAAAGTCCCAGGTAGCAGCACCACAATTTTCCTAGTTAATTAGTTGAAGAGTTTTCTTCATGTTGGAGGCAGGTCCATGCCCAGTAGCTCCTCAGGAATCCTCGGAGGAGTCTCCAGAATGTTTTGGCTTCCGCTGGAGACAGCTGAATCTCACAGGCAGCCATCCCAGACTTTCCCAAGGTAGCTACCCAAGGTGTTTTGTGTCTGCTGGAGTCAGGTCCATGCCCAGTAGCTCTCTGGGGCTCCTCCATGGCATCTCGGGGAGCATTTGGGTTTTCTCTGGAGACAGGTAGATTCCCAGGTAGCAGCCCCAGGCTCTTCTACAGTTGCTACCCAAAGAGCTTTGTGTATGTTGGGGGCAGGTCCATGCCCCGTAGCTCCTTCAGACTCCTCCCAGGCAGCTCTGGAATATTTTGATCTCCCCTGGAGATAGCTGAATTTCATAGGTGGCAGCCCCAGACTCTTCCAAGGGAGTCACCAGAGGAGTTTTGTGTATGTTGGAGGCATGTCCATGCTCTATACCTTACTGATAGTCCTCCTAGGCAGCTTTGGAGTGTTTTGCTCTTCCCTGGAGACAGCTGAAGTCCTGGATAGAAGATGCATATGACTCCTAGGCAGTTATCTGAAGCATATTCTTCATGTCGAAGGCAGGTCCATGCCCAGTAGGTCCCTAGGACTCCTCTCAGGCACCCCCAGGAGCATATTGATTTCTCTGGAGACAGGTGAATTCCCAGGTAGAAGCCCCAGACTTTTCTCGATAGCTGCCTGAGGAGCTTTGTGTATGTTGGGGGCAGGTCAATGCCTGGTAGGTCCCTGGGAATTCTGCCAGTTATCCCTGGGAGTGTGTTGGCCTCCTTTAGGGACAGCTGTATTTTGCAGGTAGCAGACCCAGACCCTGCAAGGTTGTTAGTTGAAGCGTTTTCTTAAACTTGAAGGCAGGTCCATTCCTGGTAGCTTCCCTGGGACTCCCAAGCAGCTGAAGAATTTTTTGGGCTCCCCTGGTGACAGCTGAATTTTGAAGGTAGCAGCCCCAGCCTCCCCCAAGGAAGCTACGCAAAGAGTTTTGCATATGTTGGAGGCAGTTCCATGCCTGTAGTGCTCTCAGACTCCTGCCAGGCAGCTTTGGAGTGTTTTGACTTTGCCTGGAGACAGCTGAATTCCTCAGTAACATCCGTAGCCTCATCCTAGGTAGTTACCTGAAGAGTTTTCTTCATGTGTGAGGCAGGTCCATTTCCAGAAGCTCCCCAGGACTCCTGCCAGGCCTCTCCACGAGTGTTTTGGCTTCCTCTGGAGACAGGTGAATTCCCAGGCAGCAGCCCCAGACTCTGTGGATGTTGGGGGAAGGTCTATGCTCAGTAGCTCTGTGGGAATTCTCCCAGGCGTGTTCAGGATTCTCTTGGCCTCTGGAGAAAGATGAAGTCCCAGGTAGCAGCCCCAGACTCCTCCAAGTTGTCATAAATGAGTGATTTAGAATGCTTAAGTAATCACTGACAAAGGTATTAGCAGAAGTAGTTTTAATATGATGTTGTAAAAGTGCGACTTAACAAAGTTCAGTGTCAAGGTTCACTCCATTAATTACTGCATGGAAGAATCATACAAAGGAAAACTGAGTTACACTCGAGTTAAAATGATTCACAGAGAGACCGTGGATGCAAAAAGGTAAGGAGGACCCTTCTGTTAAGTCATGAGGTTCAGAGCAGACCCCCTTGCTTTCTAAACTCCTGATGGAGCTTAGGTGTGGCTAGGCCCAGTCTTGGTCTCAGACTTCATCAACAGTTTATGTCTAAGGGATTGTACATACAAAGCTTATGTAATGTTTCATTAGCATCAATTCAGCATGCAATCAAACTTACCAAGAGTAACTTACTAAGTTACCATACTACAAGTTTATGCTCAATATCAGTTGCTTACCAAAGATCTGTCATTGACAGAAAGTCTCTCTGCCCCCAGGAGCAGGCCCCTGCCCAGTTCAGCAGCTTATGTGGTCACTGATGGCTGAGTAGTTGATAGGGCAAGAGCATGCAGCTGGCTTGTGCAGGTGCTTGTGATGTCATATGTAATTCAGTAGGTGATAGCTTAGGAACCAGCACCTCGCTTATCCAGCTGCTTCTGATGTCACTTCTGGCTAAGCAGCTGATTGGGTATGAATGGACACCTGGTTGGTACAGGTGCTTGTGATGTCAGTAGTGGCTCTTCAGCTATTAGGGTAGGAGCATGCACCTGGCTTCTGCAGGTGCTTGTGATGTTACAGGTGGCTGAGTAAGTAGGTATCTCGTTTGTGTTGCTGCTTATGTTGTCACTGGTGGCTGAGTAGCTGATAGGGCAGGAGAATTCACCTAGCCTGTGAAGGTCCTTGTGATGTAAATGGTGTTTCTCTAGGTATTAGGGCAGGTGCCTACCACAGGTGCTTGCAGAGGTTTCAGACCAGGAGCAGGCCATTGACTTAGAATCATAGGATCACAGAATATCTCAAGTTGGAAGGGACCCATAAGGATCACTGACTTCAACTCCCTGCTCCTCACCGGACTACCTAACACTACCTGACCAGGAGCAGGCACCTTGCTTGTGTGGGCACTTTTTAGGTAACTCGTGGCTGAGTAGCTGTTTGGGTATGCAAGGACACTGGGCTTGTGCATCTGCTTCTCATGCTTTTGCCTGAGTAGCTGACTGGGTGTGACAAGTTACCTGGCTTGTGCAGGTGTTTGTGACAAGTTACCTGGCTTGTGCAGGTGTTTGTGAGGTCATGAGTGGCTGAGCAACTGATAGAACTGGAGAATGGCACCTGGCTTTTACTGCTTCTTGTGATTTCACTTGCAGCTAAGTGATAGGGCTGGAGAAGGCACCTGGCTGGTGCAGGTGCCTGTGATGTCGCACGATCCTAAGTAGGTCTTAGGGCAGGAAGAGGACCCTGGCTTACGCAGCTACTTGTGATGTCACTGGTGGCTAACTGTTAGGGCGGGTACAGGCCCCTGGATTGTTTAGGTGCTGGTGATTTCACGGGTGGCTCTGTAACTCTTACGGCAGGAGCATGCACTGTCACAGAGCAGTGGAATGCACCTCACTCAAAAGAGAGAAGCAGCAGTATGTTTTATTGAGGTAAAATAATAATTTGACAGAGTTCAATTAATTTGATGGAATTTAACAAAGTTTAACAGTGGTTTGACAAGGTTCATTAAGTTTGATGGCAAGGTTCACCTTATTAATTACTGCATGGAAGAAACACACAAAGGAAGATCGAGTTAGAATTGGGTTAGAATGATTCACAGAGACCAGAGAGGCAAACAGTAACGAGGACCCTCCCGTTGAGTCACGAGGTTCAGAGTGGACCTCCTTGCTTTCTAAACTCCTTAGGGAGCCTAGGTGTGGCTAGGTCTAATCTTAGTCTCAGACTTGGTCAATGGTTTATGTCTAATGGAATTATCCATACAACGTTTATAATACTGTTGAGTAGGCACATGGATTAGTAATGTGTCATAGTATTAATTCATCATGCTATCAGTCACTTACTGAGGATCCATCATGGATAAGGGATCTCTCCTCCTTGGATAAGGAAGGATCTCTTTGTCTCAAGTAAGGAATCTCAAACCGTGAGAGGTGTCCCTGCTCAAGGTGAGAGTCTCCTGGCATGCAGTCCAGCTGCAGTTCAGGGAGAGCTCAAATTGGGCCCATCTTGATGGTAATATTTATAGAGTGAAGTAGTTGGCTGCTAGTCAATAGTATAGATAAGATACATGTCTTTGTTTTAGTACTAGTATCTTGTTCTGTACTTTGGTTATCTTGCATTTTGGGTTTTCAAAACTACCTTTCAAAATATTTTTCAAGGCATCTTCACTCCACTGCACGTGAGCCAGGGGCTTTCTGGCTCACCGGTTCACCATGAGGACTTGAGGCCTGTTCCACCTTAGTCAGCCTGAACCAAAGTACAGTGAGAAGTCAAGTGTATCCGTCACAAGAAGCCAGGTTCCCATGCCTGCCCTATCAGCTCCTCTGCCAGGCATGACATCATAAGCACCTGCATGACCAGGTTCCATTCAATGCCTGATCAACATTCCCGCCACCGGTGACATAAAAACCTGCACAAGCCATATGCATGCCACATGAGCTACACAGCCAGCAGTGACATCAAAACAGCAGCATAAGCCTGGTTTGTATGCCTGCCCTATAAGCTAATCTGCCAGGTGTGACATCACAAGCACCTGCACAAGCTAGGTTCCATTCAATGTCCTATGAGCATTCCCACCACCTGTGACAAACACTTGCACAAGCCAGGTTCCCATGCCTGCCCAATCAGGAACTGTGTCATAACTGACATCACAAGCTCCTGCACAAGCAGGGTTCCCGTGCCTGCACTATCAGGAATTGTACCACAAGTGACATCATGAGCACCTGCACAAGCCAGATTCCCATGCCTGCCCTATCACCTACTGAGCCACCCATGACGTAATAAGCACGTGCAAGACCACGATCCATTCAATGTCCTATCAGCATTCCCGCCACCAGTGGCATAAACACCTGAACAAGCCTGGTTCCCGCACCTGCCCTGTCAGGTACTCATCCACAACTCATAACAACCCCATGCAACGCTGCAGGCTTGGGGAAGAGTGGCTGGAGAGCTGCCTGGCAGAAAAGGACCTGGGGGCGTTGGTCGACAGCCGGCTGAATATGAGCCGGCAATGTGCCCAGGTGGCCAAGAAGACCAATAGCACTGTGGCAGAGCCATTTCTTTGTACAGTCTAGCTCTGGCCTTTTATCTGTGATTGGACAGGCTTCCTTTTGTCCTTTTGGGGATAAGGTAGCATGCTTTTGCCAACTCTGTTAGTTGTTTGTTCAGGGAGAAAAGCAAAACATAAGGTATCTGTTACTAGGGAAGAGGGGAGGACTCCAGTCTCTGAAGAGCACGTGTAGCAGCAAACACGCTCAGTTGAGTATGCTCCCTTCCTCTCCTCCGAACACGTCTTCTGTCCCCCGGAATGCTGAGCATGGTGCCTATGGCAGCAACTAGAAATGAACGTGCAAGGCACCCCCCTGCCTTGTGCCCCTATGGCCGCTTGCTTTTCTCAGGCTGCAAGAAGAAAGCCACCAACGTGAACCTGAGCCCCAGCAAGACACTGAATGTAGTTGGTGCCTGACTTCGGTCACCTCAGGCCGCCTTCCTTGTACAGTGTCAAAAGGAGCAGCTACAACAGGTTTCTTGTAGCTGCCAAACCCATCACTCTTCAGTGGGAATTCAAAGAGCTGACCCCTTGGTAGGAGACGTTCTGGTTTTGCAGAATTTCTTCCCTTGCAGAGGGGAATGCAAAACCTGCTCCCTGTCAGGTTGGACTTTGCCTCGAGATGTGGCGCTGCCTTTTTTGTTGTGACATGATGGTGGGGCGCCTGGAGGGAGGGGAGGCTGATACTGCCCCATCCTGGCCCCCTGGCGGGGCTGTGTGCAGCAGAGGCCCCTGACTTCATGGCCCTGTCCAGGCATTGCGGATGGCTCTCCATAGACCTGGGGCGGGCGGCATGGCCGGGAGCAGCCCTCTCACGCTGGTTCTGCATTTCCTGGCGCAGGCAGGTGCCGAGGGGCTGCGCTGAGTCCGAGTGGCGCCAGCGTGGGGAACACTGGTCGCGCACCGTGGGGCTTCTCTTGGGAGCTGCCCTGACATGGGAGTGCCGCACTGGCGTGCTGCCCCAGGGGCTGACACACGGGGTGTGAGGAGCAGCTGTGACACCCGCTGAGCCAGAGAGCAGCAAAACCGATCAACCCAGGCTAATCCTGAGGCAGTTCAATGTAAAACACTGCTTTTTGGCTTGGAAGGGATTCTGGCCTAAACACTCCCACAACAAACAGACTTCGCTACATCTCCTTGCAAGTTGTGGGTCTGTTTTGTCAAATGGGTCACAAGGGAGAAAACAAAACTTTTAAAAACACCCAGCTTTACTCAGCATGTAAGACTTTCACCTGCATGCAGTGGTTCCCTCACATGCAGAGCAAAATACTTGCAAAAGCTGCATCCCTGCCACGTACAGCTGTTGCCAATGAATTACTGAGTTGACTTTAAAATTAACTCCATCCCAGCCAAAAACAGAACAGACAGTGTCTCTATTATGGCTTGATAGCAGCTTTGTGCTGCTCTGTGTTTTATTTATGGCTTTGCCTGCAGAGCTGAATTTTAATTGCCTTCCAGCATGAAGACCTCCTCTATCCACAGCAGTGGTCGCTGGTTAAAAAGCAGACATGGGAAAGGCTTTGCACAGCGGCATCCTGCCATCCTCCACAAGTGCAAGCAGTGAGGCCAAGACCGAAGTCTCTCCTGAGAGTCAAATGGCAGCCCCTGCAGCTGGAGAAAGACAGTCCTTCTTCCTCTTCTGCCCAGCCAGGGAGACCTGGGAGAGCCCAACCCCTGGGAGCTGGAACAACAGTAGCCAGGGTGGGGGGCTGCTCCCAGACCCTCTGGCATGAAGGCTACCACGGGCTGGTCAGCACAGCAAGGCAAGCACAGCGACAGCCACAAAAGGGCTCTGGGCTCAGCAGGGCCTTGGCTCACCTGGACAACCCTGAACATCCCAGCCCCCACATCCCTAATGGCATCACCTCGTGCAACACCCCCATCACCTTTTGCATCACCTCATACTTCCCCTGCCAGCTTGCAGGTCCTTCTCCCTCCTGCCACCCTCCCCTATCCTCTCCCCCCCATCCCACAAGTCCCCAGGCATCTCCCTCAGTGTCATCTTACATACCCACCCGTCCCTCTTCTCCCGCAGCATTACCTTGCACTTCCTCCCGGGCCTCCCTCAGCATCCCCTCACAAGTGCCCCCCGCATCTCCCAGGATGTCACCTCACAAGTCCCCCACGCTGCTCTCTTGCGTCACCTCTCACATCCTCCCCCCAGCATCTCCCTCAGCATCACCTTGCACATACGTCTGTCTCCCTTGCCAGCTCTTTGCGCGTACGCTCTGTGTTTCCTTCACTGTCACCACGTTGTCCCCGTTTCCCTCAGCAAAGCCTCTCACCTCCTCCTGGCAACGTCTCCCTCAGCCTCACTGTCCCCCTCCCTCGGGCCCTGTCCTGCCCCTGCTGTGCCTGCCTCCTGCCAGCTCTTCTCATTGGCTGCTCTGTCTTCTGCCTGCCAGCTCCTCATTGGCTGCTCTGCCTCCTGCTGGCTCCTCTCATTGGCTGCTCTGGCTGTCACCTGCTGGCTCTTCTCATTGGCTGTTCTGCCTCCTGATGGCTCCTCTCATTGGCTGCTCTGGCACCAGGGGAGGAGCTGTTGTTGCAGAGACCTTGGAACCGGCTCTTCGGGGCTCCCTGGCGCTCCCACCTGGTGGCCCCAGCTCCCACCCCGTCCTTGGCCCGCTGGGAGGGGAGGGCCGAGCCTGAGGAGAAGCTCTGCCCACTGCTCTGTAGCTGGCTTTCTCCTCCTTTCAGCCACTCCCACAGGAACGCCTGCATCTTCCTCTGGCTCCCAGTGCCAGAAAGCCAGTCTTTCTGGAAGAAAAGCTCAGAGTTAATCCACCTGGGCCCATTCTCCATGGCTTCTCAAGGCTCTTGTTGGGCACTCATTTCAGCAGGCTTCCACCCCCATTTCCCAAGCGGGCTCTTTAGACCTCAGCTGGAGCAGCAGGACACCTCGGGAAGCTGCGAACAGGACTGCTTTCCTGTCACATCCCCTTCTCCAAACCGTACCCTGTGCCTGCAGAAAAATGCATTTCCACCCTAGAGAGGGGACGAGTCTGTGCCCACCAGAGCCGCTTGCTCAGCTCAGGGCTACAGAAGCAAACACAACTCACTGCCCCCCCACCTCCCTGTTTCTCAGTGTCACCTCGCATGTCACCCCTGCATCTGCGCTGGTGTCACCTCGCACATCTCACCCGTGCCTCCCTCAGCATCACCTCACACAACTCCCTCAGTGCCATCTCACACATTCCCCTGCATCTCCCACGGAGTCATGTCACACGTCCTGTCCCTCCTCTCTCCCTCAGCATCACCTTGTTCCTCCCTCCTGTCTCTCCCTCAGTGTGAGTTTGCATGCCCACACTGCATCTCCCTCGGCATCACCCCATCCTTCTCCCCCACACCTTCCTCGGCGTCACTTCGCACATCTCCCCTGCATTTCCCTCAGCATCACCTTGCTCATTTCCCTCTCCGTATCCCTCAGCATCACATTGCTTGTACCCCCCATATCTCCCTCCATGCTTCCACCTCCTCCTTGCTGATCTCTTTCACTCTACCTCTCCACCTCACCAAATGGCCCCAGTGCTGTTGCACTGATTGTCTTCTCCTTCTGCTCCTTCCAGCAAAGCAGCAGCCAAGAGCCGAGTAGTGACAAGAGCTACCCTCCACACCTGTTTAGTCAGAGAAGGAGAAGTGGAAGAAGAGAGAAAGAAAAGCAAGCAAGCTCTCTTCCTGGTTGTGTGTCTTCCCAACCCAATGTGCACCGCTCCATGTATTCACTGGCAGGGCCAAATGACAAAAAGAGAAGACCAGGGGTAAACCAACACACAGCCACTTCCCCAGCAAAAGATGGCTAACCTCATAAAACATGTCTTTTTCCTTTTTGGTGCTGAGCATGACATTACATGGTTTTTTTGGTTACCTCGAGCCATCTGCCTACATGTGTCCACTCCCAAGCTGTGGGGCAGCCCCCAGTTTATTCACTGGGAGGGGGGTGAGTGTGGAACAGAGAAGGCCTTGACAGTGTGCAAACACTCTTTAGCGCTAGCTAGAACACCGGTGTGTTATCAGCACTGTTTTGGTCACAAATCTAAACCACAGCACCAGACAAGCTGAATTATATTCCTAGATATATAGATAGGTAGACATATGTTTATGTAGAGATCTATTCCATGGTACACCGTCCCACTTCCTCATGGCCTCCCCATGATCACGCAGATCGAACCACAGGGTAGCACGCAGCACATGCCCACATTTCCGTTCCCTTTGGGCAGAGAGGTTCAAGCATTGGTAGCGGAGACGTTGCCCTGTAGGAACAAGGAGGGGGAGGGATTCTTCCCATTCCCTTTGACTTGCTCCACCACGTGGAACAGTCTTTCCACAGCTCAGATGCAGACCCGTAGCAGGGAAGGGGACAAGATTCTCTTTCAAACTCCAGAGATGGCAGACCACTCTACACACGGTGGGTGACTCAATGCACCTCTGGAGGTCATCAACCAGCCTGTGAGGCTGTGCACATCCCCTGCAGTGCCATCTGCAGCTTCCAGGTCTCCTGCCTTCTCCGCCTTGGAGGCTCAGGGTCCCTTCTCTCCCTCCGGGCAAGCTGAGACACCCTCGATGCCCATCCCTGTGAGCTCCAATGCCCTCCCTGCACCTTGCTGGGCACTGCCCTCCCCTCCTCTCCCCTTCTTGCACACCCGCATCTCCGCTCTTCCCATCTGAGCTACTCAGCTCCCACACTGGGCGAGACTGGGCCGAGCTGCCTCTGCACGGTCAGTGCGAGGGGTGCTGGGGATGGGCAGCACTGTGCGGGCAGGTTGCTTTTGCGCAAGAATGCGCCAGCACACGGCATCGTTAACAGCCCATCCTTGCCAAAGCCCTGCCAGTGAACGTCCTTGCAGGCACCGGTTGCTGACCACAGCCGGGAGCAGGCCCCCGGCTGTCTTTATTTGGCATCTCCCGGAGGAATACGGTGTATGGAAAGGCCCCATGCAGCTAAGGGCTCCGCTGCTGCAGAGGAGGCAGCGCCGTGCTCGAGTCCCACGCGCCGCCGTAATGGCCTCGTGCTTTTTATCGGGGCTCTCGGAGCTCCATCTTCTTCGCCAAGCTAAAGGAGAAACCAAAAGGTGTTCAGCTGGACGTCCAGAGAAGAGGGCAGAGACCTCCTGCCCACCAGCTCTGGTCTTGGAGGCCTTCTGTGGTCTCCAAGACAAGCCCTGCCCTGCAGACCCAGGCCCATCAGCCGAGAGCTGGCAGAAGAGAAGCCAAACCCCGGAGGAACCCACCCCTGTCCCCATCCGCCCCTCTTCTGCCTGCGGACATCTCCCTGGGGCTGGAAGGCAGCTGTGACTCAGGGGCACAGCCTCAGGACCCCGCTGCTCTCCTGCCAGCCAGCTGCCAGGAACACACAGTCCTTCCCGGCTGCTGCTGCCCGGGCAAGGGAGGAACGTGTCACTGCAGGAAAATGCCTCCTGTGCTTGGCGATATTTACCAGAGGAACTGTTTTGTGGCTGTTGCCCGCGATCTGTTCACCTCCACAGCCTTCCTCCACTCCTCCTGGCGGGCTCTGTACGGCTCCAGATTTGCAAGCACCTGTCTTGCCCATGGTGGCCGGACGCTGCAAGCAAGGAAAAATTCCCTCTCGCACCCTGTCTGAGACTCTGCCTGCCCTACCCCCTGCCTGCCCCTGCCTGCTCCTGCCCCTGTGCCCACGCTCCCTTTGGCCCCCGCTGCCCCCTTCAATGTGGGACAAGCTTCAGGCACGTGCTGAGGGCTGCCCAGAGACACCGGGCATCCGGGGCTAGCCCAGGCCATGCCCGTCTCAGGGGAAGCCCAAGGGGCCGTATCCCTCAGGGCTCAGGGCTCGGCTTCCTTGACCCCGGAGCATGCTGGCCCCATCTGCTCGACTCTCCCTGGCCTTGCTGCCTGCTGCCACACACTTACTCTGGCTGTGGTCTCTCCCACCAGCGGGCTGGTGTCCTCGTCTTCTCTGCTCCCTGAGGGGAGAGAGTAGCCATCGCTCCTGCCAGAGGGGCCAGAGTCGTCTTTCTCCTGCTTTCAGATGCTCCGGGATGGAAGGCAGCATCTTTCTCTGGCCTCCGGTGCTCTGCCACTGGTGGCAGCTGTTGTGCGAGGCAAAGAAAGAGGAGGCAGCTCAGACATTTTCCTCTTTCTCCAACCAAGGCTACATTAAGGGCTCTGTCCCTCAGCCATTGAAGCCAAGGGACACTTTGGTTTCCTCCTCTCTACCCCAAAGGGCTTGGCAGTGAACCCTCTACTTCCTCTAGATACCGAGAACGATGGAGTCCTGCACAAGATGGCAAGGAGGAGCCGAAAGAAGTCCCAGAACGAACGCATCCAAAGGGATCCTTTCAGCCTCCTCATCCGCAGAGCGGATGCAGCCTTCCTGCACGGACTCAGGACACTATCGTGACGCAAGTCCGTATCACGTACCAGGACACATCTCCCCTGCCTGTCGAAAGCAGGCAGTCTAGCTTCAGGAGCTTGCTTCTTCTTGATGTCTCTGCCCTTCTTTGCAGAGTCGCCCGCAACTGGTGGCAGCACGCTGCAAACACACCACATGAGGACTTTGTCTGGGGACAGCGGGAGCATCTTCTCCAGCTTGTCCTCAAGAGCCAAGGCTGTGCCTCACCACAACACCTGCTACACACTTCCCAGCCAGCAGGAAGAGCTAAGTCCTTGGCGCACGTGCTCATAACCTCTCGGCACGAGGACAGCCAACGTGGCCAAGGGCAAGAGCTCCCACAGGCATGGCCAAGAGCGCAGGCTTTCCCAAAGCCAGCTCTCCGAGACTCTCACCTCCCTCTCTGCACTCCAGCCTCAGACTTTTTCCTTTCTTCTCCCATCACCTTCCCATCACTCATCCGAACTGGAGGAAGATGCCGATCAGAAAGGAAGCCTTGGCCGGGAAGAGCCCCTGAAGAAGAACAAGAGGAAGCTCCTCACAACTGCGTCCGCGGAACACTTTGGACATGAAGGACGTGCCGGCCTTCCTGTCCAAGCCCCGTCCCCTTCCCTGAGGGCCGTGCTGCTCCCAGAGTGTTGCTGTCCCACTGCTTCCTTGGGTCCCCACTCAGAAAAAGGGGGGCCTGCTGGGACACCTTGCGGGCTTGAGAAGGCATTCTCTTTGGCACGGAGGACGTCGGTTCCTAAGAGGGGAACGTACCCAGAGTTGCTTGGGGCTTGGCGCTGGATCTGCGCCTTGTTCCAGTTCCGTGGATGTAAGCACTTTCAGGCAATGCTGCTGACTCCTCATCGATGTGCACAAAGCTGGAAAGAAGAAGGGGACACCGCTTTGAATGAGGGGCAGCACAGTCCACTGCAGCCTCTGGGAAGAAGCTGCTCACAGCCCTCCAGTTTTCCAAAGGAGAAGGCCTAACAGGCTGGCAGCACACAGGAGGAGACCGAGTGGCACAACACTCCATTGCCAGCATGGGCAGAAGAGCCTCCATCCATAGCGCTCCTCTCAACCGGCTATGGGGTCCACTTGTCAGAGCTGCTTTAGAGGGGAAAACAAACACGCGGCCACTAAGAACATCCTGGGCTCTCTGGGGGCTGTTTGTCCTCAGTCTCGCTCAAAGGAAAGGGAAGGAGCTGATGAAGCTCTCTGCACAATGGTCCCTCGTTGCGTCTCCAAGGCAGTTCCCACACAGACTGGGAAGGTAAAGCAGGCCCTCTTCCCTGGGACTCCACCGGAAGACAGCCCGCTTCGCAAAGAAGCAAGAGGGACCGCGGACTTCACGCAGAAGCACTCCTTGGGCAGAGTTATTCCCATCCAGCTGCAGGAGGAGACCAGCCCTGGCAGCAAGGCCCTAGGCAGCTCCGTGCGGCTCAAGCAAAGAGGGGCTGAGAAGCTGCGTGCTTGGCCTGTCCAGAAGCAAACATACTCACTTTGCTACAGAAAAACCATACTCACTGTGGGAACACAAAGACACCTCCGGGAGGCATCTGGAAAACAGTCCTTTCTGTGCGGGCTACAATCAAGGGCCTCAGCCTTGGCGTCTGCAACAGGGACAGAGACATGGCAGGGGGTTCCCAGGGAATTTACCCATTGGTCACAAGGGCGCACAACCTCTCCGCCACCCACAACCCAGCTGCCTCTCCACCACCCTCCTGGGCCTCCGTGTCCTGCCCAAAGCTACGAGCCTCTCCACCATCTCGGCCTTTTAGGGTGGCAGGACCCTGCTGGCGCTGTGTCTGCAGGAGCCAAAGCACAGGCCACACCAGGGGCCTGGCCTTGCCTCAGCTCGTCCCTGGGCCATGGCTTTCTGGAAGCAGGAGGGCAGGCCCAGCCACAGGTGCTGTGGAAAGCCTGCCCAAGGCCATGGCTTTAAGCCCGTTGCAAAAGAGTTAGCGGGCGTACAGGAAACATGCCAAACTCACTTGGAGGAAAGCGTTTGCCAGCTTCCCTGTCTTATCCACCTCTCGGAGCAGGTTTTCAAAGAACCTCATGGTCACCCTCCCTTCTCGGCACAGCAGGATGCCCACGTTCTTGAAGACAAAGTCGAAGTTCTTGCCTTTGGACAAGGCCCACACAAAGACTTTCACGGTCGCCTCGATGCACTTCAAGACCTTCTCCTTGGGAACGTGGAGGCGCAAGGCGACCTCGGTGTAGATCACCTCCGCCGCTTCTAAATCCTCTGCGAACAAACCACCCAACAGCAAAGTCACTTGATCAGCCCTTCCGTGGACTCACAGCACCTTTCAGCACAACGGCCCCTTGAGAGACCACCCACCCTCCTCCCACGCCACCGACCCCCCATTCAGCAGCAGACGTCCTGCCTTGGTGGGCCAGAGCCCTGTCCCCACGCAGGCTGCTGCCCCTATCCAGGAGCAGAGAGGGCCATCCGAGGGCAAGGACCACACCAGACACACTCCCAACCCCGTGGTGCCCCGCAGCCACCACCAGTGTCACAGCAGAGCCATGCCTGGCCTTGGGGCCTGCCTACCCTCTCTTCTCTGCTGCCAGCCAAACTACAGCTCCCTCCGGCCCCTTTTAAACTACCAGCCGGCTGCAGGAGCGAGCAGCAATGCTGGTGCTCGCCTTCCCAAGGCATGGAGCAGCGTTGATGGGGAGCATCAGCTTCATCATTGCCAAGTGACTCCACAGGGGCACCTCCAAGAGAGTGCTCTCCAGCAGCAGTTGGCACAGCATGGCACCCAGAGAGCCCCCCCGCAAGGGCTGCAGAGCTGGTGGCAGGAACCCCAGCCGTGACACACAGGGAAGCCCAGGTCTGAAGGTCTTATCTTACCAGGCTGCGATCTCTTTTCATTGGGCAGCTTCTTCCCCACCAGAAAGACCTTGTCCAGGTTTAAAACTGGTCTCTCAGCCTTAAAACTCTCCAGGTTTCCGTACCAGAAGGTGTCTTCCGTAATGTGCATGCTCCCCACACCCATTAGCCTGACAGTCTGAAAAGAAGGGCAAGCAGGGAAGAAAAAGCAGGCATTTTTCAGATGGGACAAAGGAGGGAAGGCTTGTGTGGCCTTGACTTAGGGTGATCTGTGGCCCTGCCGGCCCTGCTGCTCCAAGGGCCAAGCCGAGGCACGCAGGAAAGCTTGGGAGAAGAGCCTTGCGCTGCGCACGGTGCCCTGCTGCCTCCTCTCCAGGAGCTGCAAGGTGCAGGACACCCAGAGGAAAGCGCCCACAGCCTGAGAAGGCCCAAGAATTGCCAACAGCTGAGAAATGGCTCAGCCCTGGCCTGGGCTCTCTGGCTGGTCGTTACTCCCTGCCAGCAGGGCTAAGGAAGGCTCCAAAGAGGAAACCCTACAGTCCTCCTTGAAAAGCCTGGCTTGGCTTCTGTTCTGCGTTCACAGGAAAGTTGGTCTCTGGCCAAACTGCCAACTCTCGTGCTCTCCTGGGACATTTTTTCTGCTTTCTAAGCTGGGTGAGCAATCACGGTGCTCAATGGCAGGGCAGGATGGGGAAGGGAGAGGTCAGGAACCCCCTGTGGTCTAAGGGAGGGCAAGGAAACCAGCCCCACCTTCTTCAGCAGTAGTTCTCGCCGATAGCACTCAGACACGCTCTGCCAAATTTTAGTGATATCTGGGGAAGAACAGAAAGACGGGCCATGCTTGAAGTCATCAAGCTCACCGCCATCGCGCACCTTCCCAACCTCAGCTCCCGTTCTCCAAATGGGACCCTCTCCCTGGGGCAAACCACCAACGCATCTCCACCCCAGAGAGAGGACGACGCTGTGCCCACCGGGGCCTCGGGGGAGCTCAAGGCCTTACCGTCCTTTGTGAAATCTGCAAGCTCTGGAGACAGCACATGCAGGAAATCAGAGGAGAACCACTCCATGGCTGCAGCTCCTCCTGGCCCAGCTCCTTCACTCCTCTCCACCTCACCAAACAGCCCCGGTGCTACGGCACTGCCTGCCTCCGCCTTCTCCTCCTGGCTGCAAAGCAGCTCCCAAGAGCAGAGCGGTGGCGAGAGCAGCCCCCACGCCTGGGCTCATCCCTGACTCGCAGGGCAATGTGGGTTGGGGTGCTGTGGGGAGAGATAAGGTGTCCCGGTGAGGCGGGGTCTCCCATTGTGACCACAGCCCACCTCACAGGGGGGGCTGCAGGTGACCACAGCCCGTGTCACAGAGGGGCTGCAGGGCCAGATGCACACCCACACACACTCTCCTTCCCCCCCGGGCACCCTGCCAGGCTTCGCCCTACAAGGGGAAGGAGGCTGCACTGGCCATTTTGCCTCCATCCATCCCAGGGGCCAATTCTCCCCAGTGAGGCCCACGCATCAGGTGCTGAACCACTACCAAGCCTCGCCTGGGGCACGGGCAGACGTGGGCCTTGTTGTGGGTTAATGCCCGTAGGCAGTGAAGCACCATACAGCTGCTTGCTTAATTTGCCCCCTTATTTCACACCTCCTCTGTTTCTGGTTTTGCCCATCGCCTCTTGTCCTGTCCCTGGGCACCACCGAAAAGAGCCTGCCTCTGTCCTCTCTGCACCCTCCCTTCAGGTATTCTGCTAGATAAGAATAAGGTTCCCCCGGAGTCGACTCTTCTCCAAGCGAAAGAGCACCAGCTCACCATGTCTTATGCTAGGAGAGCTGCTCCAGTCCCTTCATCTCCTGTGTGGCCTTCCTTGGACTACCCCCCGTACGTCTATGTCTCTCTCATCCTGAGGACCCCAGAACTGGACATCAGGTGTGGACTCACCAGTGCTGAGTAGCGGGCAAGTGTCACCCTGGAGGACCTGCTGGCAACGCTTTACCTAATTTGGCCCAGGATGCCTTTAGCCTTCTCTGCGGCAGGGCCGCACTGGTGGCTGATGTTCAATTTAGTGCCCACCAGCACCCCCAAGGCCTTTTCTGTAAAGCTGCTTTCCGGCTGGGTAGCCCCCAGGGTATATTGGTGCCTGGGGTTGTTCCTCCCCAGGGGCAGGACTTTGAACTGCCCCTCGATGAACCTCACGAGGCTCCTGTCAGCCCATTTGCCCAGCCTGATCACCACCCCTGGGCCCGGCAGCGCAGCCAGTTTTCAATCCACCCCACTCTCTCCTGTGCTGGCCCGTACGTGGGAGCCAAAGCACAGGGCGCACCACAGGCCTGGCCTTGCCTCAGCTCATCCCTGGGGCATAGCCTTCTGGAAGCAGGAGGGCAGGCCCAGCCACAGGTGCCGTGGAAAGCCTGCCCAAGGCCATGGCTTCAGCCCCGTTGCAAAAGAGTTAGTGGGCGCACTGAAAACGTGCCAAACTCACTTGGAGGAAAGCGTTAGCCAGCTTCCTCATCTCGTGTCACCCACATTTTCAGTCAAGCCCTCGACTGAAGCTGCTTCTTCCTTTACTCTTCTTATAGCCGAATGAGGTAGAGCAGGATAAGAATGTTTTGACCACCATCGGTCAAAAGACCAGGCAGGGCAGCTGGCAGTAAGCTGTTGAACGAGTTCGTCACTGCGGCACTCTTCTGTCAGTAGTCAAATGCTAGAGCAACTCATTTCTTCTTCTCAGAATGAGCTCTCTGGTTTGATGCATCACCTAAGGCTGCAAGTGCTGAGCAACTGGGGCCACCCAGACTATACCTGCCTGTATCGATTCAGGGTGCAAGGTGATCCTCCCAAAGACAGGGGAAAGGTGTCAGCTTCATCTGGCAATAAATTACGTTAATTTTCACCAAGTCGAGTTTGAGTCTGATTTGCCTGGGATGCTAACTGGCAAGCGAGGTCCCTGTCCTTCTCTCAACCCACAAGCTTACTGGAGACTTCAGGAGTACAGAGCAGAAAGTCTGACAGCCACACACTTGCTGCCTACACAGTAACGTTAGCCTGTACACAAAAGATTAAATTAATGGACACTTTTCTTATGCAGGAAGCAACCAAGGATCAACTGAATACAACCATCACTTGTTACCTGTGTTCACCAGAGGCAGATGCCACTTCAGCTTCTATCTTTCAGGCTGTTATCTATGAGAAAATGGAAGCATATTTTATTGTATGTAGGAAATCCTGAGTTGGAAAGTGTGTTCATGGCCTCCTTTGCCTCTTTATGCACATACCTAGTGGAAAGCCCAGGAAATGTTACAGAAGTGATTAGCAAAGCAAACCCAGGACACCTCAAGAGATCCCGTAACTACATGAGTCTCTTTCCTTTTCACCCCCCAGTTCCCAAAGCACCAAAGGCAGGAGAGAGCAGGGCAGTCATACGCTTAGGTCGCAGTGGGGAAGAGAGCGTAGGAACAGCCCTCTGGCACCCAGACCAGTAACAACAAGTTCTGCTCTGAACTGGGGCTTAGTCAAAGTGCAAGTACAGCACTGATCCAGGTATGAAACTGAGGGTGTCAGTTAATCCCCGGTGCCACACACACTGTACCTTCTTCTGTTGCCTCCTGCCAATGAACTGTTTTCCAGGCTCTTCCACCTCAGCCCAGCTCAGACACCTGCGCTCTGGCCCAGGGCTGCCTGGGGGCCGGCCACCCTCGGGGCAGCAGCAGGAGCCGCTCTGACCCCGGCTGTGGGGCCGTCCCTGGGGCTGAGCCCTCGGGCCCAGGGCTGGGGCTGGGCCATGGTGGGGCCCACGGGCACTGAGGTCTCCAGGTCCCCCCAGACCTGTCCATGCCGGGAGATACCTGCTCCTGCTCCTGTGCCAGCAGCAAGCCTGGCCCTGGCCCTAGCCCTGGCCCCAGTCCCCACAAGCCCCGGCTGACCCCAGCCCAGCTCTCACCCCTTTCTCCTCAGGCCCCTCGGCCTCAGTCCCCTCCGGCCCCGCCCCGCCCGGCTGGGACTGACAGCCCGCCTCTGCCTCCGCTGATTGGCTCAGCCATGGCCAATGGCGCGGCTGTTGCCGGGCGGGCTCAGGCAGCCCGGGCCTCTCCTCCCAGAGCTGCCCTGTGCCCGCCCGCCCCCTGCGCCGCCACAGCCCCCGGGGCTGGGGACGGGGGATTTCGGGCACATGTGTCCTGGGGCAGGAGCCTGTTACTGTCCTGTAGCTTTTTGAGGATTCAATTGGGGCGTCTTCCGAGGAACAAAGTCAAGTGCCAGAAGCTTCTGTTCAGGCAGTCTCCTGAGCAGACAGGTTGTCCTGAACAGGGCCCTGTTGGGGCACAGGCCTCATCCTGCTGCACTCACCCAGCCCAGCCCAGCTTCTGGGGCATCTCGCCCCCTGACTGCAGCGGCTCCTCAGCCTGTCGGGACATGGGGCCTGCGGAGAGACGGCCTCAAGAAGGGCCACGGCAGCGGGAGCTGCTCTCTCAGCAGTGCAAGGTGTGCGTGCTCAGCTCTGCCCTCCCTCGGTCCGCTTGGGGGGTCTGGGCCTGTGCACGGAGGGAGGGAAGGGAAGGGGGAGAGGGGAGGGGATAGGAGAGGAGCTGCCCTGCATCTGCTCTGGATTGGCAAGCCTTTCTGAAAATGCGGGTCTGTCTGTGCTGCCAGCCACAGCCCTGGGCAGGAGGAGCTGCGTGAGGGGAGCCGCACGCATCGGCCAGGCCGGCACCTGCCAGGAGACGGGGCTTTGCTCCCGGTCCCGCCGCCCGTGCTGAGGCCAAGACCCAGGGCCTTACTCAGGCCTCGCCTTCCCCCGGGCGGTGAGGAGGAGAGATGCCCTGTCCTGGCATGGCCCAGGGCATCCTCCTGTGGCCAGAAGGAAGGACAGAGCCCCGTCACTCTCCCCACGGGGGCTGAACACTGTCCTTTATGTCTGTCCCTGGGGCTCCCCAGTGCTGGCAGGCCCCATAGGGCTTCAGGGCCAAGCAAATGCCAGGGCGCCAGGGGCTCCTGGGGCTCAGGGCAGCCTTGGGCATCTCTGAGGCACAGCTGCCCCTTTGCTTCTGCAGATGCAGTTATTTGCTGCCCTCTTCATGGTCAAAACTGTTTCTCCTCATGGCACGCGGGCTGGACAGATGCCACATTCCTGTTATAGCCTGGGAGGGCTTCAGGGAAACAAGGAGGTGCCAGCGTGCGCACAGGTAGGAGGACAATGAAAAGGATCCGTGACAAGGTTTTTCTGCTGTTTCACATCTGAACTCAGAGAATTGTGTGCATCCTAGCACCAAAGTCAGCTTTTTTGCCTCCAAGCTTCACAGCTTTTTTCCAGTGAAAGCCAGTTGGGCTGAGGTGGGCTTCAGGATGACTCAGCTCCTTCCCTTTTTAATTGTGTGCCTACATTTTTCCTTTTTTCCACCTCTTCTTTCTCCCCACTTCCCCTCAGTTCTGTTCTGTATTAAAGGTAATTTTGATTTGACTTTGTGCACAGATCATAGAGTAGGTTGATACAGGATATAACTATAGACTGGTCTATACTTTCAGAGCTGTAGGCTATAGACTAGATAGATATGGGCTACTAGTAGAGTTGCTATTTTCTAATTATAATTTCTTTTCAGTATTTGAAAATAGGTCAGCATGGGGACAGCAGCGTAGTCCTCCTACTGAGAAGCTGGGCTCAGTCTAGAATGACAAGAGGCACACCCTGACTGATGTAGTAGGAAGGATGACAGGAGCATGGCAAAGACAGCTGTTAAAGCGGCAGCTGAAAGCCAGTCACTCCTGCATACAAGATAGAAAAGTGTGGGCTTGAAAGCTGGAGGGCTCTGCTGCTAACACTAGCAACAGGTCAGCAGCAGGTCCTCTTCAGAGAAGGGGGCGCGCATCTGAGCCTTTCTAAAGGGCCTTTGTAACTGCTGTGAATTGGGGCCCTGTGACAATGGTAAGGTTGTCAGCTTACAGCTCTGCAGCAGTTACAAGTACAACTGAAACAGTTTTGATGGCAAATGCTGTTGTGTGTCTTTCATTTTGGGTGCTCATTTAATTGAGGTAGAATTATTTCTTTGCAATTAGGTGATGGGGATTTTCTTGCACTGATCTCTCTGGAGCACCTTGTGACATCCTAGGTCATCCAGAGCTTTCACCTCTGTTCCTGAGAGGAGCAATGGCTGCAACAGGGACCAACTCCTGTGAGTAAGGGCTTCACCAGCAGGCTTGGATTTTGTGAATGCCGGGAGGTGATGGATGTGCCTGGTGCTCCATCCCTGAATGTTGATGTGCTGACAACCTAGAGTGAATTATGGGATGTTTCCTGATGGCACCCAGACTTACCCAGGTATTTTCTATTAGACACAGAACTTAAAAATGACTTTAAAATGTATAGTGCAAACACAAGAGAGCTTGGTGGTGGGTGGGAAGTGGAATGGACGCTGTCCTCTAGAGGCCATGGCAGTGATCTCCCTGTAGGTGCTGGCTTTAAGCTGGACAAGTACGAATTATCCTCTCTACACCCTTGACGTACTCTCATCCTTTTTCGTTTTGCCCTCTCTCCATACCCATCTGACTCCTAGGCTGATGGGTTGTAATGTTTTCATTATTGATGAGACTGCACACCATCCGTCACTGAACCATGCAATGCCACAGAGAGGTAGCTCTTGTTGGCCTTGGAAATCCCTGGGAATTGAGGGAAATGTTCATCATAACCCCCTTTCTGCCTCCTTCTGGGCACTGCTTGCAGGTTCAGGTTGGGTCTCCTCAGTGTCATCTAGTTGGGTTTTGGCATAAACTAGTAAGTGTTTGGGCGAGGGCGTTTCCCTGAGCCGAGTGCTCTCCTTTCTCACTCTGGCAGCCCACAGGGCAAACCGTGTCCTAGGGTGCATCAAGCACAGCACAGCGAACCAGTTGAGGGAGGTGATGTCCCACTCTATGCTGCACTGATGCAGCCCCACCTCGAGTACTGTGTGCAGTTTTGGGCGCCTCAGTGGAATAAGGACATCAAACTATTAGAGTGTGTGTCCAGAGGAGGGCGACCAAGATGGTGAAGGGTCCCAAGGGCAAGACTTAAAAGGAGCAGCTGAGGTCACTTGGTTTGTTCAGCTTGGAGAAGAGAAGGCTGAGGGGTGCCCTCATTGCAGTGTGCAACTTCCTCAAGTGGGGCAGCAGAGGGGGAGGTGCTGCTCTCCTCTCTCTGGTGACCAGCGACAGGACACAAGGAAATGGAATGAAGCTGCATCAGGGGAAGTTCAGATTGGACATTAGGAAAAGGTTCTTCACTGAGGGTGGTTGGTCACTGGAACGGGCTCCCCGGGGAAGTGGACACGGCACCAAGGCTGTCAGAGTTCAAGGAGTGTCTGGAGGATGCTCTTAGTCAGCTAGTTTAGTGTTAGTCCTGTGAGGAGCAGAGCTTTGGACTCGATAATCCTTATGGGTCTCTTCCAACTTGAGATATTCTGTGATTCTATGACTCCTCCAGGCAGCCTCATCTGTCAATGCAGCTCTGGAGGACTTTAAACCTGAACAGCTGCATGGCGAAAACTGCTTTAAATGTAGCCAGTGAGATGATTACTAACAACATATTAATACTAGATCATGCATGAAGGTGTTGCAGGTCATCAAGTATAAGCTGTCTTTTCCCATAGTTTTAATGCATAATAATGAGATGCAGCTGGTTTTGTTGTTGTTGTTGTTGTTGTTGTTGTTGTTGTAATATAGCTTTATGCAACTGAATATTCCTAAAATAGTGTAAGGATGTGTGAGACATGAATGGTTGTCTGGCTTTCTGGGGGGAAAAAAGGGTGCATGTCAAGGGTGCATTTCACTTGGCTCTGTGCTTGGTTTCAAGGTGTGACAAGATGGTTGCTTCCTCCGAGAGGTTTACAGTCCGTCGTATGCCCAAGGTTTTCATGGTGTGTCTGAAAAGGTTTTAAGATTTCACCGGTGGGAAGATCAGGAAGGTGTGTATGCAATTGGAGTGCAACTTGCTCTTCGTGGAGCAGATTTCCCAAAGCAGTGTGCTCTTTCAAAAGTTGTTCATGTTGGGTTTTTCATGTTCCCTTCCAGGGAGACTTCCCATGGCAAGAAAAGCACATACTCTGCTCCGACAGATCTGCTGTGGCAGAGAACAATTTCCTGCCACCCAAACTTTTACATGTTGCTTTAGCGTAAATCAAGTTGTTATGAGCCCAAACGATGTATTTATCCACCTCTAAGCTTTAGTCTTGGAAGGCTATTTCATGTAGTATTTCAGGATCATTTCTAAGCCCTCTTGGTCTCGCCATAGGTTGTGGAGTATCCCAAGCACTCGAATCTTTGGCCATACTCGTCTCAGAAAGCTGGAGAACTGCTCCTCTATGCCTTATAAGCTGTCCTGGTATATAGCAGTGGCAGCTGTCATGCAGGACATTACGTCTGCTACACGAAGGTAAAGAGCAACTTCCTTCCAAACAAGGGAAACACGGCAGTGTTACTGGCAGCCAAGTTTTTTGGGGAGAAGGTCTCCTTAGCGGCTGGATTGGATTTGTTTTGGGGTAGTCTTGGTTCTG
Source organism: Platalea leucorodia (assembly GCF_965183815.1). Classification (NCBI taxonomy): domain Eukaryota; kingdom Metazoa; phylum Chordata; class Aves; order Pelecaniformes; family Threskiornithidae; genus Platalea; species Platalea leucorodia. Next base: position 10,097,145 of record NC_138839.1, on the reverse strand, counting down.
TAGTTTTCTGCCTCTGTTTTTGTGAAGAAAACATGCAGTTCATCTCCAGAAGTCATTGCCTTTCTTTGCAGGCCAGCAATGCACTGTGGTACCAGATGGACGATACGTCTGTGGATCATCGTGACATCAACAGAGTTCTCAGGCAGCAAGCCTATTTACTGTTTTATGTCAGGTAAGAAGTATTGAAGTGTGCTCAGAATATGTTTCCTTTTCATGGTTTTGCTGGTTTTTGTCTCATCCTCCTGAGTGTTTCTCTTTCTGTCATAGGAGACAATTATCATTCAGTGCTGTCAAACTTGAACTATCCCACGTCAGTCCTTATCTTCCCTTGCTGGGCTTTAGGCTGCTGCCCTGGTGTAAACCGCGACTTGCCTGCTATCTGAAGCTGGCTAATGTAGAGAAGAGTACTTAAAGGGGGCCTACAGGAAAGATGGGGAGGGACTCTTTATCAGGGAGTGTAGTGATAGGACGAGGGGTAACAGTTTGTCCTGTTCAGATGGGATAGAGTTAATTTTCTTCCTAGTGGCTGGTATAGTGCTGTGTTTTGGATTTAGGATGAGAATAATGTTGATAACATGCTGATGTTTTGATTGTTGCTGAGTAGTGTTTATACCAGTCAAGGACTTTTCAGCTTCCCATGCTCTGCCCAGTGCACAAGAAGCTGGGAGGGAGCACAGCCAGGGGGGATGACCCAGACTGGCCCAAGGGCTATTCCATACCATATGACATCATGCTCAGTATATAAGCTGGGGGAAGAAGAAGGAAGGGGGGGACGTTCGGCGTGATGGCATTCGTCTTCCCAAGTAACCGTTACTGCTTTCCTGAGGATGGCTGAGCACCTGCCTGCCGATGGGAACGAGGGAATGAATTTCTTGCTTTGCTTTGCTTGCGTGCGCGGCTTTTGCTTTACCTATTAAACTGTCTTTATCTCAACCCATGAGTTTTCTCACTTTTACTCTTCCGATTCTCTCCCCCATCCCATTGTGGGGGAGCGAGCGAGCAACTGTGTCGTTCTTAGCTGCCGGCTGGGGTTAAACCACAACACAGTTATAAACTGAAAGAGGGAAGATTTAGATTAGGTATTAGGAAGAAATTCTTTACTGTGAGGGTGGTGAGACACTGGAAGAGATTGCTCAGAGAAGTTGTGGATGCCCCCTCCCTGGTAGTGTTCAAGGCCAAGTTGGATGGGGCTTTGAGCAACCTGATCTAGTGGAAAATATTTCTGCCCACAGGGGGAGGCAGGGGCTGGAACTAGATGGTCTTTAAGGTCCTTCCAACCAAAACCGTGCTATGATTCTATGATTCTATGAAATGGAACCTTTTCTTTCTCCCCCTTGCCCCCTCACTTCTATGTTCTATTAAAGGTAATTTTGATTTGACTTTGTGCACAGATCATAGAGTAGGTAGATACAGGATACACAGCTCTGAAGGTATAGACCAGTGTATCTCGTAAGGTGCTACGCTCGTTTCAGCAGCTTGGGTACCTGGCTGGCCACCCTTGAGAAGAGCTGGCATGCCACCCTCAGATGTTTCTCACTTGCTGTGTTTGAGGTGAAATAGTATCTCTCATGTTTAGAGTACTTTGGGATAGTACACATTGTGCTGTCTGCTCTGCCTTGGTAGTAAATGATGTGTTTGTGTTTGTAGTTTCATTGCCTTACTCCTTCTTTTGAAGCTCTGATGCAGATCATGCAGGGCCATCGATTGAGGCTGATTTTTTGCATTGTGCCTGCTCTTTTGCTTGGCAGTGCTGCAGGAGGGGAGCCGGGCAGAGCTGCTCCGCTGCTGCTTGCTGGAGTAGCCATGGAGAATTGTTTCATGGAATCGTTTCGTTTGGGTTGGAAAAGACCTTTAAGATCATCAGAGTCCAACCGTTAACCTAGCACTGCCACATCCACCACTAAACCATGTCCCTAAGCACCACATCTACACATCTTTTAAATGCCTGCAGGGATGGGGACTCAACCACTTCCCTGGGCAGCCTCTTCCAATGCTTGACAACCCTTTCAGTGGAGAAATTTTTCCTAATATCCAATCTAAACCTCCCCTGGTGCAACTGGAGGCCATTTCCTCTCGTCCTATCGCTTGGTACTTGGAAGAAGAGACCAACCCCCACCTTGCTACAGCCTCCTTTCAGGCAGTTGTAGAGAGTGAGAAGGTGTCCCCTCAGCCTCCTCTTCTCCAAACTAAACCACCCCAGCTCCCTCAGCCACTCCTCGTAAGACTTGTTCTCTAGACCCTTCTCCAGCTTCCTTGCCCTTCTCTGGCCACGCTCCAGCCCCTCGATGTCCTTCTTATAGTGAGGGGCCCAAAACTGAACACAGTATTTGCGGTGCAGCCTCACCTGTGCCAAGTACAGGGGGACGATTGGTTCCCTAGTCCTGCTGGCCATGCTGTTCTTGATGCAAGCCAGGATGCTATGGGCCTTCTTGGCCACCTGAGCATACTGCTGGCTCATGTTCAGGCGGCTGTTGACCAACACCCCCAGGTCCTTTTCCGCTGGGCAGCTCCCCAGCCACTCCTCCCCAAGCCTGAAGCGTTGCATGGGGTTGTTGTGACCCAAGTGCAGGACCTGGCACTGAGCCTTGTTGACCCTCACCCAGTTGGCCTGGCCCCATCGACCCAGCCTGGCCAGGTCCCTCTGTAGAGCCTTCCTACCCTCCAGCAGATCGACACTCCCGCCCAACTTGGGGTCGTCTGCAAACTGACTGAGGGTGCGCTCAATCCCCTCATCCAGATCATTGGTAAAGATATTAAACAGAACTGGCCCCAATACTGAGCCCCGGGGAACACCACATGAGACTGGCCACCAATTGGATTTAACTCCATGTCACAGTTAAACCCCAGCTGGCAACTAAGCACCACGCAGCCACTCGCTCACTCCCCCCTTGGTGGGAAGGGGGAGAGAATCAGAAGGGTAAAAGGGAGAAAACTCATGGGTTGAGGTAAGAACAGTTTAATAATGGAAGTAAAATAAATTAGAACAGTTAAATATGTAAAGCAAAAACCGTGCACGCAAACAAAGCAAAGCAAGGAATTCATTCCCTCCTTCCCATGGGCAGGCAGGTGTTCAGCCATCCCCAGGAAAGCAGGGCTCCAGCACGTGTAACGGTGACTTGGGAAGACAAACGCCATCACGCCCAACGTCCCCCCCCTTCCTTCTTCTTCCCCCAGCTTCTATACTGAGCATGACATCATATGGTATGGAATAGCCCTTGGGCCAGTCTGGGTCAGCACTCCCCCTGGCTGTGCTCCCTCCCAGCGTCTCCCTCCCTCCCCCAAGTAGTTGCACTACTTAGCAACTCTTTAGCAACAGCTAAATACTTAGCAAGAACTTAGCACTACTTAGCAAGAACCAAAACATCAGTGTGTTCTCAACATTATTCTCATCCTAAACCCAAAACACAGCACTATACCAGCTACTAAGAAGAAAATTAACTCTATCCCAGCTGAAACCAGGACAGTGTGGTAGGCTGGAGTGTGGCTTTATGCCTTATCTGCTAGGCTGGTTCATCTGCCTTGGGAAGATTTTGAGCTGTTGGACAGGTGGGAGTGAGAGCAGGGAAGGCATCTGGCTTTGGGCTCTTGTGTGATTTCGTTAGTGCAAGGACACTGACTAGTTTTGGTTTATCCCTGCTGTTCAGTCCATCATCCTCCAAGAAAGGGAGAAGTCTAAAGGCAGCGCCCTCCCCAGCCAGTTTTGTTGCAGGCATCTGTCTGATGTCCACTGTGGAACTGATGCCTGTGAAGAATGATGTCAAGAGGTGCTGGGACTGCTTTTTTGAGGAAGAACTACAGGCTGAGCCCTGGGCCAGAGAAGTACAAGCTCACAGGGACAGGCCTTGCACAGCCTGTGTAGAAGACAGACCGTTGTGGATTGGGGTGAGCGCCCCTTGCCTCCCTTGAGATCCACTGCCTTCTGGTTGCTGATACAATGTGTGGTGGGGCTGAAGTTGAGCAAAGCCCTGAAATGAGATGAGATTTTGGGAGGGCCATTCTTGTGGTACCAAGGACTCCACCAGAAGCTCATGTCACAGTGCCCTTTCTTCAGCACACAGCGCTGGAGAATGTCCTGTTACATGTCTTTGTCCCATCTGACTCAGGGACTTCCCCTTCCAGGTCAGATGGCTTCTCAAGTTCTCACATTAATCCTTTCCTGGGAACTTTTGATACCTGCTAGGCAGGCTGTTTTCTTTGGAACTGACCGATCCAGCAGAACTGTGCTTATGAAACCACAAATCTGGTATTTGAGGGCTTGTTGCACCCAGGAATAAAGCAGGCTGCATCAATATGACTCTAAGGATTGTTTTGCACAAGGAAAGCTAAAGAAGTGAGGCCTACCTCATTAAAGGCAGCTGTGGGTTGGACTAGATGAGCTACATCTGCAAGCCTTCCTACCTCAGCATCTTCTCTAGTGTGGTTAAGAGATGTAGGTACATAACATGTTCCAGGTATGAACAGAGGGCATCAGGAATTCCAGTAGTGATAAGGTTTTTAATTTTTTTAAACGAAATTGGATTCCCACCTCCAGCTTTTGAAGTCACTTTATCTGGCAGTAGTACAGCAGGATTCCTGAGCGTGCAATTCCACCCGTGGGAACCAATTAATAGCCTCCCATTTGCTATTCAAGCAGCTCAAACCGGAAACAGCCCTTGTTGCAGAGATGCACCCCATAATGCTGGACTGAAGTTAGCTGGCTGTTAGTGAAGACAGTAAGATGAATGACTTACGGAAGCTGTGTTTTCTGCAGTGTTATCTGCACACTCGAACATCATTTCCCCATAGTTACCAATTTCTTGCTAGAGGATGAAATTAATGCTTGAGTTTACTTCCTGACTCCCTAAGCTTATTTTGCTTGTTTTTTACCAGAAGATTGTGAAAATCAATTCACAATCATTCAGCAGGCTGCTGAATTATTATCTGCATCCCGTCTTTACCAATGCTGATGGGTACCAACCTGCAGCTGCTTACAGGACTTGGACTTTTTCTCACTGCCTAGGTGACAAGTGATGCTGTATCAGTCCCCAGATATGCAACACTGTGAATCATAGAATGCTTTGGGATGGAAGCGACCTTTAAATGTCATCTAGTCCACTCCCCCCCGTAATTGGCAGGGCCATCTACAACCAGATCAGGTTGCTCAGAGCCCCATCCAGCCTGGCCTTGAATGTTTGCAAGGATGAGGCATCTCCTACCTCTCCGGGCAACCCCTTCCAGTGTTTCACCACCCTCATTGTAAAAAATTTCTTCCCTATATCTAGTCTGAATCTACCCTCTTTTAGTTTAAAACCATTACCCCTTGTCCTGTCGCTATTGGCCCTGCTAAAAAGTCTGTCCTCATCTTTCTTATAAGCCCCCTTTAAGTATTGAAAGGCCGCAATAAGGTCTCCCCGCAGCCTTCTCTTCTCCAGGCTGAACAACCCCAGCTCTTTCAGCCTTTCCTCATAGCAGAGGTGCTCCATGCCTCTGATCATTTTTGTGGCCTCCTCTGGCCCCGCTCCAACAGGTCCATGTCCTTCTTGTCCTGAGGACCCCAGAGCTGGACACAGTGCTCCAGGTGGGGTCTCACCAGAGCAGAGGGGCAGAATCACCTCCCTCGACTGGCTGGCCATGCTTCTTTTAATGCAGCCCAGGATACGGTTGGCTTTCTGGGCTGCGAGAGCACATTGCTGGCTCATGTCCAGCTTTTCATCTATCAGTACCCCCAAGTCCTTCTCGGCAGGGCTGCACTCAATCCCTTCATCCCCCAGCCTGTACTGATACCGGGGCTTGCCCCAACCCAGGTGCAGGACCTTGCACTTGGCCTTGTTGAACCTCATGAGGTTCACACAGGCCCATTTCTACAAGTTTCTGGGCTACAAGGTGAAGGAGAACTGAAAACAAATAGAAGAAAACAGATGCTAAGCAGGAATTTTGTGTTTCTTTTCCTTTGGTGACTCTTAAAAATAAACGTATCAACAGTTCCACAGCCTGAGAAATGTATGGTGTTCCATGTATCAGTAATAGCCTTGTGTGTTCTATAATTAGCTGCTTTTAACACTAACAAACTAAGCTGAGGAGGGTGACCTTTTTCCAGAAGTTCAGTGACCTTTACTCAAGTTTCAGCGCACACTCTGGGAAACAGCCCAGGGCTTCTTTCTTCACTCTTTCCAGATGATCATCAGCCATGGCCTCAGGTTAGTGAACATTCCCACAGCTCAGGCCCCACTGAGCCTGCTGCACTGCTGCTTGCCACACAGAGGCTTTTCTCCAGTGAGAGAGCATTTGACATGGTCTGGTGTGGAAGTTTTGGTCTTGTGCTTTTCCCACTGACAAGTGCAGACCGTCTTTGTGTAGGTAATAGCCCTTATTTTGTGGTTCTATGATTTTCTGGGGAAGGTTTCTTAGCTCTGCTGTAGGAGACAGGTACAATTCCAATCAAGTAGACACATTTCAGGTGTGCCATTTCCTCAAGGGCTTTTCTGGCAGCGGTAAGAAGATGATGTAGTTGTCCTGACCCAATAGATGGTGTGTTCTGTCTTTTCGTCTCAGGAGGATCAGGTGATGAAGAAAGAGACGTTTTCAACGTAGATGGTTAGCAGATGAGCTGTCATTGTCCTCCTGTTGCATTTGCCTTGTCATGACTGACTCAACCAGGAACTGTTTGTCATTCTTCATGGTGAAACCTAGTGGTCTGACAGCTTCCGAGTGCCATACCATTTGAGGAATCCTTCCCAAGGAGCGCAGCAGGGGTTGCAGAGTACATGGTATCAGAGGGCTGACGGAAACAACTGATGTCCATTTTCTATTGGGGTGTAGTTTTTCCTTTTTTACTTCACAGAAGTCATGTTCCTGCACATTCTCTGAATCTAGTTTACCCTACTGAATCATCACAGGTGTAGTCATGATTTTTAAAGCTCAGCCGACCCCAACGCACGTCATTCCTCATGCTTTTGCTTTCCAGAGCTGCACTCAGAAGAGCCTGGTGACCGTGGAACAGAGGTGGACGTGGCACGCCAGACAGGTGTGCCTCCTGAAAGAGCCCTGCTTTGCTCTCCACCCTGGCAGAGCCAGGAGGAGCCATGGCCAGCAAGCAGAAGGAGGAGAGGTATGAGGCAAAGCCAGGCTCACAAATCCTGTTGCAAGGCATCTCATAAGCAAAATGAGTTTTCGATGCAAAACCAGAGTAGACACATGTAGGAACAGCTCCTCACAGAAAATATAAAAAGCCCTGCTCTGCATTCTACTGTGAGGGTAACTGCAAAATTAGCAAAGGTGCTTCTCGTTAGGCATTGGTTGTCCCTCCTCAGCTCCAAATGACAATGTTTAGGAATACTGTGCCCTATAAAAGCAGAATGCAACAGGAGAGGAGTTGGGAAGGGGGCTGTGAGCAGCAGTAGAGTTCAGGTGAGCAGCAAAACCCAGGTGTCTTTCATGGAAGCACTCGCGCTCTGGTAAACTTCTATGATTAGATGTCAGATGAAGAGCACAAACCTGACAACATTTTCCCTCTCTGCCTGATGCGATTGCAAGTCAAGGGGCTAGCTTGGCCATTTTCATTATGATGATGTCCTAAACAAATACTTGCAAGGCTCAGAAATAGAAAAAAAGCATCCTGTTGCCTAATAAGCTAAGTAGTCAGTGAATAATGAGTAATACCCCATCAGCAGTCAACAGAGAAGGCAAGGCACCTTCTAGATAATGATATTTATTTATCATAATATAATCTTATTTATAATAAAAATTGTCACCATTATAATAATTATTATCCACGTTTACAATAACAATTATTCACCATTGATTAACCTTATCCTTTTATTTTTTCAATCTTTACTTATACTAAATGGGATATAGAACATGAATGCTGAAAAGGGCAGAAAATCCTGGAAAATCCTCAGCTGGTCCCAACGCTAACCATCACCTTTATCTGCAAGCCCAGTAAAGCAATGCGTCATTGAGAGGCTCAGTTTGGTCTGCCACGAGACACTTGCTTTACAGACTTACCAAGAAGAAAACTGGCATACTAAGGAATAAGTTTCCCTCTTGTCCGTGGGAGTTTTGCAACTCTGTCAGTTGAATACCAGCCTGCAGTCAAACCCTTCCTTGGAGGAACATTTGGGGGTTTTTTGTTTTGCATGAACAGAGACTGGAGAGGTTGGATAATGCAAATACCGATGTCCTTTATTTTATGTGGACTGATGAGTCGCACAATGTGGTCACTCTTCCAAATCCAGGTCAAAGACGTATCAGCTGGAGGCTGAATGTTTGACATACAGCATTGTCTTGGCAGGCTCCTTGCAAATGCCAGCAGACACAAGTGCCGCAGAAGCAGCAGGACCCCTCCGAGAAAACTGCACCTGGGGCATTTGCTCCACATCAGATGTGTAGACACGGTGCTTAGGGCCATGGTTTAGTGGTGGACTTGGCAGTGTTAGGTTTACAGTTGGACTCGAAGGTCTTAAGTCTCTTTTCCAACTTAAATGATTCTATGATTCTATGACTCATTGCGAGGCTGATATTGTTGACTCAGTCAGGAACAATCCTTGTGAGAGTGACTACTCCTCTGACCCAGTTAAGAGAGGTTTATAGGATCTTATTTCTCCTCTTATATGTGAACATAGCAATGTAACATGGACGATAACCACAAAACACAACTGAACAGTCTTGTTTTCTTAACTTAATGTACTAAAATGAAACTTAATTTACTTATTCCTTTACATTTGTTGCTGGGCAGAGTGTTTTTGTTTTCAACCAATGCCAGTTTGAAAACTAACGTTTCTGGTAATCTGTAGCTTTCTTGTTTGGTTTGGGGGATTTTTGTGGGGGGTTGTTGTGTTTTGTTTTTGTTTTTTTTTTTCCTGAGAAGAGCTGCTTTCATGTTCTTCTGAATTAAGTGTCTGGTTAGCACAAGTAGCCATGTAGGAGGAATCTGTATTGTAATAAATGTATTTTGGCTGGTCAGACAAAGAGGTCACGGTTTTGAGAATCTTTCTGCATCTTTAGTAAGGATTACCAAAGCAGGGCAGAAATGAGTCAACATTAGAAACTTGATGTTACTGTTGCTTAACTGCAGAGCAATTCCTGAGGTTGACGGGGCTCTGACCCAGCTTCGTAAAGGTGGGGAAAGTCATAAAATAGTCAAGAGTGAAAACAGCTAACTTCTCCTGAGAGGTTTCATTTGGTTCCTGCAACGGGAATCTGTATTAGCAAGGACGGCCATCCCTAATGATTGTAATAAAATGAATCCTAAATACCAGGTTGGAAGGGACCTCAAGGATCATCTAGTCCAACCTTTCTTGGCAAAAGCATGGTCTAGACAAGATGGCCCAACACCCTGTCCAGCCGAAGCTTAAAATTGTCCAATGTTGGGGAATCCACCGTTTCCCTGGCGAGATTATTGCAGTGGCTGATTGTTCTCATTGTTAAGAATTTTCCTCTTCTGTCTAATTGGAATCTCCCCAGGAGCAGCTTGTACCCATTACTCCTCGTCTTTTCCATGTGACTCCTTGTAAAAAGGGAGTCTCCATCTTCTTTGTAGCCACCCTTTAAATACTGCAACATGGTGATAAGGTCTCCCCTAAGCCTTCTTTTCTCAAGGCTGAACAAACCCGCTTCTCTCAGCCTTTCCTCATATGGCAGGCTTTCCAGTCCTTGGATCATCTTTGCGGCCCTTCTCTGCACCCTCTCCAGCCTGTCTACATCTTTTTCTATAGCGGGGACCAAAAGTGAACACGGTATCCCAGGTGTGGTCTGTCCACATCCTTTTTGTGTAGTGGGGGCCAAAAGTGAACACAGTATCCCAGGTGTTGCCTGGCAAGCGCTGAGTAGAGTGGGATAATGACTTCTTTATCTCTTCTGGTGATGCCCTTGTTGATGAAACCCAGCATCCTTTTTGCTTTCTTTGCTGCAGCAGGGCACTGTTCAAGGTTATGGAGAGCGGCCTAACAGCGATGTCAGCCAGCTCTCTTAACACCCTCAGTTGGATATTGTCAGGGCCCATCAGTTTGTAGGGGTCAAGCTCCTGCAATAGTTCACGTACCAACTCTTCCTTCACTGATGGTGCGTCTGTGTTTGCATCAACCTGGATTTTTGTTCCCATGGCCTGGGGCCCAACAGTGCTGGTCAAGACAGTGGTGAAGAAAGTGCTGAGAACCTCTGCCTTTTCAGTGTTGTTGGTGACTAATTCACCTCTCCTGTTTAACAGTAGGCCAGTATTTTCCTTCTGTTTCTGCTTGTTGTTAATGTACCTGAAGAACCCTTTCTTCTAGTTTTTGACATCTCTGCCCAATTTCAATTTGAGCTGAGCTTTTGCTTTTCTAAAAAAGCAAAACAATCTCTGCACGCCCTGGCAATGCCCGTGTAGTTCTCAACGGTTATTTGTCCAGTTTTCCATCTCTGGTACACTTCTCTTTTGGTATGGAGCAGACTCAGAAGCTCGCAGTAGCCAAGGGGTATTCTCTTGCTCTGCGGTCATGGTTTCACCCCAGCTGGCAACTAAGCACCACGCAGCCGCTCGCTCACTCCCCCACCGGTGGGATGGGGGAGAGAATCGGAAGGGCAAAAGGGGAAAAACCATGGGTTGAGGTCAGAACAGTTTAATAACCAAAATAAAATAAAAATAGAACAGTAGTAATAGTAATAATAACAATAATAATAAAAACAAGTAATTACAATAAAAAATAAGTAATTACAACAGTAATACAAAGCCAGCGATACACTGTCCAGTTGCTCACCACACGCTGACCGATGCCCAGCACATCCCCCAAGCAGCGATCTTTGCCCCTCCCCCGGCAAACTCCCCTCGCTCATATACTGAGCATGAGTCATGTGGTATGGAATAGCTCCTTGGCCAGTCTGGGTCAGCCCCCTGGCTGTGCCCCCTCCCATCTTCTTCTACACCAGGCAGAGCATGGCAAGCTGAAAAGTCCTTGACCAGTGTGAGCATCACTTAGCAACTACTTAGCACTGCTTAGCAAGCACCAAAACATCACTGTATCATCAACATTGTTCTCATCCTAAACCCAAAACACAGCCCCATACCAGCTTCCAAGAAGAAAATGAACTCTATCCAAGCTGAAAGCAGGACAATGGGGAATGCAGGAAAGCTTTGGAGAAGAGCCTTGCACTCCCCATGGTTCCCTCCCGCTCCTCTCCAGGAGCTGCAAGGTGCAGGACAAGCAGAGGAAAGCGCCCGCAGCCTGAGAAGGCGCAAAAACTGCCAACAGCAGGGAAAAGCCCTGAACACACCACCAGGTGAAACTTTCTGCTGATAAATCCATGACCCATGCATTTATCAGGTATAACATTGCACAACCATAACTAACATGGGCAGTTCAGCAGGCTGTTGCTTTGGTGCCTCTTCTCTCATCTCTCAACCAGTGCTTCAACTGCTTCTGCTTCCTGGGTTTCAGGGGCAGGAGTGGGTAGGGGCAGGCAGGGGCTAGGGCAGGCAGAGTCTCAGACAGGGTGCAAAAGGGAATTTTTCCTTGCTTGCAGCGTCCGGCTACCAAGAGCAAGGCAGGTCCTCACAAATTGGAGCCGTACAGAGCCCGCCAGGAGGAGCGGAGGAAGGCCGTGGAGGTGAACAGGTTGCGGGCAACGGCCCCCGAGCAGTTCCTCTGGTAAATGTCTCCAAGCGCAGGAGGCATTTTCCTGCAGTGGCACGTTCCTCCCTTGCCCGGGCAGCAGCAGCCGGGAAGGACTGTGTGTTCCTGGCAGCTGGCTGGCAGGAGAGCAGCGGGGTCCTGAGGCTGTGCCCCTGAGTCACAGCTGCCTTCCAGCCCCAGGGAGATGTCCGCAGGCAGAAGAGGGGCGGATGGGGACAGGGGTGGGTTCCTCCGGGGTTTGGCCTCTCTTCTGCCAGCTCTCGGCTGATGGGCCTGGGTCTGCAGGGCAGGGCTTGTCTTGGAGACCACAGAAGGCCTCCAAGACCAGAGCTGGTGGGCAGGAGGTCTCTGCCCTCTTCTCTGGACGTCCAGCTGAACACCTTTTGGTTTCTCCTTTAGCTTGGCGAAGAAGATGGAGCTCCGAGAGCCCCGCTAAAAAGCACGAGGCCATTACGGCGGCGCGTGGGACTCGGGCACGGCGCTGCCTCCTCTGCAGCAGCGGAGCCCTTAGCTGCATGGGGCCTTTCCATACACCGTATTCCTCCGGGAGATGCCAAATAAAGACAGCCGGGGGCCTGCTCCCGGCTGTGGTCAGCAACCTGTGCCTGCAAGGACGTTCACTGGCAGGGCTTTGGCATGGACGGGCTGTTAACGATGCCGTGCGACGGCCCATTCTTGCGCAAAAGCAACCTGCCCGCACAGTGCTGCCCATCCCCAGCACCCCTCGCACTGACCGTGCAGAGGCAGCTCGGCCCAGTCTCGCCCAGTGTGGGAGCTGAGTAGCTCAGACGGGAAGAGCGGAGATGCGGGCGTGCAAGAAGGGGAGAGGAGGGGAGGGCAGTGCCCAGCAAGGTGCAGGGAGGGCATCGGAGCTCAGAGGGATGGGCATCGAGGGTGTCTCAGCTTGCCCGGAGGGAGAGAAGGGACCCTGAGCCTCCAAGGCGGAGAAGGCAGGAGACCTGGAAGCTGCGGATGGGACTGCAGGGGATGTGCACAGCCTCACAGGCTGGTTGATGACCTCCAGAGGTCATCTTGTCCAGCCCCCCAGCTCAAGCAGGGCCACCTGCTCCAGTGCCCGGTCACCCTCCCAGTGAAAAAGGGCTTCCTGACGGTCAGAAGGATCACCTGCCGCCACCTGCTGGCAACGCTTTACCGAACGCAACCCCCAGCGCAGGAGAGCTCTAGGCGCCGCCTTTGTGGCAAGGCCAGATTGGTGGCTCATGTTCGATTTAGTGCCCACCAGGACCCCCAGGGCCTTTTCTGCAAAGCTGCTTTCCTCATGAGGCTCCTGTCAGCCCAGTTGCCCAGCCTGATCGCCAGCCCTGGGCCCGGCTGTGTGCCCGCTTTTCGGTCCAGCCCGCTCTCTCCTCCTCCAGCCAAAACAACTTTCTTGTCTTCCCCCGCCACCCAACAACTTTTGTTGACTTTACTTTTCCGTTCACCCCTTGAGGGGTTTGAGATGATAAGAGATTTCCTTGGAGTGCGCTAGATTCGACTTCTGGCTGTGGTACCTGTTCCGATAAGTTGCTATTGGCTTGGCTGTTGCGCATCGGGATGCTGAAGTGTGTACTTTGGGGGCTGAATTATGCCTTTCCTTTAGCGCTCGGGTGCTTGATTCCTTTCTTGCTGGGCGGCAAACTCCAGGCAGTGTTAAGGACTGTTTGCACTGTCTGCGTTTGCTGTGCCGGTTATCACCTTGGTTTGCTTTGCCTGGGAGAGCTCTGATAAAACCCCTGGCCTTGAGCCTGCTCCGGTATTGGGCTCCTGCAGTGCTGTCCCAGCACTCGGAGAACCTGTTCCTGGAGAAAATGAGCAGCTCCACCTTTCCCCGCTTTCTCCTCTGTGGAGAGAAGAAAGAATGGCAGCCTCTCCTCCAGGAGAGGTCTTTCTAGCCTCCTTCCATTGGCCTCTCCGTTCCCTCAATGTTCTTGGGGTAATTAGGCTGCTCCTCCTGATGGGTCTTGTGAGCCTGGTTTTCACTTTGATGAAGGTTTGGGAGGTTAAACAACCAACTGCGAATTCCCCAGAGGAATTTGCTCTAGGGCAATCGATCCCTGGGTGGCAGGGGGTATGGCAGGAGGTGGGCCTAGGTGCCAAGGGCCCTCAGCGACTCTGGCCGCTTAGGATTTCCCACCCAAAAAGGCACGTCAGCCGTCCAAAGTAATACATCATTGGAAGGAGGGGAGCATGCAGACACTGAGCAGAAGGCCTGCTGCTCGGGGGGCCACAGAAACGGACAGAGAGAAGCCGATGGCTTGCTCTGAAGCCACCCAAACAGGTGCTGAGACTGAAGCAGAGACCCAGCCCTCGACTCTACTAGTGGCTCGTGTAGTCAAGAAGGAGGAGTGGAAGCAGAGGCCAAGTCGGTCAGCGAGAGAAGCAGCAGCGCCTCCTGGGATGGGGAGAGAGGAAGAAGGAGAAGAGGCAGCCTGTTCTGCAGCAGGACAGGAGCCTGAAGCTTGTCCCGCATTGGAGGGTCTCAGCCAGGGGGCAAGAGGGAATTTGCCCCCCGCGGTTGCAGCGTGCGGCCGCCAAGAGCCAGGCAGGCCCTGACAAATCTGCTGAGAGCCACAGGCCAGCTGAGAAGAGCTGGAATGCACCAGTGCCTTCCCAGTGCCCTCCCCTGGCTGTGGTCGGGGCGTCGGGGCAGAAACAGGCACAGCGGGCAGGACTGGAGAGCTGAAATGCGGCAGCACGTTGTGCATTGAAAGGCAGGTACGTGGGTTGTGCAGGGAGAGGTGTGGGAACCCTTCCCCGGGCTTCGACAGGGTAACACGTGCCCGAGCGAGCAGGGGATTAGGCGGCGGGGGCGTTGATTCCTCCCTGTAAATCAGAAAGCACTGCTCTTTAATGCCACGGTTTCCCGTTGTGATCAGGTATAGCTAATGCTATAGTTCCACAGAAAAAGATTCCCTTTGCTAGGAATGTGAAACCTGCATTGATTTATGTATTTATTTCAACGATTGTTTTCCGCTTTACCTTGCTAGTTGTGCGTTTGGACGAAGCTCTAATGAGACGTCGGGAGGGTATTTCCACGTGGCTAATGTTTTCTTTCGCCAGAACACAATGCACGCAGAAAACTCGCTCCGTGCTGAGACTGGTAAAAGCAAAGCTCATTTGGAACTATAGTTCCCAGTTTGGCTTTTCTCTGTTCTCTTGCAGTGGTTTCTGGTTACCGACTGCCTTTAATCTGATGGTGACCGTATCAAGTGTCAGCGCCACCTTTTTGCATCAATCTCAGAACCACTTTTCCTATCCAAGTATTTCCCTGCGGTTCAACCTGGTGCGATCAGTTCTGCTCTTGAGAAGACGATGGAATTGAGGTTGTAGTCTTCCAGTTGGGCAGGCAAACCTTGTTACAAACCAGATTTGCTGCCAAATACCCCCGCGCCAGAGGTGAAAGACAGTCCCGCAGGAGGAGACGGTGGCCAAGGAGTTTCCAGAGCTGGGGAAGAGTGGCTGCGCAGCAGCGGGTCGTGAAGGGGCCGTGTTCCATATAAGCTGAGTAGCAGTGAAAAGTCACACTGTGATAGGAGCTTTTCGGAAAAGGATGGTCACGCAAGGGAAGTAACAGCCTTTTCCCTGCTGTTGGCAGCTCTTGGGCCTTCTCAGGCTGCGGGCGCTTTCCTCTGCTTGTCCTGCACCTTGCAGCTCCTGGAGAGGAGGGAGCAGGGAACCATGGGGAGTTCAAGGCTCTTCTCCAAAGCTTTGCTGCATTTCCCACCTTAGCCCTTGGAGCAGCAGGGCTGGAAAGGCTGCAGGAGATGCCTGGGGTTAGCCCTGATGCCCGGTGTCCTTCGGCAGCCGCCGCATGGACGCAGGGGCTGGGGCAGGGAGCGAGAGGGAATTTTTCCTTGCTTGCAGCGTCCGGCTACCAAGAGCAAGGCAGGTCCTCACAAATTGGAGCCGTACAGAGCCCGCCAGGAGGAGCGGAGGAAGGCCGTGGAGGTGAACAGGTTGCGGGCAACGGCCCCCGAGCAGTTCCTCTGGTAAATGTCTCCAAGCGCAGGAGGCATTTTCCTGCAGTGGCACGTTCCTCCCTTGCCCGGGCAGCAGCAGCCGGGAAGGACTGTGTGTTCCTGGCAGCTGGCTGGCAGGAGAGCAGCGGGGTCCTGAGGCTGTGCCCCTGAGTCACAGCTGCCTTCCAGCCCCAGGGAGATGTCCGCAGGCAGAAGAGGGGCGGATGGGGACAGGGGTGGGTTCCTCCGGGGTTTGGCCTCTCTTCTGCCAGCTCTCGGCTGATGGGCCTGGGTCTGCAGGGCAGGGCTTGTCTTGGAGACCACAGAAGGCCTCCAAGACCAGAGCTGGTGGGCAGGAGGTCTCTGCCCTCTTCTCTGGACGTCCAGCTGAACACCTTTTGGTTTCTCCTTTAGCTTGGCGAAGAAGATGGAGCTCCGAGAGCCCCGCTAAAAAGCACGAGGCCATTACGGCGGCGCGTGGGACTCGGGCACGGCGCTGCCTCCTCTGCAGCAGCGGAGCCCTTAGCTGCATGGGGCCTTTCCATACACCGTATTCCTCCGGGAGATGCCAAATAAAGACAGCCGGGGGCCTGCTCCCGGCTGTGGTCAGCAACCTGTGCCTGCAAGGACGTTCACTGGCAGGGCTTTGGCATGGACGGGCTGTTAACGATGCCGTGCGACGGCCCATTCTTGCGCAAAAGCAACCTGCCCGCACAGTGCTGCCCATCCCCAGCACCCCTCGCACTGACCGTGCAGAGGCAGCTCGGCCCAGTCTCGCCCAGTGTGGGAGCTGAGTAGCTCAGACGGGAAGAGCGGAGATGCGGGCGTGCAAGAAGGGGAGAGGAGGGGAGGGCAGTGCCCAGCAAGGTGCAGGGAGGGCATCGGAGCTCAGAGGGATGGGCATCGAGGGTGTCTCAGCTTGCCCGGAGGGAGAGAAGGGACCCTGAGCCTCCAAGGCGGAGAAGGCAGGAGACCTGGAAGCTGCGGATGGGACTGCAGGGGATGTGCACAGCCTCACAGGCTGGTTGATGACCTCCAGAGGTCATCTTGTCCAGCCCCCCAGCTCAAGCAGGGCCACCTGCTCCAGTGCCCGGTCACCCTCCCAGTGAAAAAGGGCTTCCTGACGGTCAGAAGGATCACCTGCCGCCACCTGCTGGCAACGCTTTACCGAACGCAACCCCCAGCCCAGGAGAGCTCTAGGCGCCGCCTTTGTGGCAAGGCCAGATTGGTGGCTCATGTTCGATTTAGTGCCCACCAGGACCCCCAGGGCCTTTTCTGCAAAGCTGCTTTCCTCATGAGGCTCCTGTCAGCCCAGTTGCCCAGCCTGATCGCCAGCCCTGGGCCCGGCTGTGTGCCCGCTTTTCGGTCCAGCCCGCTCTCTCCTCCTCCAGCCAAAACAACTTTCTTGTCTTCCCCCGCCACCCAACAACTTTTGTTGACTTTACTTTTCCGTTCACCCCTTGAGGGGTTTGAGATGATAAGAGATTTCCTTGGAGTGCGCTAGATTCGACTTCTGGCTGTGGTACCTGTTCCGATAAGTTGCTATTGGCTTGGCTGTTGCGCATCGGGATGCTGAAGTGTGTACTTTGGGGGCTGAATTATGCCTTTCCTTTAGCGCTCGGGTGCTTGATTCCTTTCTTGCTGGGCGGCAAACTCCAGGCAGTGTTAAGGACTGTTTGCACTGTCTGCGTTTGCTGTGCCGGTTATCACCTTGGTTTGCTTTGCCTGGGAGAGCTCTGATAAAACCCCTGGCCTTGAGCCTGCTCCGGTATTGGGCTCCTGCAGTGCTGTCCCAGCACTCGGAGAACCTGTTCCTGGAGAAAATGAGCAGCTCCACCTTTCCCCGCTTTCTCCTCTGTGGAGAGAAGAAAGAATGGCAGCCTCTCCTCCAGGAGAGGTCTTTCTAGCCTCCTTCCATTGGCCTCTCCGTTCCCTCAATGTTCTTGGGGTAATTAGGCTGCTCCTCCTGATGGGTCTTGTGAGCCTGGTTTTCACTTTGATGAAGGTTTGGGAGGTTAAACAACCAACTGCGAATTCCCCAGAGGAATTTGCTCTAGGGCAATCGATCCCTGGGTGGCAGGGGGTATGGCAGGAGGTGGGCCTAGGTGCCAAGGGCCCTCAGCGACTCTGGCCGCTTAGGATTTCCCACCCAAAAAGGCACGTCAGCCGTCCAAAGTAATACATCATTGGAAGGAGGGGAGCATGCAGACACTGAGCAGAAGGCCTGCTGCTCGGGGGGCCACAGAAACGGACAGAGAGAAGCCGATGGCTTGCTCTGAAGCCACCCAAACAGGTGCTGAGACTGAAGCAGAGACCCAGCCCTCGACTCTACTAGTGGCTCGTGTAGTCAAGAAGGAGGAGTGGAAGCAGAGGCCAAGTCGGTCAGCGAGAGAAGCAGCAGCGCCTCCTGGGATGGGGAGAGAGGAAGAAGGAGAAGAGGCAGCCTGTTCTGCAGCAGGACAGGAGCCTGAAGCTTGTCCCGCATTGGAGGGTCTCAGCCAGGGGGCAAGAGGGAATTTGCCCCCCGCGGTTGCAGCGTGCGGCCGCCAAGAGCCAGGCAGGCCCTGACAAATCTGCTGAGAGCCACAGGCCAGCTGAGAAGAGCTGGAATGCACCAGTGCCTTCCCAGTGCCCTCCCCTGGCTGTGGTCGGGGCGTCGGGGCAGAAACAGGCACAGCGGGCAGGACTGGAGAGCTGAAATGCGGCAGCACGTTGTGCATTGAAAGGCAGGTACGTGGGTTGTGCAGGGAGAGGTGTGGGAACCCTTCCCCGGGCTTCGACAGGGTAACACGTGCCCGAGCGAGCAGGGGATTAGGCGGCGGGGGCGTTGATTCCTCCCTGTAAATCAGAAAGCACTGCTCTTTAATGCCACGGTTTCCCGTTGTGATCAGGTATAGCTAATGCTATAGTTCCACAGAAAAAGATTCCCTTTGCTAGGAATGTGAAACCTGCATTGATTTATGTATTTATTTCAACGATTGTTTTCCGCTTTACCTTGCTAGTTGTGCGTTTGGACGAAGCTCTAATGAGACGTCGGGAGGGTATTTCCACGTGGCTAATGTTTTCTTTCGCCAGAACACAATGCACGCAGAAAACTCGCTCCGTGCTGAGACTGGTAAAAGCAAAGCTCATTTGGAACTATAGTTCCCAGTTTGGCTTTTCTCTGTTCTCTTGCAGTGGTTTCTGGTTACCGACTGCCTTTAATCTGATGGTGACCGTATCAAGTGTCAGCGCCACCTTTTTGCATCAATCTCAGAACCACTTTTCCTATCCAAGTATTTCCCTGCGTTTCAACCTGGTGCGATCAGTTCTGCTCTTGAGAAGACGATGGAATTGAGGTTGTAGTCTTCCAGTTGGGCAGGCAAACCTTGTTACAAACCAGATTTGCTGCCAAATACCCCCGCGCCAGAGGTGAAAGACAGTCCCGCAGGAGGAGACGGTGGCCAAGGAGTTTCCAGAGCTGGGGAAGAGTGGCTGCGCAGCAGCGGGTCGTGAAGGGGCCGTGTTCCATATAAGCTGAGTAGCAGTGAAAAGTCACACTGTGATAGGAGCTTTTCGGAAAAGGATGGTCACGCAAGGGAAGTAACAGCCTTTTCCCTGCTGTTGGCAGCTCTTGGGCCTTCTCAGGCTGCGGGCGCTTTCCTCTGCTTGTCCTGCACCTTGCAGCTCCTGGAGAGGAGGGAGCAGGGAACCATGGGGAGTTCAAGGCTCTTCTCCAAAGCTTTGCTGCATTTCCCACCTTAGCCCTTGGAGCAGCAGGGCTGGAAAGGCTGCAGGAGATGCCTGGGGTTAGCCCTGATGCCCGGTGTCCTTCGGCAGCTGCCGCATGGACGCAGGGGCTGGGGCAGGGAGCGAGAGGGAATTTTTCCTTGCTTGCAGCGTCCGGCTACCAAGAGCAAGGCAGGTCCTCACAAATTGGAGCCGTACAGAGCCCGCCAGGAGGAGCGGAGGAAGGCCGTGGAGGTGAACAGGTTGCGGGCAACGGCCCCCGAGCAGTTCCTCTGGTAAATGTCTCCAAGCGCAGGAGGCATTTTCCTGCAGTGGCACGTTCCTCCCTTGCCCGGGCAGCAGCAGCCGGGAAGGACTGTGTGTTCCTGGCAGCTGGCTGGCAGGAGAGCAGCGGGGTCCTGAGGCTGTGCCCCTGAGTCACAGCTGCCTTCCAGCCCCAGGGAGATGTCCGCAGGCAGAAGAGGGGCGGATGGGGACAGGGGTGGGTTCCTCCGGGGTTTGGCCTCTCTTCTGCCAGCTCTCGGCTGATGGGCCTGGGTCTGCAGGGCAGGGCTTGTCTTGGAGACCACAGAAGGCCTCCAAGACCAGAGCTGGTGGGCAGGAGGTCTCTGCCCTCTTCTCTGGACGTCCAGCTGAACACCTTTTGGTTTCTCCTTTAGCTTGGCGAAGAAGATGGAGCTCCGAGAGCCCCGCTAAAAAGCACGAGGCCATTACGGCGGCGCGTGGGACTCGGGCACGGCGCTGCCTCCTCTGCAGCAGCGGAGCCCTTAGCTGCATGGGGCCTTTCCATACACCGTATTCCTCCGGGAGATGCCAAATAAAGACAGCCGGGGGCCTGCTCCCGGCTGTGGTCAGCAACCTGTGCCTGCAAGGACGTTCACTGGCAGGGCTTTGGCATGGACGGGCTGTTAACGATGCCGTGCGACGGCCCATTCTTGCGCAAAAGCAACCTGCCCGCACAGTGCTGCCCATCCCCAGCACCCCTCGCACTGACCGTGCAGAGGCAGCTCGGCCCAGTCTCGCCCAGTGTGGGAGCTGAGTAGCTCAGACGGGAAGAGCGGAGATGCGGGCGTGCAAGAAGGGGAGAGGAGGGGAGGGCAGTGCCCAGCAAGGTGCAGGGAGGGCATCGGAGCTCAGAGGGATGGGCATCGAGGGTGTCTCAGCTTGCCCGGAGGGAGAGAAGGGACCCTGAGCCTCCAAGGCGGAGAAGGCAGGAGACCTGGAAGCTGCGGATGGGACTGCAGGGGATGTGCACAGCCTCACAGGCTGGTTGATGACCTCCAGAGGTCATCTTGTCCAGCCCCCCAGCTCAAGCAGGGCCACCTGCTCCAGTGCCCGGTCACCCTCCCAGTGAAAAAGGGCTTCCTGACGGTCAGAAGGATCACCTGCCGCCACCTGCTGGCAACGCTTTACCGAACGCAACCCCCAGCCCAGGAGAGCTCTAGGCGCCGCCTTTGTGGCAAGGCCAGATTGGTGGCTCATGTTCGATTTAGTGCCCACCAGGACCCCCAGGGCCTTTTCTGCAAAGCTGCTTTCCTCATGAGGCTCCTGTCAGCCCAGTTGCCCAGCCTGATCGCCAGCCCTGGGCCCGGCTGTGTGCCCGCTTTTCGGTCCAGCCCGCTCTCTCCTCCTCCAGCCAAAACAACTTTCTTGTCTTCCCCCGCCACCCAACAACTTTTGTTGACTTTACTTTTCCGTTCACCCCTTGAGGGGTTTGAGATGATAAGAGATTTCCTTGGAGTGCGCTAGATTCGACTTCTGGCTGTGGTACCTGTTCCGATAAGTTGCTATTGGCTTGGCTGTTGCGCATCGGGATGCTGAAGTGTGTACTTTGGGGGCTGAATTATGCCTTTCCTTTAGCGCTCGGGTGCTTGATTCCTTTCTTGCTGGGCGGCAAACTCCAGGCAGTGTTAAGGACTGTTTGCACTGTCTGCGTTTGCTGTGCCGGTTATCACCTTGGTTTGCTTTGCCTGGGAGAGCTCTGATAAAACCCCTGGCCTTGAGCCTGCTCCGGTATTGGGCTCCTGCAGTGCTGTCCCAGCACTCGGAGAACCTGTTCCTGGAGAAAATGAGCAGCTCCACCTTTCCCCGCTTTCTCCTCTGTGGAGAGAAGAAAGAATGGCAGCCTCTCCTCCAGGAGAGGTCTTTCTAGCCTCCTTCCATTGGCCTCTCCGTTCCCTCAATGTTCTTGGGGTAATTAGGCTGCTCCTCCTGATGGGTCTTGTGAGCCTGGTTTTCACTTTGATGAAGGTTTGGGAGGTTAAACAACCAACTGCGAATTCCCCAGAGGAATTTGCTCTAGGGCAATCGATCCCTGGGTGGCAGGGGGTATGGCAGGAGGTGGGCCTAGGTGCCAAGGGCCCTCAGCGACTCTGGCCGCTTAGGATTTCCCACCCAAAAAGGCACGTCAGCCGTCCAAAGTAATACATCATTGGAAGGAGGGGAGCATGCAGACACTGAGCAGAAGGCCTGCTGCTCGGGGGCCACAGAAACGGACAGAGAGAAGCCGATGGCTTGCTCTGAAGCCACCCAAACAGGTGCTGAGACTGAAGCAGAGACCCAGCCCTCGACTCTACTAGTGGCTCGTGTAGTCAAGAAGGAGGAGTGGAAGCAGAGGCCAAGTCGGTCAGCGAGAGAAGCAGCAGCGCCTCCTGGGATGGGGAGAGAGGAAGAAGGAGAAGAGGCAGCCTGTTCTGCAGCAGGACAGGAGCCTGAAGCTTGTCCCGCATTGGAGGGTCTCAGCCAGGGGGCAAGAGGGAATTTGCCCCCCGCGGTTGCAGCGTGCGGCCGCCAAGAGCCAGGCAGGCCCTGACAAATCTGCTGAGAGCCACAGGCCAGCTGAGAAGAGCTGGAATGCACCAGTGCCTTCCCAGTGCCCTCCCCTGGCTGTGGTCGGGGCGTCGGGGCAGAAACAGGCACGGCGGGCAGGACTGGAGAGCTGAAATGCGGCAGCACGTTGTGCATTGAAAGGCAGGTACGTGGGTTGTGCAGGGAGAGGTGTGGGAACCCTTCCCCGGGCTTCGACAGGGTAACACGTGCCCGAGCGAGCAGGGGATTAGGCGGCGGGGGCGTTGATTCCTCCCTGTAAATCAGAAAGCACTGCTCTTTAATGCCACGGTTTCCCGTTGTGATCAGGTATAGCTAATGCTATAGTTCCACAGAAAAAGATTCCCTTTGCTAGGAATGTGAAACCTGCATTGATTTATGTATTTATTTCAACGATTGTTTTCCGCTTTACCTTGCTAGTTGTGCGTTTGGACGAAGCTCTAATGAGACGTCGGGAGGGTATTTCCACGTGGCTAATGTTTTCTTTCGCCAGAACACAATGCACGCAGAAAACTCGCTCCGTGCTGAGACTGGTAAAAGCAAAGCTCATTTGGAACTATAGTTCCCAGTTTGGCTTTTCTCTGTTCTCTTGCAGTGGTTTCTGGTTACCGACTGCCTTTAATCTGATGGTGACCGTATCAAGTGTCAGCGCCACCTTTTTGCATCAATCTCAGAACCACTTTTCCTATCCAAGTATTTCCCTGCGTTTCAACCTGGTGCGATCAGTTCTGCTCTTGAGAAGACGATGGAATTGAGGTTGTAGTCTTCCAGTTGGGCAGGCAAACCTTGTTACAAACCAGATTTGCTGCCAAATACCCCCGCGCCAGAGGTGAAAGACAGTCCCGCAGGAGGAGACGGTGGCCAAGGAGTTTCCAGAGCTGGGGAAGAGTGGCTGCGCAGCAGCGGGTCGTGAAGGGGCCGTGTTCCATATAAGCTGAGTAGCAGTGAAAAGTCACACTGTGATAGGAGCTTTTCGGAAAAGGATGGTCACGCAAGGGAAGTAACAGCCTTTTCCCTGCTGTTGGCAGCTCTTGGGCCTTCTCAGGCTGCGGGCGCTTTCCTCTGCTTGTCCTGCACCTTGCAGCTCCTGGAGAGGAGGGAGCAGGGAACCATGGGGAGTTCAAGGCTCTTCTCCAAAGCTTTGCTGCATTTCCCACCTTAGCCCTTGGAGCAGCAGGGCTGGAAAGGCTGCAGGAGATGCCTGGGGTTAGCCCTGATGCCCGGTGTCCTTCGGCAGCCGCCGCATGGACGCAGGGGCTGGGGCAGGGAGCGAGAGGGAATTTTTCCTTGCTTGCAGCGTCCGGCTACCAAGAGCAAGGCAGGTCCTCACAAATTGGAGCCGTACAGAGCCCGCCAGGAGGAGCGGAGGAAGGCCGTGGAGGTGAACAGGTTGCGGGCAACGGCCCCCGAGCAGTTCCTCTGGTAAATGTCTCCAAGCGCAGGAGGCATTTTCCTGCAGTGGCACGTTCCTCCCTTGCCCGGGCAGCAGCAGCCGGGAAGGACTGTGTGTTCCTGGCAGCTGGCTGGCAGGAGAGCAGCGGGGTCCTGAGGCTGTGCCCCTGAGTCACAGCTGCCTTCCAGCCCCAGGGAGATGTCCGCAGGCAGAAGAGGGGCGGATGGGGACAGGGGTGGGTTCCTCCGGGGTTTGGCCTCTCTTCTGCCAGCTCTCGGCTGATGGGCCTGGGTCTGCAGGGCAGGGCTTGTCTTGGAGACCACAGAAGGCCTCCAAGACCAGAGCTGGTGGGCAGGAGGTCTCTGCCCTCTTCTCTGGACGTCCAGCTGAACACCTTTTGGTTTCTCCTTTAGCTTGGCGAAGAAGATGGAGCTCCGAGAGCCCCGCTAAAAAGCACGAGGCCATTACGGCGGCGCGTGGGACTCGGGCACGGCGCTGCCTCCTCTGCAGCAGCGGAGCCCTTAGCTGCATGGGGCCTTTCCATACACCGTATTCCTCCGGGAGATGCCAAATAAAGACAGCCGGGGGCCTGCTCCCGGCTGTGGTCAGCAACCTGTGCCTGCAAGGACGTTCACTGGCAGGGCTTTGGCATGGACGGGCTGTTAACGATGCCGTGCGACGGCCCATTCTTGCGCAAAAGCAACCTGCCCGCACAGTGCTGCCCATCCCCAGCACCCCTCGCACTGACCGTGCAGAGGCAGCTCGGCCCAGTCTCGCCCAGTGTGGGAGCTGAGTAGCTCAGACGGGAAGAGCGGAGATGCGGGCGTGCAAGAAGGGGAGAGGAGGGGAGGGCAGTGCCCAGCAAGGTGCAGGGAGGGCATCGGAGCTCAGAGGGATGGGCATCGAGGGTGTCTCAGCTTGCCCGGAGGGAGAGAAGGGACCCTGAGCCTCCAAGGCGGAGAAGGCAGGAGACCTGGAAGCTGCGGATGGGACTGCAGGGGATGTGCACAGCCTCACAGGCTGGTTGATGACCTCCAGAGGTCATCTTGTCCAGCCCCCCAGCTCAAGCAGGGCCACCTGCTCCAGTGCCCGGTCACCCTCCCAGTGAAAAAGGGCTTCCTGACGGTCAGAAGGATCACCTGCCGCCACCTGCTGGCAACGCTTTACCGAACGCAACCCCCAGCCCAGGAGAGCTCTAGGCGCCGCCTTTGTGGCAAGGCCAGATTGGTGGCTCATGTTCGATTTAGTGCCCACCAGGACCCCCAGGGCCTTTTCTGCAAAGCTGCTTTCCTCATGAGGCTCCTGTCAGCCCAGTTGCCCAGCCTGATCGCCAGCCCTGGGCCCGGCTGTGTGCCCGCTTTTCGGTCCAGCCCGCTCTCTCCTCCTCCAGCCAAAACAACTTTCTTGTCTTCCCCCGCCACCCAACAACTTTTGTTGACTTTACTTTTCCGTTCACCCCTTGAGGGGTTTGAGATGATAAGAGATTTCCTTGGAGTGCGCTAGATTCGACTTCTGGCTGTGGTACCTGTTCCGATAAGTTGCTATTGGCTTGGCTGTTGCGCATCGGGATGCTGAAGTGTGTACTTTGGGGGCTGAATTATGCCTTTCCTTTAGCGCTCGGGTGCTTGATTCCTTTCTTGCTGGGCGGCAAACTCCAGGCAGTGTTAAGGACTGTTTGCACTGTCTGCGTTTGCTGTGCCGGTTATCACCTTGGTTTGCTTTGCCTGGGAGAGCTCTGATAAAACCCCTGGCCTTGAGCCTGCTCCGGTATTGGGCTCCTGCAGTGCTGTCCCAGCACTCGGAGAACCTGTTCCTGGAGAAAATGAGCAGCTCCACCTTTCCCCGCTTTCTCCTCTGTGGAGAGAAGAAAGAATGGCAGCCTCTCCTCCAGGAGAGGTCTTTCTAGCCTCCTTCCATTGGCCTCTCCGTTCCCTCAATGTTCTTGGGGTAATTAGGCTGCTCCTCCTGATGGGTCTTGTGAGCCTGGTTTTCACTTTGATGAAGGTTTGGGAGGTTAAACAACCAACTGCGAATTCCCCAGAGGAATTTGCTCTAGGGCAATCGATCCCTGGGTGGCAGGGGGTATGGCAGGAGGTGGGCCTAGGTGCCAAGGGCCCTCAGCGACTCTGGCCGCTTAGGATTTCCCACCCAAAAAGGCACGTCAGCCGTCCAAAGTAATACATCATTGGAAGGAGGGGAGCATGCAGACACTGAGCAGAAGGCCTGCTGCTCGGGGGCCACAGAAACGGACAGAGAGAAGCCGATGGCTTGCTCTGAAGCCACCCAAACAGGTGCTGAGACTGAAGCAGAGACCCAGCCCTCGACTCTACTAGTGGCTCGTGTAGTCAAGAAGGAGGAGTGGAAGCAGAGGCCAAGTCGGTCAGCGAGAGAAGCAGCAGCGCCTCCTGGGATGGGGAGAGAGGAAGAAGGAGAAGAGGCAGCCTGTTCTGCAGCAGGACAGGAGCCTGAAGCTTGTCCCGCATTGGAGGGTCTCAGCCAGGGGGCAAGAGGGAATTTGCCCCCCGCGGTTGCAGCGTGCGGCCGCCAAGAGCCAGGCAGGCCCTGACAAATCTGCTGAGAGCCACAGGCCAGCTGAGAAGAGCTGGAATGCACCAGTGCCTTCCCAGTGCCCTCCCCTGGCTGTGGTCGGGGCGTCGGGGCAGAAACAGGCACGGCGGGCAGGACTGGAGAGCTGAAATGCGGCAGCACGTTGTGCATTGAAAGGCAGGTACGTGGGTTGTGCAGGGAGAGGTGTGGGAACCCTTCCCCGGGCTTCGACAGGGTAACACGTGCCCGAGCGAGCAGGGGATTAGGCGGCGGGGGCGTTGATTCCTCCCTGTAAATCAGAAAGCACTGCTCTTTAATGCCACGGTTTCCCGTT